>NW_022436962.1:27096864-27572229 GCF_009761245.1 Sapajus apella
TCCCATCTTTAAGGATTTATCCACCTGTCGACTTTGTAGTTGCTGGCTTTCAGATTGGGTCTCAAATCTTTCAGATTGACGTTCTGTTTGTTGATGATGAGGTTATTTCTGTTTCTTGGTTTTCCTTCTGACAGTCTGGCCCCTCTGCTGTAGGTCTGCTGAGGTTCACTCCAGGCCCTGCTTGCCTGGGGTTCACCTGCAGCAGCTGCTGAACAGTAAGGGTTGTTACCAGTTTTCTTCTTCTGCTATCTTTGTCCCAGAAGGATACCCGCCTAGTGTCAATCTGATCTCTCCTATATGAGGTGTATCTTTGGATATATAGGGGTCAGGGAGCTGCTTGAGGAGATGGTCTCTTCTTTATAGGAGCTCAAATGATAAGCTGTGAGCTCTGTTGTTCATTCAGAGCTGCTGGGCAGGTACATTTAGGTCTGCTGCAGCAGAACTCATAACCTGCTTTTTGTTCCCAGGTGCTCTGTCCCAGGGATTTAGGGCTTTATGAGTTTCCGTTATGCTGCTGCCTTCTCTTTTTTTTTTTTTTTTTTCCTTCAGAGCTGCCCTGCCCAGCAAGGAGGCAGCCTAGTCACCGTCTGCCTGTAGAGGCTTTGCTGAGCTGCTGTGGGCTCCACCCAGCTGCCGAGTGAACTTCCCTGCAGTCCCGTTTATATGGGTGTAGTTAGAACTGCTTTGGTGATGGTGGCCCACCTCTGTTGAGGCAGAGTCTCTCTGCAGTGGTGGGTTGCCTTGGCAATGGCGGGCTGCCTCAGCATTGGCTGACCACCTCCGTAATGGTGGGCTGCCTCAGTAATGGCGGACGCCCCTCCCCCACAGAGCTGGACCGTCCCGGGTTCAGCTGCGCTTGCTGTGAAACTCTCAATCCAGAGTTTCTGCTTGCTGTTCTTTTGTGGGGGTGGGACCAACTGAGCCTGATCGCCTGGCTCCCTGCCTCAGAGCCTTTTTTAAGTTGGTGTTCCAGTCCCCTGTTGAAGAGGTGCCGGGGTCTGTTTGTTTTCCCCTGCGGCCACTCACTGCACTGGCTTAAACAGCGGCACTGAGGTTTGTGGCACTTTTTTTTTTTTTTTTTTTTTTTTGCCCTGGAATCTACTGTCCTGGTTCCCTGCTCAGTCCCCTTTTTAAACAGACGAATGGGCGACTCTCCGTGGCTCCAATCACCAGCCAAAAGGGCACCCGGACCGGTGTATTTTGTATGGAGAACCAGAGAACCGCTGCTCCGGGGTGCTGACAAAGCAGCCACGCGGGGCAAAGCAGTGGCACCAGCCGGCACAGCCACGCTGGCCGAAACAGCCGCGCTGGCCGAAACAGCCGCACTGGTGACCTGAGGAGCTCCTCCGGCTGGGAATTTCCTAGTCTGTGGGCAATAAAAATGCGGCGTCCACTCACCCTCTGTGCTTTCACTGGGAACTGCAATCCTGAGCTGTTCCTAAACGGCCATCTTGGATCCTCCCTCCTTTTTTTTTTTTTTTTCCCTTTGGTGCCATGACTCTGATTCTTTACTCTGCTTGTCTGTGGCCAGCAAAAAGAAACAATTTTAATTATACTGACTTTATTATAGGCTTTACTATCTAGAATAATAGTCTCTATCAGAATTCTTTTCCAGGTTTCATTTCATAGTTGTTCTGCAACTTATATTTGTTTTCTATTTGATGCAAGAAATGTTCCAAGTTTTTTTTTTTTTTGAGTTCTCGAGTAGTAGAATCTTTATGTTGTTGCTGATTTTATTATTATATTGTCTTTTGTTGTGTTATAATTAGAAAATATTTTCCCTGATGTTTCTCTTATTTTTAGAATAGTTTAGCATTTGCTTAATAATATAAAACAATATTTGTATTTTTCTAGGCAAATTTATTCCATTTACATTTATTGGTTGTAACATATGTTTGGGCTTATTGCTATTTGTATTATATTGTTATTATTTTTTAATTATCCAGTGTGTGTTTTCTTTGCTTTGATTTCCTTTTTCCCTCTGATAATATGGAAGATCCATAGTCTATTTTGTTCTTCTTGGTGTTACTTTTATAGCTATGATTTCATATAATGCCATTAATTTTCCTTTTAGATGGTATTTATGACACTTTTATCATGTATGTAATCATGAAATTAGTATACTTTCACCTCTTCACACTTCTTTAAAATTTTCTACCACCTGATTTTTGCAAATTACATTGTTATTACTTTATTATTACTTTTTCTTCTTTGTTCTTGTTTTCTTCATTGTTTTAACTATAAATGGGCTCGTGATTATATTATTTCATTTTTCAATTTTAAGTAATTACTTGGAATCACCAGCACCCGGCTTTTAGATGAAAATGTTGACAAAAGCAAATGACTTCTCACCTTTTTTTCCACATCTGACTTTTCCAGATACTTTATTATATCATTATGACAGATTATAACACTGTATTCTTCACAATAGCCATGTTTTTAGAAATAAAGACTCATTATAAAGATGATAGTTCTTTATAAATTGAGCTATAAATGCAATGCAATTTTAGTCAGAATTTTATCATGTTTTGCTAAAACAGCCTTGTTGAGATATAATTCACGTTACAAAATTCACACATTCAAATGTACAGCAGCAATTTTTTAGTATATTCCCACAGTTGAACAACCATCAACATGACCTAATTTCAGAACATTCTCATTAACTCAAAAATAAACTTTCTAATCACTGGCATTCACTCCCCATTTCCAAATCACCATCTTCTCCCACGTCCCCAACACCAGCCTTAGGAAACCATTAATGTACTCTCTATCTTTATAGATTTTTTATTCTGAACATTTCATATAAATTAAATTACGTAATATGTAGTCTTTACAATTGGCTTCTTTGACATAGCATAATGTTTTCATATAACAATGCTCCCTTCCTTTTAGTTGCTGAATAATATTCCATTGTACTGATAAAGTTTTGTTCATCCTTTAGTTGAGGGAGACATGGGTGGTTTCTATTTTTTGCTATTATAAATAGTGTTTTTATGAACATACGCATTCTTGTGTGGACATAGGCTTTCATTTCCTATGTATATATACATCAAAGTAGAATTACTGGGTCACGTGGTCACTTTATGTTTACTATTTTGAGGAACTGCCAAACTATTTTCCATAGAGGCTGCCTTCTCCAGTTTCTCTACAGCCTCAAAACAATTGTTATTGTCTACTTCTTAAACTATAGCCAGTTAGTGGTTGTGCAGTAGTAAGTCATATCCTTCCATGTGTATTTGATTTGCATTTTCCTGATGGCTAATTATGTTGAGTGTATTTTTATGTTGCTATTGGTCATTTGTATATTTCCTTTGGAGAATGTCTGTTCAGAGGCTTGCCCATTTTTAATTGCTTATCTTTTAATTATTGAGTTTTAAGAGTTACCTATTCTGATATATGATTGGCAAATAGTTACTCTCATCTGTAGGTCATCATTATTTTCTTTGATAGAATTGTTTACAGGACAAAAGTTTTTAACTTTTTTCTTTTTTTATCATTTGTCTTTTTAGTATCATATTAAAAACCATGCATGACTGACAGTCACAAAAATTTATTTCTGTGTTTTCGGAGTTCTATTGTTTCAACTAATATGTAGGTCTTTGGTCCATTTTGAGTCCATTTTTGTGTGGGATGTAAATCAGGGATTCCCCCTCATTCTTTTGCATGTGGATATCCAGGTGTTCCACCAATATTTGTTGAAAAGACTGTTCTTTCCCTCCAACAAGTTATCTTGACACCCTTGTAAAAAAAAATCAATTGATCATAAATGCAAGGATTTATTTCTGGATTTTCTATTCTGTATCATTGATCTATATGTCTGTGTTTTTGTAAATACCACCCTTGATTGTTATAGCTTTGTGGTAAGTTTTGAATAGGGAAGTGAGTGATTTTTTTTTTAAGACCTTGACAAACTGTTTCCAAAGTGTATATGGAACATACATGGTCCATGACAATCCTGAATAAGAAAAAAAGAAAGGATTAGGGTGGTAAGACATACCACATATCAAGAGGTATTATAACATTAGAATAAAGCAGTGTGATATTGGTGCAGAAAAAATGGCAAGTATAAAATAGTATGTGCTTATAACATAATGTGAAAATATACAAAGAAAAAGCTGATAGAATTTAATGGAGAAATTGATAAATTTGCAATTATAGAGAGATTTTGTCACATCTTTCTCAGCAATTGATAAGCAATATGGCACAGTAGCTGTGACAAAATTCTTTGTACTAATAATTGTGTTTGAAATTGAAAGTGGAAAAATTATACTAAAAGTGGTACAAATCTATAAAATACCTTTGGATAAATGTAGAAGAAAGGAACTTGTCCTATGGAGAATGGGGCAGGGAAATCTATATAATTGAGAAAACTTGAATAAATGAAAGATGCACCACATTCTCATATGGAAGACTTCCATTACAAAAATACTAATCCCTATCAAATTAATGTAAACTATAATATCTTTCTAACTAAAATCCTAATGGATTTTTAAAAACTGACAAATAAGGGAGGCAGAGCAATGTGGCCAAATGAAAGCCTCCATAGATCATCCCTGCTTCCCCACAGGAACACAAAATTTAAGAAATATCTACAGAAAAATCCACCTTCATAAGAGTCAAAAATGAGGTATGTGATTATAGTACCTGGCTTTAATTTCATATGACTGAAAGGGGCACTGAAGAGGGTAAGAGAGACAGTCTCGAATTGCCAGTGTCATCCATCTGCCATCACCTGGCAGCAGCCACATGGTGTGGAGAAAGAATCTGTGCACTTGGGAGAGGGAGAGCATAGTGATTATGGGATTTTGTATTGGAACTCAGTGCTGCCAGCACCAGGCAGAACTCAGCCAATGCCCACGAAAGGAGTGCTGAGACCTGCCCTAGCCAGAGGGGAATTGCCCATTCCAGTGGTCAGAACTTGAATTTCAGCAAGCCTTGTCACTGTGGGCTAAAGGATTCTGAGGTCCTAAATAAACTTGACAGACAGTGTAGGCCATAAAGGACTACAACTCCTAGACAAGACCTACTGCTCTGATGGGCTTTTAGAGCCAGTGGACTTGGGGGGGCGTGAAGCCTAGTTTGACACCAACTGGGGTGGCAAAGGGAGTGCTTGCACCACATCTTTCCCAACCCCAGGCTATGCAGCTCACAGCACCAAAAGAGATTCCTTCACCGTGCTTGAGAAGAGAGGGAAGAGTAAAGAGAACTTTGTCTTGCAACTTAAATACCAACTCAGTCACAGTAGGATAGGGTACCAGGCAGAGCTGTGAGGCTCTAGCTTCTGGATGACATATCTAGGCACACCCTGAGACAGAAGAGAACCAAATGCCTTGAGGGCAAGGACCCAGTCCTGGCAGGATTTATTACCTACTGACTGACTAAAGTTTCCTTGGGCCCTAAATAAACAGCAGCAGTTAAAAAATAAATAAGTAAATTTTTAAAAAAAAAATTTTTTTTTTGAGACCGAGTTTCGCTCTTGTTACCCAGGCTGGAGTGCAGTGGTGCGATCTCAGCTCACCGCAACCTCCGCCTCCTGGGTTCAGGCAATTCTCCTGCCTCAGCCTCCTTAGTAGCTGGGATTACAGGCACACGCCATAAAAATATTTTTTAAAAATCAAAAAATACCAAATAAATAACCTAATGATACATCTTAAAGAACTAGAAAGGCAAGAGTGAACCAAACCCAAAATTAATAGAATAAAGATCTGAGCAGAAATAAATAAAATTGAACTGAAGAAAACTGTACACACTGGGGTCAGTTGGGGGGAAATAGGGGAGGGACGGTGCGGGGTGGGGAGCTGGGGAGAGATAGCAAGGGGAGAAATGCCAGATGTAGGTGATGGGGAGGAAGGCAGCAAATCACACTGCCACGTGTATACCTATGCAACAATTTTGCATGTTCTTCACATGTACCCCAAAACCTAAAATGCAATAAAATAAATAAATGGGGAAAGAAAAAAAAAAGATCAACAAAATGAAAAGTTGGTTTTTTGAAAAGATAAATTGTCAAACATTTACTCTAAGAATAAAAGACCCAAATATTTAAAATCAGAGATGAAAAGGAAGACACAACCATCAGTACTGCAGAAATTCAGAGGATCATTAGAGGTTACCCTGTGCAACTATATACCAGTAAGTTGGAAACTGTACAAGAAATGGATAAATTCCTGTACACAGACAACCTACCAAGACTGAATCATGACAAAACTGAATAGACCGGAAACAAGTAAAAAGATCAAATAATGTCTCCCAGCAAAGAGAAGCCCAGGAGCTGACGACTTCACTGCTGAATTTTTATCAAATATTTAAAGAACTAATACCAATCCTACTCAAACTATTCCAAAAAATATAGGAGGAAGGAATGCTTCCAAACTATAAGGCCAGTATTATACTAATACTAAAAGCAGACAAAGACACATCCGAAAACAAAACTACAGGCCCATATCCCTAGTGAAAATTGATGCAAAAACCCTCAATAAAATATCTGCAAACCTAACTCAACAACACATTAAGAAGATCAAGGAAGATCATTCATCATGACCAAATGTAATTTATCCCAAGGAATCAAGAATTGTTCAACATATGCAAATCAATCAGTGTGATACTGATTGATTTGATACATCACATCGACAGAATGAAAGACAAAAAACGTTATCATTTCAATTGATGCTGAACAAACATTTGATAAAATTCAACATTGCTTTATCATAAAAACCATCTAAAAACTGAAACATACCCCAACACAATAAAAGCCACATAGAACAGACCCACAGCTAGTATCGTACTGAATAGGGAAGAACTGAAAGCTTTTTCTCTAAGATCTGGAACAAAAAAAAAGTTGCCCTTTTCCACCACTGTTATTCACTGTTATTCAGCTCCTATCTAGAGCAATCAGACAAGTGAAGGGAATAAAGCCTATCCAGATTAGAAAAGAAGTCAAATTAAGATGATTTTATCTTATGCTTGGAAAAACTTAAAGACTCCATCAACAATTATTAGAACTGATAAATTCACTAGTTGTGGGATAAAATCAACATACAAAAATCAGTAGCATTTCTACATGCCAACAGTGAATAATCTGAAAAAATCAAAAGGTAATACCATTTACAATAGCCACACATGAAATTAAATACCTAGGAATTCATTTAACCAAAGAAGTGAAAGATGTTTACAATGAAGACTATGAAACATTGACAAAAGAAATATGACACAAAAATGGAAAGATATTTCGTGTTTATGGATTGCAAGAATCAATATTGTTACAATGTCCATACTACTCAAAGCAATCTATATCTTCATTACATCCTCTATCAAAATACCAATGACATATACAGAAATAGAAAAACAACCCTAAAATTTATACGGAGTTACAAAAGACCCAGAATAGCCAAAGCTATCCTGAGCAAAAGAACAAAACTGAAAGAATTACATTACCTAATTTAAATTCTACTACAGAGCTAGAGTAACCAAAACTGCATGGTACTGGCATAGAAACAGACATATTGACCAATGCAATAGAGTAGAAAACCTAAAAACAAATTCATCTACATCTATAGTGAACTCATTTTGATAAAGGCGCCAACAGCATGTTTGAGAAAAGACATTTACTTGAATAAATTTAGCTGAGAAAACTAGATATCTATATGCAGAAAAATGAAACTAAACCCCTGTCTCTTGCCATATACAAAAATCAAATAAAAAGGGATTAAAGACTTAAATCCAAGATCCCAACCTATGAAACTACTGAAAGAAAACATTGAGGACACTCTCCAGAACATTAGACTGGCAAAGGTTTCTTGAATATCCCACAAGCACAGAAAACCAAAGGAAAAAAATGGACAAATTAGATCACAACCAGTTAAAAAGCTTTTGCACAGCAAAGGAAACAATCAACAAAGTAAAGAGACAACACACTAAATGGGAGAAAATATTTGCAAACTATCCATCTAACATGGAATTAGTAACCAGGATATATAAGCAGCTCAAACAACTCTGTAGGAAAAAAAAAAAAAAAACTTAATTATCTGATTTAAATATGGGCAAAGATCAGAATAGACATTTCTCAAAAGAAGACATACAGATGGTAAATAGGTATGTGAAAAGGTGCTCAACATCATCGATCATCAGAGAAATACAAGTCAAAACTACAATGAAAGATTATCTCACCCAATAAATAAAATGGTATTTATCTCACACAATAAATAAAATGGTATTTATCCAAAGAGAGGCAATAACAAATGCTGGTGAGGATGTGGAGAAAAGGGAATACTTGTACATTGTTGCTGGGAATGTAAATTAGTACAACCACTATGGGGAACATTGTGGAGGTTCCCTAAAAAACTAAAAATAGAGCTACCATATGATCCAGCAATTCCACTGCTGGGTATATACACAAAAGAAAGGAAATCAGTATAATCAAGAGATACCTGCACTTTCATGTTTATTGCAGCACTATTCACTATAGCCATGTATTGGAAACAACCTAAGTATCCATCAACAGATAAATGAATAAAGACAATATGGTAGTTACACACAGTGGCTCACCAGTCAGCCAAAATAGAAATGAGATCCTGTCATTTACAACAACATGAATGGAACTGGAGGTCATTATTTAGGTGAAACAAGCCAGGCACAGAAAGACAAACTTTATATGTTCTCACTTATTTGCAGGAGCTAAAAATTAAGAAATTGAACTCATGGAGTTAGAGAGTACAATGATGGTTACCTCAGGCTGGGAAGGGTAGCATGGTGGGGTGGGGAATTGGCTAGTGAATACAAAAATATAGTTGGATACAATGAATAAGACCTAGTATTTACTAGCATGTCAGGGTTACTATAATTGATAATAATTAATTGTACATTTTTAGTAACTAAGAGTATAATTGGATTGTTTGTAACACAGGGATAAATCCATGAGGTGATGGAAGCCCCATTTACCTTGATGTGATTATTACACATTGTATGACTGTATCCAAATATCTCATGCATCTTATAAATATATACACCATATACCTACAAAAATTAAAAATAAAAAAATTTAAATGCAAAAAAATTAAAAATTAAAAAGCAGCTCCACCAGAATAAATAAGCAAATAAATAATTAACAAAAAACATATATATTTACAGTATACAACATGATGTTTTGATATATGTTTATATTGTGGAGTGATTACTACAATTAAGCTAATTAACATCACCTTACATAGCTATCTTTTTCAGTAAGAATATTTAAGATCTACTATTAGGAATTTTCAAGTATGTAATACTTTATTGTTAACTGTAGCCACTATGCTCTAGATCTCCAGAACTCACTTAGCCTGTCTAAATGAAACTTTATATTCTTTGACCAACATCCTCCATTTCCTCTCACCTCACCCTCAGCCCCTGGCAACCACCATTCTGCCCTCTACTTCAGTTAATTCAATTTTATTAGCTTCCACATATAAGTGAAATTATGCACTGTTTTTCTTTCTGTGCTCGGTTTATTTCACTTAACATAATGACCTCCAGGTTCATCCATGTCACAATTCACAGGATTTTCTCATATACATACATTTCCTATCAATTCATTCACTGATGGACCTGTAGGTTGATTCCATGTCTTGGCTATTGTGAATAATGCTTCAATGAACATGGGAGTATAGATCTCTCTTTGACTAATTCATTCCTTTGTGTATATAGCCAGTAAAGGGATTACTGGATCATTTGGCATTTCTGTTTTTAATTTTTTGAGGAATCTCCAGATTGTTTTTATAACATCTGATTTACATTTCCACCAACATAATAACAAGGGTTTCCTGTCTATGCATTGTCACCAACATTTGTTATCTTTTGTCTTTTTTATCATAGCCATTATAACAGCTATGAGATGATAGCTCATTGTAGTTTTAATTCACATTTCCCTAGTGAACATTTTCTCATATATCTATAGGCCATCTGTATGTCTTCTTTGGGATATATTTATTCAGGTCTTTTGTCCAATTTTTAATTGGATTATTTGTTTTCTTGCTATCAAGTTGTTTGGGTTCCTTGTAGATTTTGAATACTAACTGCTTATTAGACATATGGTTGGGAAATACTTTCTTCGATTTCATATGTTGCCTCTTCACTCTGTTGTTTCTTTTTCTGTGCAGAAGTTTTGTTTTTTTTTTATTGTAATTTAGGTTCTGGGGTACATGTGCAGATCATGCAGGATTGTTGCATAGGTACATACATGGCAAGGTGGTTTGCTGCCTTCATCCCCCCCATCACCTATATCTGGTATTTCTCCCCTCATTATCCCTCCCGACCCTCCCCACCTTCACTGTCCCTCCCCAGTCCCCCCACTGACTGCAGTGTGTGATGCTCCCTTCCCTGTGTCCACGTGTTCTAATTGTTTAACACCTGCCTATGAGTGATGACATATGGTGTTTGGTTTTCTGTTCTTGTGTCAGTTTGCTGAGAATTATGGTTTCCAGATTCATCCGTGTCCCTGTGAAGGATACGAACTCATCTTTTTTTATGACTGTGTAGTATTCCATGGCATATATGTACCACATTTTCTTTATCCAGTCTATCGATGATGGACATTTGGGTTGGTTCTAGGTCTTTGCTATTGTAAACAGTGCCTCAGTGAACATACAGGTTCATGTGTCTTTATAATAGAACAATTTATAATTCTTTGGGTATATACCCAGTAATGGAATTGCTAGGTCAAATGGAATTTCCATTTCTAGGTCCTTGTGGAATTGCCACACTGTCTTCCACAATGGTTGAACTAATTTATACTCCCACCAACAGTGTAAAAGTGTTCCTACTTCTCCACATCCTCTCCAGCATCTGTTGTCTCCAGATTTTTTAATGATCACCATTCTAACTGGTGTGAGATGGTATCTCAATGTGGTTTTGATTTGCATTTCTCTAATGACCAGTGATGATGAGCATTTTTTCATATGATTGTTGGCCTCATCGGTGTCTTCTTTTGTAAAGGGTCTGTTCATATCCTTTGCCCACTTTTGAATGGGTTTGTTTGTTTTTTGCTTGTAAATCTGTTTTAGTTCTTTGTAGATTCTGGATACTAGCCCTTTGTCAGATGGGTAGATTGCAAAAATTTTTTCCCATTTTATTGGTTACCAGTTCACTGTAATGATTGTTTCCTTTGCTATACAGAAGCTCTGGAGTTTAATTAGATCCCATTTGTCTATTTTGGCTTTTATTGCCGTTGCTTTTGGTGTTTTAGCCATGAAGTCCTTGGCAAGAAGCTTTTAAATTATTATATAATCCCATTTGTCTATTTTTTGCTTTTGTTGCCTTTGCTTTTTGGGTGACATTCAAAAAAATCATTGCCCAGACCAATGTCCTGGAGCTTTTCCTCTATGTTTTCTTCTGGCAGTTTTGTAGTGTTAGGTATTACCTTAAGTCTTTACTCTCTTTTCAGATGGTTTTTGTATAGATGTAAGATAAGTTCAGTTTCATTCTTCTGCATGTGGATATCCAGTTTTCCCATATTATTTATTGAAGAGGCTATTCTTTCCTCATTGTGTGTTCTTGGCAACTTTGTGGAAGACCAATTGACTATTAATGTGTGGAATTTTTTTTCTTTTTAATTGGGTGATATTATTTTAAGATTTATTTTTAAGTATAAGTATTTCAAGGGTTTGAAAAAATCTGGGCAGAAAATTACAGTACTTTAGAGTTCTAAAATATTTTAAATAAACTTTAGAACAAATCCAAACTGTAATCACAACAGGTACTGACACAAAAATAGAACCAAATGAAGTCCAGACACATATGCAAACATAAAAAGGAATTTTATAATACAACAAAAGTAATATTAAGTCCTTGATTCATCTTGAATTGATTTTTATATAAGGTGAGAGATGAGGATCCAGTTTCATTCTCCTACTTGTGGCTTGCCAGTTATCCCAGCACCATTTGTTGAGTAGGGTGTTCTTTCCCCACTTTATGTTTCTGTTTGTTTTGTCAAAGATCAGTTGACTATAAGTATTTGGCATTATTTCTGGGTTCTCTATTCTTTTCCATTGGCCTATGTGCCTATTTTTATAACAGTACCATGCTGTTTTGGTGACTATGGCCTTATAGTATACTTTGAAATCAAGTAATATGTTGCCTCTAGATTTGTTCTTTTTGCTTAGTCTTGCTTTGACTATGCGAGCTCTTTTTTTGTTCCATATGAATTTTAGGATTGTTTTATCTCTAGTTCTGTCAAGAATGATGGTGGTATTTTGATGGAAATTCTTTTGAATTTGTAGATTGATTTTGGCAGTACGGTCATTTTTACTGATTCTACTCATTCATGAGCATAGGATGTTTCCATTTGTTTGTGTTGTCTGTGATTTCTGTCTGCAGTGTTTTATAGTTTACCTTGTAGAGATCATTCACCTCATTGGTTAGATAAGTATTTTATTCCTAAGTATTTTATTTTATTTTTTGCAGCTATTGTTAAAAGGTGTTGAGTTCTTATTGGTCTTGATTTGATTTTCAGCTTGGTAACTGTTGATGTATAGAAGAGCTACTGATTTGTGTACATTAATTCTGTGTCCAGAAACTTTGCTGAATACTTTTATCATTTCTAGGAGTTTTCTGGAGGAGTCTTTAGGGTTTTCTAGGTAAACAATCATATCATCAGCAAACAGCAACAATTTGGCTTTCTCTTTACTGATTTGGATGCCCTTTATTTCTTTCTCTTGTCTGATTGCTCCGGCTAGGACTTCCAGTACTATGTTGAAGAGAAGTGGTGAGAGTGGGCATCCTTGTCTTGTGCCAGTTATCAGAGGGAATGCTTTCAACTTTTCCCCATTAAGTATTATATTGGCTGTGGGTTTGCCATAGATGGCTTTTATTACGTTGAGATATGTCCCTTGTATGCCAATTTTGCTGAGAGTTTTAATCATGAAATGATGCTGAATTTTGTTAAATGCTTTTTCTGCATCTATTGGGATGCAGAATTTGTTTTTAATTCTGTTTATGTGGTGTATCACATGTATTGACTTGCATATGTTAAAGCATCCCAGCATCCCTGGTATGAAACCCACTTAATCATGGCGGATTGCCATTTTGATATGTTGTTGGATTCAGTTAGTATTTTGCTGATGATTTTTGCACCTATGTTCAGCAGAGATATTGGTCTGTAGTTTTCTTTTTTGGTTATGTCCTTTGCTGGTTTTGTTATTAGGGTGATACTGGCTTCATAGAATGACCTAGGGAGGATTCCTTCTTTCTCTATATTGTAGAGTAGTGGCAATAGGATTGATACCAACTCTTCTTTGAATTCTGCTAAATGATCTGTGTGGTCCTGGATTTTTTTTTTTTTGTAATTTTTTAATTACCATTTTATTCTTGTTGTTTGTTATTGGTCTGTTGAGGGTATCTAACTCTTTTTTATTTAAGCTAAGAGGGTCCTATTTTTTCAGGAATTTATCCGTCTCCTCTAGGTTTTCTAGTAAAGGTGTTCATAGTAACCTTGAATGATCTTTTATATTTCTGTGGTGTGAGTTGTAATATCTTTCCTTTCATTTCTAATTGAGCTTATTTGGATTTTCTCTCTTCTTTTCTTGATTAATCTTGCTAATGGTCTATCAATTTTACTTATCTTTTCAAAGAACCAGCTTTTTGTTTCATTTATCTTTTGTATTTTTTTGTTTCAATTTCATTTAGTTCTGCCCTGATCTTGGTTATTTTCTTTCTTCTGCTCGGTTTGGGTTTGGTTTGTTTTTGTTTCTCTAGTTCCTTGAAGTGTGATCTTAGAATGTCAGTTTGTGCACTTTCAGTCTTTTTGATGTAAGTGTTTAGAGCTATAAACTTTCCTCTTAGCTAATTGCCTTTACTGTATCCCAGAGGTTTTGATAGGTTGTGTCACACTACTGTCATTCAGTTCAAATAATTTTTTAATTTTCATCTTGATTTCATTTTTGACCCAATGATCATTCAGGAGCAGGTTATTTAATTTTCATGTATTTGCATGGTTTTGATGGTTCCTTTTGAAGTTAATTTCCAGTTTCATTCCACTGTGGTCTGAGAGAGTGCTTGATATAATTTCAATTTTCTTAAATTTATTGAGGTCCATTTTATGGTCTATCATGTGGTCTATCTTGAAGAAATTTCCGTGCACTGATGAATAGAATTTATATTCTGCAGTGGTTGGGTAGAATGTTCTATAAATATCTGTTAAGTCCATTTGTTCCAGGGTATAGTTTATATCCATTGTTTCTTTGTTGACTTTCTGTCTGATGACCTGTCTAGTGCTGTCAGTGAAGCATTGAAGTCCCCCACTATTATTGTGTTGCTGTCTATCTCATTTCTTAGGTCTGTTAGTAATTGTTTTATAAATTTGGCAGCTTCAGTGTTAAATGCATATATATTTAGGATTGTGATATTTTCCTGTTAGACAAGGCCTTTTATCATTATATAATGTCTCTCTTTGTCTTTTTTAGCTGCTGTTGCTTTAAAATTTGTTTTGTCTGATATAAGAATAGCTATTCCTGCTCACTTTGGTTACCCATTTGCATGGAATGTCTTTTTCCACCCTTTTACTTTAAGTTTATGTGAGTTCTTATGTGTTAGGTGAGTCTCTTGAAGGCAGCAAATGGTTGGTGAATTCTTATCCATTTTGCAATTCTGTATCTTTTAAGTGGAGCATTTAAGTTATTTACATTCAATGCTAGTATTGAGATTCCATTCATTGTACTATTTGTTGCCTGTATGCTTGGGTTTTGTTTGTTTGTTTGTTTTGTTAATTGTTTTGTTTTATAGGTCCTGTGAGATTTATGTTTTAAAGAGGTTCTGTTTTGATGTGTTTCTAGGATTTGTTTCAAGATTTAGAGCTCCTTTTAGAAGTTATCGTAGTCCTAGCTTGGTAGTGGTAAATTCTCTCAGCATTTGTTTTTCTAAAAACAATTGTATCTTTCCCTCATTTATGAAACTTAGTTTCACTGAATACAGAATTTTTGGCTGATAATTGTTTTGTTTAAGTAGGCCGAAAATAGGGTTCAATTCCTTCTAGCTTGTAGAGTTTCTGCTGAGAAGTCTGCTGTTAATCTGGTAGGTTTTCCTTTATAGGTTACCCGGGTTTGTTTGTTTGTTTGTTTGTTTGTTTTGCCTCACAGCGCTTAAGATTCTTCCCTTCATCTTAACTTTAGATATTCTGATTACAATGTGCCCAAGCAATGATCCTTTTGTGATGAATTTCCCAGGTGTTCATTGAGCTTCTTGTATTTGGATGTCTAGGTGTCTAGCAAGGCCAGGGATGTTTTTCTTGATTATTCCCCCAAATATGTTTTCTAAACTTAGATTTCTCTTCTTCCTCAAGAATGCCACTTATTCCTAGTTTTGGTCATTTAACATAATCCCAGACTTCTTAGAGGCTTTGTTCATATTTTCTTTTCTTTTTTTGTCTTTGTTGGATTGGGCTAATTCAAAAATCTTGTCTTTGAGGTTTGAAGTTCTTCCTTCTGCTTATTCAATTCTATTGCTGAGACTTTCAAGAGAATTTTGCATTTCTGTAAGTGCATCCACTGTTTCCTAACATTTTGATTGTTTTTTATTTATGCTATCTATTTCATTAAAAATTTCTCCCCTTCTTTCTTGTATTATTTTTTGACTTCCTTAAATTGGGCTTCCCCTTTCTCTGGTGCCTCCCTCATTAGCTTAATAACTAACCTGAATTCTTTTTCAGGTAAATAGGGATTTCTTCTTGGTTTGGATTAATTGCTGGTGAGCTAGTGTTATTTTGGGGGGGCTGTGAAAGAACCTTGTTTTGTCATACTACCAGAGTTGGTTTTCTGGTTCCTTCTCATTTGGGTAGGCTCTGTCAGAGGGAAGGTCTAGAACTCAAGGCTGTTGTTCAGATTCTTTTGTCCCACAGGGTGTTCCCTTGATGCAGTACTCTCCCCCTTTTCCCAGGGATGTGGCTTGCTGAAAGCCAAGCTATAGAGATTGTTATCTCTCTTCTGGATCTAGCCACCCAGCAAGTCTACCAGGCTCCAGGCTGGTACTGGTGGTTGTCTCCACAAAGTCCTATGATGTGAACCATCTGTCAGTCTCTCAGCCATGATTGTTGGCCTCCTGCTGGGAGGTGGCACTTTCAAAAGAGCATCAGCTGTAGTAATAAGGGGAGGAACAGGCAGTGGGTGGGGCCCTAGAACTCCCAAGAGTATATGCCCTTTGTCTTCAGTTTACCAGGGTGGGTAGGGAAGGACAGTTAGGTGGGGACCAGGCTAGGTGTGTCTGAGCTCAGACTCTCATTGGGCAGGTCTTGCTGTGGCTGCTGTGGGGTATAGGGGTATGGTTCCCAGGTCAATTGACTTATGTTCCTAGGAGGATTATAGCTGCCTCTCTTGTGTCATGCAGGTTGTCAGGGACGTTGGGGAAAGCCAG
Organism: Sapajus apella; assembly: GCF_009761245.1. Lineage (NCBI taxonomy): Eukaryota > Metazoa > Chordata > Mammalia > Primates > Cebidae > Sapajus > Sapajus apella. The sequence continues at coordinate 27,113,239 of NW_022436962.1, forward strand.
CAGTCACAGGCCTCACACAGCTCCCATACAACCCAAAGGGCTGATCTCACTCCCACCATGCCTCCCACAACAGCACCGAGTCTGTTGCCAGGCAGTGGTTGAGCAGGGCTGAGAACTTGCCCCACCTCTCAGCTGCAAAATCAAGTAGGACTTTTGTGCTTCCTCCACCTATGGAGTCTGTACACCAGATTCATGCCATCCCCTGAGTTCTGGCCATGAGACTTCCTGATCTGTTCAAATTGTTACAAAGTTCAGCTGAAGGTTTTCTTCTCCCTGTGACCTTTTCCCAGTGCCTCTTGTCAGCCCTCCCCAAGGACCCCTGTGAGGCAAGGCAGAAATGGCTTGCCAGGGGACCCAGTGAGCCCACAGGGATTTTCCTGCTGCTTCCTCTACCCCTGTATTTCGCTCAGCTCTCTAAGTTGACTAAGCTCCAGGTAAGGTCACACAACCCATGCAGATCTTCTTCCATGATCTAGACCTTCAGGTTCCCCAGTGAGGGTGTGTGTTCAGAGACAGGTGATCTGTCTTTGCCACTTCCACAGTTTGGGTATTCACAGTATTTTGGATGTCTCCCCAGTCCTGCAGGAGCAATCTACTTCATTCAAAGGGTCTGTGGGTTCTCTCAGCTTTCCTGATTTATTCTTGCAGTCGTTCTGGAGCAAAAGTTCACGAGGTTAGCCTCCACATGCTTCTCTATCCATCCAAGTGGGAGCTTCAATCTAATCCTGCCTCCATCTGCCACAATCTCTACAAGCCAAAACAATTTATTTAGAGAAAGAAATGCACTAAAGCATAATGATGGATATCCAAGCATGTTAATTACTTTTATAATAGGAATAATAATTGGAAAAAGCCTAGGACTTGCTTACCTTTCTGATGAGGCTGGAAATTAGTAGGAACTGATTACTAGTTGCTGTATTGCTAGGGCCTGGTTGAAACATAAGCACCTTTGTCTCTCTCTTTAAAACCTACACTGTGCCCCAGCACAGCTCTATTGTTTGGTTTTCTCCCTGACTACTCCTGAAGGTTAAGGAAACCAATGCCAATAAGGTGATGACATACTACTCAGCTCTTTTTGAGAGATGAATAATTAAGCCTCCCCACCTCAAGATAATAAGGAGTTAAGTATATACATACATCAGAATTTCTCAAAGGTTGATATAAAAATAGTCTATATGAGAATAACTCAGGATTATTTCATTTTCATTAAAAGTGAAAAATTCTGGGCTTCATCCCAAACGTATTCAATTAGAATCTCCAAGGATGAGGTGTTACAATCTGTAATTTAACAAATTGCAGGTAATACCATGTATTCTAGAACTGATGTGAAGGAAAGTCTAGAAAACATAAACACCAAAATTTCTACGGTGATTGTCTGTAGGCGATAGAAATTCAAGGAACTTTTGCTTTCTTCTTTGTGCTTTTCTGTTTTATTTTATATCCTACAATAAGCACGTACTGTCTTTGCAGGGGGAGAAAGAAATTAAAGTAAAATCGTTTTCTAAAAGTAAATAAACTATAGTAACAAGTCAGTTACATTAGACTACGCTGCTTATATGTTGGTATTTTCAGTTACAGAACTCTCTTCCTTTTATATTTTTATCACTCAAGAAAGCATATTGGCATATAGTCCATTATAGTTGAAAAGTTATCAAATAAAAATTTAAACATTATTGATTACATATTTTAGGTTTTCAAACTTGATTCTTCTGATACAACAGATACTGCTGATAATATTTTCGAGGAGTTAGAGAAAGATGTTAAAATTCCAGAAAATAACAGTAAGTGTTATAAAATTCAAGAACTAATATAGAAGAAAAATTCTGAACCAATATGAGTTATATTTATATATTTAAACATGTTTTTTACTGGTAATATTTTGTTCCTATACCATTTATTTGTATGTTTTTTTTAAATTTGTATAGTACCACATATTATATTACAATGTGCATATATATATATATATATATATAATTACGTTATGTAAGCACTATAGCTTAAATAGTCCTTCAGTTTATAAAAGAACCAAGTAGATATTAAAGGTTGAAATAAATAATGATGTGAGAAGCAGCAGCAGCAACCTACAATTTGCCACCGGTATTGCCTCCGAAGTGGGACTCCAAACAATTTGTACTTTTCCAGATCAAAGGACACAGCCCAAGCAGATCCATCTAAAATGAACTGCACACCTATAATATGCCAGACACTTTACTGTGTGCCAGTGGGCTAAAATGTGTATATGACCTTGTCAGTCTACTAGAGGAGCACTGACCATTGCTTTCCCCACTCCAGGTTGAACCCCATATCAACACATCCACCATTAGTACATTTATGATCCAGATTCTGAAAGAAACTTCTGCTTCTGCTTCTACTGTGCTGAATTTTTATGTGTTATTTTTGGGAGAGTACAGTGATTAGGCACCATTAGTTTCTTTCATGGGACTTTAAGGCAGTTCCTAGGGCAGGTGTTAGTCAGAGCCTCTCTTAGCAGTAGCGGCTATATGAGTCCTAGCTCTGCTCTTGGATTCTTCTGGGATATTTTAATGTCTTTTAGGTGGTTGTCTATTTTCTGTCTGCATAGTGACCTGTTCATACCCCCGCATCCTGATCAATGAATTTTCTAAAACTGTGGAGCACAGTGGTGGGTGTAGAGTGTGCGCTATGGTCTAAAAGTTTGTGTCCCTCCAAAATCCATGTGTTGAAATCCTAACTTCCAAGGAGATGGTATTAGGAGGTGAGGGGCAAGGCTTGAGGAGTTGATTAGGTCACAAGGGTAGAGCCCTCAAGAATGGCATTAGTGCCCTTAAAAAGAAGCTCAAGAGAAATTCCTCACCACTGCCACCATGTGAGGACAAATAATATGGCCTTCTGTGAACTAGGAAGATAGCCGTCACCAGACAAGGACTCTGCTAGTGCTGTGAACTTGGACTTCAAACCTCCAGAACTGTGAGACATAAATTTCTGTTGTTTATAAGCTACACAGTCTAAGGCTTTTTGTTACAATAGCCCAAATTGACTAACACCCTGTAGAAAGAGGAGTAAATGGGTTCCAAGTACAGTATACTTTAAACTCAGATTCTTTCTTCAAAGAACATCTGTTTCCCTTTGCTACTCCCCAGGGGCAACATATCTAAAAAATATTCTGGGGTAGAAGGGAAAACTTACGAATCATATTATTATGCAAAAGGTAAAATTATAGCTATTTCTCCTAAGCAAATTGTAAGGGTTAATTATCTAATTCAATAATCTAAGAATGTCTAAACAATGCTAAAATCATTATTAAGTATACAGTATGAATATTTATATTAAATAAATACCAGGGACTACATATAAACACATTCATTCTAGTGTTTTCTAGGATATCTTTTCTCTTAGAAAATATTTTCTAAGTAAAATAGAAAATTTGCAAGATTGTAGTGAAAGAAGACTGACATTATTCTCTGTTATATTAAAAATATTTTTCCTTCCAGATTTTGATTGGCAATGGATTATCTTAGATGGCCCAGTGGACACCTTTTGGGTAGAAAATCTGAACTCTGTGCTAGATAATACTAGAACATTGTGCCTAGCAAACAGTGAGAGAATAGCTTTAACTGATAAAATAAGATTGATTTTTGAAGTGGACAGTCTCTCTCACGCCAGTCCTGCTACTGTCAGTCGATGTGCCATGGTCTATATGGTAAGCTTTCAAAAACAAATGTCTTAACAATGCAAATATGTTGTTTATGATAGTAACTATTTTTTACAGCATTTTATGCTTATTTTATTTTTACCTTTGTATCCAGCAGTGTGAACCCAATAGTTCTGAATCCCTGTGTCTCTCAAAGCCTCATAATCCAGAATTGAATGTGAATTTAATTATTACTGTTTTAATACTACTCTTAGTAATTGGAGTGTCAGTATTTTCCACAACTGAAAGTAAACAGTGATTTAAATAGACAGGTTAGGCTGCTGATACGAATTATTTTTTCAATAGAGGAAGATGGCCCTGGGGTCTTTTCATACCCACTCTGACTCTTGGGAAACACATTATGAAGTCGGTAGGAAGAAAGTACAAAATATAACATGAAGTTATTAGCTGTGATTAGCCTGATGCTCTAATCCGCTTAACTGAATGTTATGAATAAATCTAAGTATAGGGCTGACTTCTGGGTAAGCACTTCCCCTCACCACATACACATAGCCTCAATACACCCTCCTACACATAATCCCCCAATTGCTTGTTTTCTTTTAAGACCATCATTAGAACTCATGAATCATTCCAGAGAATGTTAATTCCTTAAGCTGACTTTGATCATTTGCCCTTTAATGAATGATAATTCTAAGTTGTATTTGTCAGGGAGCAGTGGTGAAGTAAAAGGAGAATAAGAAGTAGGAGGATACCATATTTTTATTTATTTATATAAGATTATATTTTCCTTTTTATTATTAGGATCCTGTTGATCTGGGATGGGAGCCTTACATTAAGTCATGGCTTTTGAAAACTTCTAAAATTATATGTCCATCAGGATTGGATTGTCTTGAATTCATGATTCAAAATAGTGTTACAGATGGACTACAATTTATAAAGAATCATCAGAAATTTCAACCATATCCTATGCAAGACATAACAATCGTCATAACCCTCTGCAGAATTCTTGATGCTTTCTTTGACTTCATGGGTAAAAATGGAGGATTTGAACAAAGTAAGTTTTTCTTCTCTAAGTCATATCAATGATAGATCTTAGCTAGCCAATGCCAATTTATCACCTTCTATTAGATTTTAGAAAATTTCTTGAAGAGCAGGCATTTTTAGTCTATTTGGACCAACAGCAGGCATACACATGGAACAAACTAAAAACCATTTACAGAGGAACATATCAGAAGTAAATTAGTATCATACATAAGTGTTGCAGGATCACAGGAAAAATGACTGTTAAGAACCATTAGAGGGTCTCTATTAAACAAGAATGTTTTTGCTGTTTTGTTTTTGTTTTTGTTTTTTTGTTTTTTCTGAAACAAAATCTCACTTTGTTGCCCAAAATGGAGTGCAGTGGTGCAATCTCAGCTGACTGCAACCTCCGCCTCCCAAGTTCAAGTGATTCTCCTGCCCCAGCCTCCCAAGTAGCTGGGATTATAGGCACACACCACCATGCCCAGCTAATTTTTGTATTCTTAGTAGAGATGGGGTTTCACCATGTTGGTCAGGGTGGTCTAGAACTGAATTTGTGATCTACCCACCTCGGCCTCTCAAAGTGCTGGGATTACAGGTGTGAGCCACCACGCCCAGCCATTTTTGCTGTATTTTAAAGATTCTTAGAGTTAGAAATAGTAAAAACAACAACAACAACTTCAGAATTCCAGGTGTAAGTTGTAACTACACAAAGGCATAATCATGAAAAGCAGTAAAACATGTAAGGAGGGATATACAGATTCAGTAAAGCATGTAGTGTTTTGGATAAGATATTGGTATTATCTCTAGAGTCAGAATCCCTACATTCAGATCCTGGTTTTATGCAATTTTTGGTAAGATGGCAAATTAGCACAGGATCCCAATTCTCTCTCTGAAACCAATTTTGGCCTCACTAAACCAATATAGAAATTGTTATAAATCCCTGAGGTGACTATAAAATGGTTAGATCCCAACAAGAGGAAGCAGCAACCCTGAACAACCCTGGATGCCATGAATAAGAGAGAAAGTGGAAGAAAACATTTAGGTTTATACTTTTCCTATCCGCTCAACTCGGAATGGGCTATTGTTCATCCCTTTGCCAGTTAGCACACCACAGCACAGCCAGTGGAAGCAACAAATTGTCCTTTTGGCAGGGAAGCCTAACTAGGTTTGGGAGAGGTAAAAACATATTTTCTCCTACTGCCACCCCATTTCAACTCTTAATGCCAAGATGATTAAAAAATAGAGAACACACTTAGAAAAAGGACAGTGCCAGAGTAGGTACAGATTGTTAACACACAAGTGACCTGCTTTGAAGAGTGACCACTCCCTCCCCAGAGTCACACTTCTAAATTCATCAGAAGTGCAACCCAGGAAAGTTGCAGTACTGAAAAACAAGAAGAATCAGAAAAAAAAAAAGACAAAAAACCTGGAGGTTAGAAGTGAAGTGTATATATATTAGTTAAAATAACATAATAAGTGGGTTGAATGCTGGATTGGTTAGCTGTATAACAGATTAGTGAGAGCTAGAACAACAGTCAGCGGATTCTCAGAATGCAACAGGAAGAGCTAAAGAGGTTATAATGTATTATGCAACAAATATTATGCAACACAGAAATATGTGTACATAATTGAAAGATGAATAAAAATTAAAAGATTAACATTCATATAACAGAACCTTCAGAAAGAGATAGTAAAAATAGAGGGGAAGAAATGTTTCAGGAAATAATCGCCTAGGAGTTCAGAGAATTAGAGAAAATGTGAGACCTAAGATTGAATAGGATCCTGGAGTATTAAACATGATAAAAAGTAAAAACCCACACCTAAAAATGTTATATATTTTCCTACAGCTCTTGGATGTTCTGTTCTTTTTTTTAAATTTTACTTTAAGTTCTGGGTTACATGTGTAGACCTCGTAGGATTGTTACATAGGTATACACATGCCATAGTGGTTTGTTGCCTCCATCCCCCAATGTGCTGTTGCATTTGGTTTGCTAGTATTTTGTTGAAGAATTTTGCATGAATGTTCATCGTGAATATTGGCCTGAAATTTTCTTTTTTAATTGTATCTCTGCCAGGTTTTGGTATCAGGATGATGTTGGTCTCATAAAATGAGTTAGGGAGGATTCCCTCTTTTTGTATTGTTTGGAAGAATTTCAGAAAGAAGGGTACCAGCTCCTCTTTATATATCTGGTAGAATTCGACTGTGAACCTGTCTGGACCTGGGCTTTTTTGGGTTGGTTGACTATTAATTGCTGCCTCTACTTCAGACCTTGTTATTGGTCTATTCAGGCATTCAGCTTCTTCTTGGTTTAGTCTTGGGAGGGTGTAAGTCTCCATAAATTTATCCATTTCCTCTAGACTTACTGGTTTATGTGCATAGAGTTGTTTGTAGTTATCTCTGATGGTAGTTTTTATTTCTGTGGAATGGGTGGTGATGGTCCTTTTATCATTTTTATTGCATCAATTCAATTATTCTCTCTTTTCTATTTTATTAGTCTGGCTAACAGTGTATCTATTTTGTTGATCTTTTCAAAATACCAGCTCCTGGATTTATTGATTTTTTGAAAGGGTTTTGTGTCTCTGTCTCCTTTAGTTCTGCTCTGATCTTAGTTATTTCTTGTCTTCTGCTAGCTTTTGAATTTGTTTGATCTTGCTCCTCTAGTTCTTTTAATTTTGACAATAGGGTATCAATTTTCTTCACTTCTCATATGGGCATTTAGTGCTACAAATATTCCTCTAGACACTGCTTTAAATGTGTCCCAGACATTTTGGTACGTTGTGTCTTCATTCTCATTGGTTTTGAAGAACGTCTATTTCTGCCTTCATTTCATTATTTATCCAATAGTCATTCAGAAGCAGGTTGTTGAGTTTTTATGTAGTAGTGCAGTTTTGAGTGAGTTTCTTAATCCTGAGTTCCAATTTGATTGCACTGTGGTCTGAGAGACTGGTTGTTATGATTTCTTTTCTTTTGCATTTGCTGAGGAGTGATTTACTTCCTACTATGTGGTCCATTTTAGAGTAAGTGCAATGTGGTGCTGAGAAGAATATATATTCTGTGGATTTGGGGTGGAGAGTTCTGTAGATGTCTGTTAGGTCTGCTTGGTCCAGATCTGAGTTCAAGTCCTGAATATCCTTGTTAATTTTCTGTCTTATTGATCTGTCTAATATTGACAGTGGGGTGTTAAAGTGTTCCACTATTACTGTGTGGGAATCTAAGTCTCTTTGTAAGTCATTAAGAATTTGCTTTATGTATGTGGGTGCTCCTGTACTGGGTGCCTATATATTTAGGTTATTAACTCTTCTTTTTGCATTGATCCTTTTACCATTATGTAATGCCCTTCTTTGTCTCTTTTGATCTTTGTTGGTTTGAAGTTTGTTTTATCGGAGATTAGGACTGCAACCCCTGCCTTGATCCTCCATCCTTTGTTTTGAGTCTGTGCATGTCTTTGCATGTGAGATGGATTTCCTGAATACAGCACATCAATGGGTCTTGACTTTTTATCCAATTTGCCAGTCTTTGCTTTTGATTGGGGCATGTAGCCCATTTACATTTAAGGTTAATATTATGTGTGAATTTGATCCTGCCATTTTGAGACTAGCTGATTGTTTTGCCCATTAGTTGATGCAGTTTCTTCATTGTGTCGATGGTCTTTACCATTTGATACATTTTTGCAGTGGCTGGTACTGGTTGTTCCTTTCCGTGTTTAGTGCTTCCTTTAGGAGCTCTTGCAAGGCAGGCTTGGTGGTGATGAAATCTTTCTGCATTTGCTTGTTTGTAAAGGATTTTATTTCTCCTTCACTCATGAAGCTTAGATTGGCTGGATATGAAATTCTGGGTTGAAGATCTTTTTTTTTTAAGGATGTTGAATATTAACCCCCACTCTCTTCTGGCTCATAGGGTTTCTGCTGAGAGATCCGCTGTGAGTCTGATGGGCTTCCCTTTGTGGGTAGCCCAACCTTTCTCTCTGGCTGCACTTAGCGTTTTTTCCTTCATTTCAACCCTGGTGAATCTGACGATTATGTGCCTTGGGGTTGCTCTTCTTGAGGGATATCTTTGTGGTGGTCTCTGTGTTTCCTGTATTTGATAGTTGGCCTGCCTTGCTAGGTTGGGGAAGTTCTCCTGGATGGTATCCTGAAGAGTATTTTCCAGCTTGGATTCATTCTCCCCGTCACATTCAGGTCCACTGATCAAATGTAGATTAGGTCTTTTCACATAATCCCATATTTCTTGGAGGCTTTGTTGATTTCTTTTCACTCTTTTTTTCCTAATTTTGCCTTCTCATTTTATTTCATTGAGTTGATCTTCAGTCTCTGGTATCTTTCCTTCTACTTGATCAATTTCGCTATTGAAACTTGCGTATGCTTCACGAAGTTCTTGTGCTGTGTTTTTCAGCTCCATCCAGTCATTTATGTTCTTCTCTAAGCTGGTTATTCTAGTTAACATTTTGTCTAACCTTTTTTCAAGTTTCTTTTCATTGGGTTAAAACATGTTCGTTTATCTTAGAGAAGTTTGTCATTACCCACCTTCTGAAGCTTGCTTCTCTCAATTCGTCAAACTCATTCTCTATCCAGTTTTATTCCCTTGCTGTTGAGGGGTGTGATTCCTTGGAGGAGGAGAGGCGTTCTGGTTTTTGGTGAATTCATCCTTTTTGCACTGGTTTCTTCCCATCTTTGTGGATTTATCTATCTTTGGTCTTTGAAGTTGGTGACTTTTGGATGGGGTCTCTGAGTGGACATCCATTCTGTTGATGTTGAAGCTATTTCTTTCCATTTTTTAGTTTTCCTTCTAACAGGCCCCTCTGCTGCAGGACTTCTGGAGGTCCACTGCAGACCATGCTTGCCTGTGAATCACCCACAGGGGCTGCAGAACTGCAAGGGTTGCTGCCTCTTCCTTCGTCTGGTATCTTCATCCCAGAAGGGTACCCGCCAGATGTCAGCCAGAGCTCTCCTTTATGAGGCACCTGTTTGGATATACAGGGGCCAGGGAACTGCTTGAGGAGGCAGTCTGTCCCTTATCAGAGCTCAAACGCTGAGCTGGGAGCTCTGTTGTTCCATTCAGAGCTGCTGGGCAGGGATGTTTCTCTGCTATAGTGGAACTCACAACCACCTCTTTTTCCAGAAGCTCTGTCTCAGGATGGTGGGACTTTATTTATAAGTCCCTGATGTGCTGTTGTCTTTTTTCAGAGATGCCCTGCCCAGCAAGGAGGAAGTCTAGTCACAGTCTGCCCACAGAGGCATTGCTGAGCTGCTGCGGGCTCTGCCCAGCTGCCATGTAAACTTCCTTGTAGTTTTGTTTAAATGGGTAAAGTTAGAACTGCCTCCATAATGGCAGACTGCCTCAGTAATGGTGGATGCCCTGCACCCCATGGAGCTCCACCCCCTAAGTCAAGCTCAAACTGCTGCACTGCCTGTGAAACTCTCAAGCAAGTGTGTTTCAGATTGCTGGTCTTTGTGGGGGTGGGACCCACCAAGCCAGATCACCTGGCTTCCGGCTTTCAGCCCTCTCTTTTTCAGGTGAATGGGCGGCCCTGTCTCCGAGGTGTTCCAGACACCAATTAAAATGGCTGCCCAGATTTATGCAGCTTTTTGTGCTGGAAACCTACAGTGCCAGCTGAAACAGCCATGCTGGAAACCCGCAGAGCTTGTCAGCCAGCAGGTGGGAATCTCCTGGTCTGTGGGCTATAAAGACTGAGGGAAAAGTGCTAGAGTGGCTGGAAAAGCTCCTGATGGCCCCCATCGGGATGGGGGTGTCCTCCAGGTTGTTGCATTTCCCAGGTGAGGCAGCGCCCCACCCTGCCTGAGCTCGCCCTCCTTGGGCTACACCCACTGTCCAACCAGTCCCATTGAGATGCACCTGGTACCTCGGTTGGGAATATGGAGATCACTCACCTTCTGCATTTCTCTTGCTGGGAACTGTGATCTGGAGCTGTTCCTATTCAGCCATCTTGGCCACTCCCCTCTTGGATGTTCTCTTTTTTGTTGTTGTTTCTCTTTATGTTTCTGTTTGGATTTCTATTGACTTGTCATCTAATTTGCTGATTCTTTGCTCTGCTGCATGCAGTCTGCTATAAGCCTATTGAAAGAATTCTCATAACTGATATTGTGGTTTTTATTTCCAGCATTTCCATTTGATCTTTTTTATAGTTTTCATTTCTCTGCTGGAATTCTCTCTCTCTCCATGAATGATTTCTGCCTTTGACATTAGATCTACATTTTAATCATAGTTTTTTTTTTTAATTTTTGTCTGATAACTTCAACATCTCAGCCATCTCTGTGTCTGTTCTCCCAATTGCTTTATCTCTTGGCAACATGACTTTTCTTAATCTTGCTTATTTTTCTGTCTCATGATTTGTAGTTGAATACTAGATATTATTTTAAAAAGAAATTAGAGACTGAGATATACAGTAGTTATGCCTCAAAATGGGTATACTTTTTCTTCTGCCAGATTGTTCAGGTAGTGGCAGAGTGAATTGACTCAATATTGACCTAGGTTTGGCTTTTATTGCCACTATAGTTACCTTCAGTGCACCACAGCATTACATAATGGTAAAGGAATCAATGCAAAAAAAAAGAGCTAGCTATCCTAAATATATATGCACCCAATACAGGAGCATCCAGATTCATAAAGCAAGTTCTCAGAGACCTACAAAGAAGCTTAGGCTCCCATACAACAATAGTTGGAGACTTTAATACCCCTCTGTGAATATTAGGCAGATTAACAAGATAGAAAATTAACAAGGATCTTCAGAACTTGAATTCAGCTCTGGACCCAGCAGACCTAATACACATCTACAGAACTCTCCACCCCAAATCAAGAGAATATACATTCTTCTCAGCAGCACATCACACTTATTCTAAAATTGACCACATAATTGGAAGTAAAACACTTTTCAGCAAAGGCAAAAAAAATGGAAATAATAACAAACAGTATCTCAGACCACAGTGCAATCAAATTATAACTCAGGATTAAGAAACTCACTCAAAACCACACAACTACATGGAAACTGAACAACCTGCTTCTGAATGACTACTGGGTAAATAACAAAATTAAGGCAGAAATAAATAAGTTCCTTGAAACCAAAGAGAACAAAGACACAATGTACCAGAATCTCTGGGACACAGCTAATGAGTGCTTAGAAGGAAATTTATAGCACTACATGCCCACAGGAGAAAGTAGGAAAGATCTAAAATCAACACCCTAACATAACAATTAAAAGAACTAGAGAATCAAGAGCAAACATTTAAAAGCTAGCAGAAGACATTAAATAAGATCAGAGCAGAACTGAAGGAGATAAAGACACAAAAAATCCTTCTAAAGACCAATGAATCCAGGAACTGATTTTTTTTTAAGATTAAAAAAAAAAACCACCAGCAAGACTAATAAAGAAGAAAAGACAGAAGAATCAAACACAATAAAAAATGATAAAGGGGATATTACCACTGATCCCACAGAAATACAAACTACCATCACAGAATACTATATGCAAATAAACTAGAAAATCTAGAAGAAATGGATAAATTCCTGGACACATGCACACTCCCAAGACTAAACCAGAAAAAATTTGAATCCCTGAATAGACCAATAGCAAGTTCTGAAATTCAGGCAGTAATTAACAGGCTACCAACCAAAAAAAGCCCAGGGCCACCTGATTTACAGCCAAATTCTACCAGAGGTACAAAGAGGAGCTGGTACCATTCCTTCTGAAACTATTCCAAACAATAGACAAAGAGGGACTCCTCTCTAATTCATTTTATGAGGCCTGCATTATCCTAATACTAAAACCTGGCAGAGATACACACAAAAGAGAAAATTTTAGGCCAATATTCCTGATGAACATTAATGCAAAAATCCTCAATAAAATACTAGCAAACCAAATCCAGCAGTACATTAAAAAGCTTATCCATCATGATCACATCAGCTTCATCCCTGGGATGCAAGTGTGGTTCAATATATGCAAATCAATAAACATAATCCATCACATAAACAACCAATGACAAAAACTACGTAATTATCTCAATAGATGCAGAAAAGGCCTTAGATAAAATTCACCTCTTCATGCTAAAAACTCTCGATAAACCAGGTATTGATGGAATGTGACTCAAAATAATAAGAGCTATTTATGGCAAACCCACAGCCAATATCATACTGAATGGGCAAAAACGGGAAGCATTCCCTTTGAAATCTGGCACTAGACAAGGATGCCCTCTCTCACCACTCCTATTCAATATATTATTGGAAGTTATGGGCACGGCAATCAGGAGAGATAAATTAATAAATGGTATTCAAATAGAAGAGAGGAAGTCAAATTGTCTCTGTTTCCAAATGACGTGATTGTAAATTTAGAAAACCCCATCGTCTCAGCCCAAAACCTTCTTAAGCTGATAAGAAACTTCAGCAAAATCTCAGGATACAAAATCAATGTGAAAAAATCACCTGCTAAACATTCTTACCTGCTAATAATAGAGAGCCAAATCATGAGTGAACTCCCATTCACAATTGCTACAAAGAGAATAAAATACCTAGAAATATAACTTACAAGAATGTGAAGAGTCTTTTCAAGGAGAACTACAACCACTTCTCAAGGAAATAAGAGAGGACACAAACAAATGGGAAACCATTCCATGCTCATAGATAGGAAAAATCAATATTATGAAAATAGTCATACTGCCCAAAGTGATTTATAGATTCAGTGCTGTTTCCATCAAGCTATCATTGACTTTCTTCACATAATTAGAAAAAAAAAATACTTTACATTTCATATGAAACCAAAAAAGAGCCCATATAGCCAAGACAATCCTAAGTGAAAAGGACAAAGCTGGAGGTACCACCTGACTTCAAACTATCTGATCTTTAGCAAACCTGACAAAAACATGCAATAGATAAAGATTTCCTATTTAATAAGTGGTATTGGGAAAACTGGCTAGCCATAGGCAGAAAACTGAACCTGGACCCCTTTTTTACACCTTATACAAAAATTAAGATGGATTAAAGACGTAAATATAAGACCTAAAATCATAAAAACCCTAGAAGAAAACCTAGGCAATACCATTCAGGATATAGGAATGGGCAAAGATTTCATGACTGAATCACCAAAAGCAATGGCAACAAAAGCCAATATTGACAAATGAGATCTAATTAAACTAAAGAGCTTCTGCACAGCAAAAGAAACTACCATCAGAGTGAACAGGCAACCTACAGAATGGGAGAATATTGTTGCAATCTATCCATCTGACAAATGTCTAATATCCAGAATCTACAAGGAACTTAAACAAATTTACAAGAAAAAACAACCCTATCAAAAAGTGGTTAAAGGATATGAACAGACACTTTTCAAAAGAAGACATTTATGTGGCCAAAAAACATATGAAGAAAAGCTAATCATTATTAGTCATTAGAGAAATGCAAATCAAAACCATATTGAAATACCATCTCATGCCATTTAGAAGGGTGATCATTAAAAAGTCAGGAAACAACCAGTGCTGGAGAGGATATGGAGAATTAGGAATGCTGTTACACTGTTGATGGGAGTGTAAATTAATTCAACCATTGTGGAAGACAGTGTGGCAATTTCTCAAGGATCTAAAACCAGAAATACTATTTGACCCAGCAATCCCATTACTTGGTATATACCCAAAGGATTATAAATCATTCTACTGTAAAGACACATGCACATGAATGATTATTGCAGCACTATTCACAATAGCAATGACTTGGAACCAACCTAAATGCCCATCACTGATAGATTGTATAAAGAAAGTGTGGCACATATACACCATGAAATACTATGCAGCCATATAAAAGGATGAGTTCATGTCCTTTGCAGGGACATGGATGAAGCTGGAAACCATCATTCTCAGCAAACTAACACAGAAACAGAAAAGTAAACACCGCATGGTCTCACTGGTAAGTGGGAGTTGAACAATGAGAACATATGGGCACAGGGAGGGGGACATCACATACTGTACCAGGGCCTGTCAGGGGGGTGGGGGGCAAGGGGAGAGATAGCAGGAGAAATACCTAATGTCAATGACAGGTTTGATGGGTGCAGCAAGCCACCATGGCACATGTATACCTATGTAACAAACCTGCATGTTCTGCACATGTATCCCAGAACTTAAAGTATAGTAAAAAATAAAATTATTTTTTCATCTTTGGTAGTAGCAGAAGGGGAAGAACACTCAAAGGATCTGAGGAATAAGGGATGCTGAAGTGGGTGATAAAAAATTGATTGAACTTTTCTTGGTGGGCTATTTGACCCTATATGCTAAAAATATCCATATACTCTGCTCTACTATCTTTTATTCTAGAAATTTATTATATATAAATAATTAGAAGCATAGAAAGATTTATGTACAAGGAGGCTTATTTATAGCAGGATTATTTATAATTATAAAACAACAATAATTTGAATTCCAACAATGAAAGAATGGCTTAATCAATTATGATGCAACAAAATCATTTTTCAAAGGATTTTTAATGGCATGAAGACAGGCCTAAAATGCAGGATAAGCACCCGTCTCTTTTTAGTTTTCTATTTAAATTTTAAAATATTGTGTTTTTATATAATTTATGTCTTTATATAAAAGCCCATAAAGAAATAATCAATGTATTAATGGTTATTATCTTTAGGTGGTAGAATTATGGGTGATTATTTTTTTCTGTACACTTTTGTGTATTTTGTAAATGTTCTAAAAGAAGCATGTTTTAATATTAAGAAAACAACTATTATAAAATAAGACTAAGCTACAAGGAAGAATGAATAATTACTCTTTGTGTTTCTCTGTGGAGTGGATGAGTTGGACAAAAAAGATGAGTAATGGGAGTGAAAGGGGATGGCTACAATCTGCCTAACATGCCCCAGCCGAATATTTGTTTTAATAAATTTGTTACTTGAAAACATGCAGCTTCTTTCCTTATTGCCCTGCTTTATGAGGGCCCATTTATTGTTTAGCTTGTAATATGTACCATATTTGGTGGTAGTCACTTGAATTTTTCAAAGTTTACATTTTGGAACTATCAGTCTTATAAAAAAGGATAGACTAGAATAAAGAACAAATTTATGCAGCTTTATGCTTCAACTAAATAAAAATCAGTTCTGACAATGTAAGAACATACCCTGTTCCTCTAATCCTATTTTGTTCTGATAAGGTAACTCTCAGACATTATACGTGAAATAAAGTTGTTCTTCTATGATAATTCACTAACTAAATAATGTTAAAGGTTAAACCTCGTTAGTTAACCAGATAAATTTTAGGTCTGTTGTTAATTATGGAAAAATATTCTTTGTTTTTTAAGGTGATGATTTGAATGACACGTCATCTAAGGAGGCAAATTCTCAAAGAGATTCTGTCACATTCAAGGATATAGAAGAAAGGTAAGTGGCATTCCTTCAAAACACATGGTTTAATAACCATTAGGTGCCAAACCCTCAAATACGCACAGGATTACTTCTCAGTAAACCAATAGTTTTGTGATTTCATAGTATCAAAATCTACTTAAATTTATTTTATTTCAACTTAGAGTCTTTTGTATAGCTAATATAAGATCACCAGATTTTATGCTACATTTTGAAGTAATATGTATTACAGGAATACATTTGTCTAGCTTCTATACATATTCGAGAAAGGAATAAAATTGACATGAATTTATTTCATAATCTGCCATTTATGAGCTGTGAAGTGTTGAACTTGTTACTAAATGTTTTAAACTTTATTTTTTTTTTTATTTATAAAACTGGAATCATAATGTGATATGTTAGGTATCCAGAATAGAGCCTAGTACATAGTAAGAGCTCAATAAATTATAGCAATGTAAATTATTACTTCTACATTTCTTCAGCCCTTTTGTAGGGTAGAAGAGGCACTGTTGGGCTTCTTATTATGAGTCCTTAAGACATTCATATCACATTTGCTTTTGAATGATAAAACATTCACTTGTGGTTTCTACTCTGCCTGTCAGTTCCACCTTAAAATCTACTCACTTATCTACATCTCAATGATTATGGCATCCTAACCCAAACCTCCATCATTTCTTGCCTATTCTGTTTGCAATAGCTTCTAATCGGTTTCCCCAATTTTTCCTGCTCATTCTCAATGTAACAAGAGATAAATTTTTATTAAACAGTGAGTAGCCAAAAAAGAGTATTTATAAAATATGTATAAGATGTAAATAACAATACCATTATCACCCATATATATACCACTTAGCCATAAAGAAAGCACATTTTTATTTTATTTTTATTTTATTTATTTATTTGAGATGCAGTCTTACTCCGTCACCAGGCTGGAGTGCAGTGGCACTATCTGGGCTCACTACAACCTCACACTACAACTACAAATTGTGTGTGTGTGTGTGTATGTGTGTGTGTGTGTGTGTGTGTGTGTGTGTGTGTGTATCACAGGTTATTTATCCATTGGTAAACATTTAGATTTTCAATTTTTGTTATTAACAATAGTATTATGATTAATATGTTTGAACAGTTCTCTTGGTACCTATATGCAAGAGTCGATCATTTTAAAATATACTTTAAAATATTTCTTTTCTCTTCTGTAGAGATTTAAGACTTCCCATTACTCTCAGAGTAGAAGAAAAAAAAATCTTGGCACAGCTTATAAAGCTTTGCTTAACAAGCCATGATCCTTTGACCTTATGGTCTTGGCACATGAATTCCTTCTGCCCAAGATGTTCTTCCTCCTATATTTTGCCAAATATCACCCATTCTTTGGTCTCAATTAATGGTTACTTCTTCAAAGAGACCTTCCCTGACTCCCACAATCGAAATTAGTTATCCCTACTATTATTCTTCATGAAGTGTTCAACTCTTATTTTAAGTTCAGGGGAACACGTGCAGGACGTGCAGATTTGTTACATAGGTAAACATGTGCCATGGTGGTTTGCTGCACAGATCATCCCATCACCTAGGTATTAAGCCCAGGATCCATTAGCTATTTTTCCTAGTGCTCTTCCTCCCACAACCACCACCCTGACAGGCCCCAGTTTGTGTTGTTCCCCTGCCCATGTGCCCATGTGTTCTCATCCTTCAGCTCCAACTTACAAGGGAGAACATGTACAGTTTGGTTTTCTGTTCCTGCATTAGTTTGCTGAAGATAATGGCCTCTAGCTCCATCCATGTCCCTGCAAAGGACATGATCTCATTCCTTTTCATGGCTGCATAGTATTCCATGGTGTAAATGTACCGCATTTCCTCTATCCAATCTATCATTGATGGGCATTTAGGTTGATTCCATATTTTTGCTACTGTGAATTGTACTTTGATGAACATATGTGTGCATGTATCTTTATAATAGAATGATTTATATTCCCTTGGGTATACACCCAGTAATGGGATTTCTGGGTCAAATGGTATTTCTGCCTCTACATCTTTGAAGAATCACTACACTGTCTTCCACAATGGTTGAACTAATTTACACTTCCACCAACAGTGTAAAAGCATTCTTTTTTCTTTGCAACATTGCCAGCATTTGTTGTTTTTTGACTTTTTAGTAATCACCATTCTGACTAGCATGAGATAGTGTCTCATTATGATTTTGATTTGCATTTCTCTAATGATTAGTGATGTTGAGCTTTCTTTTATGTTTTTTTGGCCACATGTATGTCTCTTTTAAGAAGTGTTTGGTCCTGTCTTTTGCCCATTTTTTAATGGGGTTGTTTGTTTTTTTCTTGTAAATCTGCTTAAGTTCCTTGTAGATTCTGGATATTAGACCTTTGTCAGATGGATAGACTGCAAAAATTTTCTCCCATTCTGTAGAGTGTCTGTTCACTCTGATGATAGTTTCTTTTGCTGTGCAGAAGTTCTTTAGTTTGATTAGATTCCATTTGTCAATTTTTGCTTTTGTTGAAATTGCTTTTGGAATTTTTGTCATGAAAGCTTTGCCCATGCCTATATTCTGAATGGTATTTGCCTAGCTTTTCTTCTAGGGTTTTTATAGTTTGGGATTTTACATTTAAGTCTTTAATCTATCTTGAATTAATTTTTTATAAGGTGTAAGGAAGGGGTCCAGTTTCAGTTTTCTGCATATGGCTAGCCAATTCTCCCAGCACCATTTGTTAAATAGAAAATCCTTTCCCCATTGCTTGTTTTTGTCACATTTGTCAAAGATCAGATGGTTGTAGATATATGGTCTTATTTCTGAGTTCTCTATTCCATTGGCTGGAACAGCTGAGTAAATCAAACTGCAGAGATGGTGGCTGCCCCTCCCCCTGGGAATTTGATCCCTTCTTAGGCAGCCTCCAGCCTGTTGCTATTGGCTAGCTGGAATTCCAAGTCAGTGGGTCTTAACTCCTGAGGTGCCGTGGAAGTGGGGTTCACAGAATGATGCTGCTTGGCTCTCTGGACCCAGCCCCTTTCCTATCAGAAGGTATGGCTAGATCTCCTGTCTTTCTGGAATTTCTGGGGCCAGAGTACATAAACTCCTAGGTCCCTGTACATACAGGGAGCAGCTGCTCTGCCAAGATACCCCACAGCTCTGGTGTATGGAACTCAAGGCCCTGGCGGCATTGGCATCAGGGGATCTCCTGATCTGTGGGTTATAAAGATCCATGGGAGAAGCGTGTGTTCCTGGGTAGGGTTTCACACTAACTCACTGCTTTCCTTGGCTGGGAGTGGGTGGGCATTTCTTTGGCTACATATTGCACCTAGGTGGACCATCACCTCACCCTGCTTTTCTTCATTCTCCATGGGTTGAGTTGTTTGCCTAGTCAGTCCCAATGAGAGAACCTGGATATTTCAGTTGAAGGTGCTGAATGCTCTCACCGTTTTTATTCCTCTTCATGAGTGCCAAGGGTAGCAGCTGCTTCTAATCAGCCATCCTGACCCCATGACCAACTTTTTTCTTTACACTTATCATGGTTTAGCATTAATTTTCCTGTTCTGTAAAAAAGGGATTATATCTATTTTATTCAGAATAACTGATACATAATAGCCCACTCAAATATTTGTTAAGTGAACTATTACATATGGCTAGAAATTTCAGATAGAATTGTACAAATGAACTGTACATTAATGGTTGCTAATAAATTCTAGTTTAGGGATATGTTTTTATGTTTTTCACAATTTATAGATAGTTTTATGATAATGCTAAATCCTGAACTGGATAAAATGTCTTTAAATCAGGTTCAAATCTTGTGTTAAGCCCCCTCATCATCACCATAGAATATCATGATCCCACCAACCATGGATGATCTGTGTTAATCCAGAAAGGAGAAGACTCTCCAGATTCAGATTGCCTGGCTTTAGCCAGGTTGAACTAAATCAATCTCTAGGACTTGATTGGGAGGAAAGCAGGGTGAATGTCTTTCCACATAAAATTAAGAATTATAATTTCCCCTTCCAAAATGCATATAAACTGTCAGCTAATAAACTGACCTAAAATAAAAATCAAACACATTTACATAAATTGAAATATATACATATATTAAGTATATGTATGTATATTAAATAACATATTAAACATATTAAATAAAGGTATATTATAAAGACATTTATACATATGTTAAATAAAAACACTTTAAAGGTGTATTTGAAACAAAGTTTGACTACACATGTTCCTTTAAAAATAAAAATAGTAACTGTATAATTCACATGACAGTTATCAAATGAAAAAATTACATGAACTCTGAAACTTTTATATTAACACCTAACTACATTACAGTTTTTAATAATGAAATTTTAACATGATATTAAAATAACTTTCTATTTCTACACTGCTTTCTGAAAATGTTAACCTTCATCCTTCCATACCTCTCTGCCCCAGGGATGAAAATACATGGGATCTAGAGAAAAATCCTGATAAATTAACAAAAATTATTCAGAAGCTTTTTGTGTTTGCCTTTACTTGGGCATTTGGAGGAGCTTTAAACCGCGAAGATGAATACAAAGAGGATATGCCATTTTGTCCCAGTTTTGAACCTGATTCTCTTGCAAAAGTAACATATGATTTTGACAAACTTGTTCATGAATTATTTGGAAGCAATTCACAAGTAGGTAAGTTCTGAGGAAAAATCATAATTATGCTTATTTTAAAATATTAAAATTATGCTTGGCTAATAATGATTAGGTTCATCTTTTAAATAAAAAATACAAATCCTACTGATTTATCTGATGTACCTGTTTGAGGTTTTAGTCATACATTGCTGAATAACTGGGATATGTTTTCTGAGAAATGTGCTGTGGGGGATTTTTTCATTGTGTGAACATCAAACAGTGAACTTAAACAAATCTAGATAGTGTAGCCTACTACACACCTAGACTATATGGCATAACTTATTGCTCTAAGGCTACAAATATATATAGCATGTTACTGTACTGAATACTGTAGGCCATGGCAACAAACTAGTATTTGTGCAGCTAAACATATCTAACCATAGAAAAGGTACAGTAAAAATTAAGTATAAAAGATTTAAAATATGGTACACCTGCATAGGGCACTTACCATGAATGGAACATGCAGGACTGGAAATTGTTCTGAGTCAGTGAGTGAGTGGTGAGTCACTGTGAAGGCCTACGACATTACTGTACATTACTGTAGACTTTATCAACACTATACCCTTAGGCTACACTAAATTTATTTTTAAATTTTTCTTTCTTTAGGCTGGGTACAGTAGCCCATGCCTGTAATCCCAGCACTTTGGGAGGCCAAGGCAGGAGGATTGCTTGAGCCAGGAGTTCAAGACCAGCTTGGGCAACATAGTGAGACCCACCCCCAGCTCTAAAAACAAATAAGTGAATAAATTAAAAACCAGGCATGGTGATACACTCCTATAGTTCCAGCTACTTGGAAGGCTGAGGTGGGAGGATCACTTGACCCAAGAGTTGGAGGCTGCAGTGAGTCATGATCATGCTACTGTACTCCAGCCTGGGCAACAGAATAAGACCCAGCCTCAGAAAGAAAAAAAATATTTCTTTAATAATAACCTTAGCTTACTATAACTTTTTTACTTTATAAGATTTTAAATTTTTTTAACTTTTGACTCCTTTGAAACAACACTTAGCTTAAAGCACAAACACATTGTATAGGTGTGTAAAAATATTTTCTTTATATTATTCTGTGTATATTATATATATAAAACATATAAATATGTATAACATGTATAACATTATATATATAATGTATATAAAAAAGTATATATATATTTCAAAAAGTAAATATATATATATTTATATATATTTTTTGAACTGTTTTTTTAAAACAGTTTTTTTGAACTTTTTGAACTGTTTTTTTAAAAACTAAGACACACACACATTAGCCTAAGCCTACATGGGATCAGGTTTGTCAATATCACTGTCTTCCACCTCCATGTCTTGTCCTACTGGAAGGTCTTTGGGGCAGTAATACACACAGAGCTGTCATCTCCTATGACAACAATGCCTTCTTCTGGAATACCACCTCAAGGACCTGCCTGAAGCTGTTTTACAGTTAACTTTATATATAAATAGAAGGAGTGCACTCAAAAAAAATAATAAAAAGTATAATATTGTAAATACATAAACATGGTCATTTATTATCAGTATCAAATATTATGTACTGTAGATAATTGTATATGCAAGTTGCAGCACAGTAGGTTTGTTTATACCAGCATCACCATAAACATTATTAGTACATTGTGCTATGATATTATGACAGCTATGATGTTATGATGACTATGATGTTCCTAGGTGATAGGAATGTTTCAGCTTCATTATAATCTTATGGTAATGTCATCATATATGCAGTCCATGATTGACTAAAACATCATTATGTAGCACATTACCATATTTGATTTAAGACATTTGGATGGCAAAGATTCTATGTTATTTCTTGTGGAAATTAACCCTTAATCAAAAGCATTGCATGTTAACTTGTTTTTGAAATTAATGATTCAACTTCATGCCTATAACTCCTAAAGATAAATAAATTACCTTAATTTATTTGCCAAGTAGAAATACCTAAAACTCTGTGTTTGCTCTTCCTATAAACTAAAGGGCAAGTTAATAAATTATTCATTATATTTGAATGTTTGTCTTAAAACAATGAATATGAAATTTTGCTTTATCATCTGAAATACCAGTATAAAACTAGGTTAGAATAGGAGGGTAAAAAGGGAAGCAAAGACAGGTAAAGGCAATTCTAGAAATATAAAACCACCTAAATAGAAATAAAGAAAAAGAAAAAAAGAGGGAAAGCCAAAAAAATTTATAATTATCTTCCAAGCAAAAATTGTAAAACACATAAAGCCTAACTTATTTTAAGGAAGTATACCACCAAAATGGCCCATCATATTAATCCATCTCAGGTAAAATTATTATGACCTAACACAGATTTTAATGTAAGTGTTTAGGGTTCTCAAAAAGATAAAGGAATGGCATCCATTTTAAATAAATGAGAAATTATGGAACAAGAAGTAGAAATTTGAAAAGAACAAAATAGGCATCCTGGATATGAAAAATTTAGTCATTTACAAGAGAAAGTCTTATCAGCTTAAGGAGTTTTTGGGCTGAGATGATGGGGTTTTCTAAATATACAATCATGTCATCTGCAAACAGAGACAATTTAACTTCTTCTCTTCCTACTTGAATACCCTTTATTTCTTTCTGTTGCCTGATTGCCCTGGCCGGAACTTCCAGTACTATGTTGTATAGGAGTGGTAAGAGAGTGTGCCCTTATCTTGTGCCAGTTTTCAAAGGGAATGTTTCCAGCTTTTGCCCATTAAGTGTAATATTGGCTATGGGTTTGTCATAAATAGCTCTTATTATTTTGAGATGTGTTCCACCAATACCTAGTTTATCAAGTGTTTTTAGCATGAATGAGTATTGAATTTATTGAAGACCTTTTTTCCGTCTATTGAGATAATCATGTTTTTTTAAATTGGTCTGTTTATGTGATTAATTATGTTTATTGATTTGTGTATGTTGAACTACCTTGCATCCCAGGGAAGAAGCCAACTTGATTGTGGTGGATAAGCTTTTTAACGTGCTGCTGAATTTGGTTTGCCAGTATTTTTTTTTTTTTTGAGGATTTTCACACTGATGTTCATCAGGGATATTGTCCTGAAACTTTCTTTTTTCATTGTCACAACGAAAAAAGAAAGCAAAATTTAAAAATAAATTTAGTGTAGCCTAAGTGTATAGTGTTGATAAAGTCTACAGTAAGATACAATAATGTCTCAGGCCTTCACAGTCACTCACCACTCACTCACTGACTCAGATTTTTGTATCATGATTTGTGATTCTGGCTTCATAAAATGAGTTACGGAGGAGTCCCTCCTTTTCTAGTGTTTGGAATAGTTTCAGAAGGAATAGTACCAGCTCCTCTGTACCTCTGGTAGAATTCAGCTGTGAATCCATCTGATACTGTGCTTTTTATGGTTGGTAGGCTATTAATTACTGCCTCAAGTTCAGAACTTGTTATTGGTCTATTCAGGGATTTGACTTCTTCCTGGTTTAGTCTTGGGAGTGTGTATATGTCCAGGAATTTATCCCTTTCCTCTAGATTTTCTAGCTTATTTGCATAGAGGTGTTTATACTATTCTCTGTTAGTAGTTTGTATTTCTGTGGGATTAGTGGTGATCTCCCCTTTATCATTTTTATTGTGTCTATTTGAGTCTTCTCTCTATTCTTCTTTATTAGTCTGGCTAGTGGTCTATCTATTTTGTTAATCTTTTCAAAAAACCAACTCCTGGAATTTTGATCTTTAGAAGAGTTGTTCATGTCTTTATCTCCTTCAGTTCTGCTCTGATCTTAGTTATTTTTTGTCTTCTACTATCTTTTGAATCTGTTTTCTCTTGCTTCTCTAGTTATTTTCATTGTGATATTAGGGTGTTGATTTTAGATCTTTCCCACTTTCTGATGTGGACATTTAGTGCTATAAATTTTCCTCTTAACACTGCTTTAGCTCTGTCCTAGAGATTCTAGTACATATGCCTTTGTTCTCATTGGTTTCAAAGAACTTACTTATTTCTGCCTTAATTTTGTTATTTACCCAGTAGTCATTCAGGAGCAGATTGTTCAGTCTCCATGCAGTTGTGCAGTTTTGAGTGAGTTTCTTAATCCTAAGTTCTAATTAGATAGCACTGTGGTCTAAGAGACTGTTATAATTTCCATTCTTTTGCATTTGCTGAGGAGTGTTTTACTTCCAATTATGTATTCAATTTTAGAATAACTGCTCTGTGTTTCTGAGAAGAATGTATATTCTGTTGATTTGGAGTGGAGAGTTCTGTCGACGTCTATTAGGTCCAGTTGTTCCAGGGCTGAGTTCAAGTCCTGAATATCCTTGTTATTTTTCTGTCTTGTTGATCTGTCTAATATTCACAGTGGGGTGTTAAATTTTCCCATTATTATTATTATCCGAGACAGAGTCTTGCACTGCCATCCAGGCTGGAGTGCAGTGGCGCTATCTCCACTCACTGCAACCTCCACCTCCCAGGTTCAAGTGATTCTCCTGCCTCAGCCTCCCAAGTAGCTGAGATTACAGGCACCTGCCACCACACCCAGCTAATTTTTTGTATTTTTGTAGAGACAGGGTTTCACCATTTTGGCCAGGCTGGTCTTGAACTCCTGACCTTGTGATCCACCTGTCTCGGCCTCCCAATGTGCTGGGATTACAGGTGTCAGCTACTGTGCATGGCCCCCCACTATTATTGTGTGGGAGTCTCAGTCTCTTCAGCAAGGTCTCAGGATAAAAAATCAATATGCAAAAATAACAGGCATTCCTATACACCAGTAATAGACAAACAGAGAGCCAAATCATGAGTGAACTCCATTCACAATTTCTACAAAGAGAATAAAATACCTAGGAATACAGTTTACAAGGAACATGAAGGACCTCTTCAAGGAGGACTACAAACCATTGCTCAAGGAAATAACAGAGGACATAAACAAATGGAAAATCTTTCCAAGCTCATGGATAGGAAGAATCAATATCGTGAAAATGGCCATACTGCCCAAGGTAATTTATAGATTCAGTGCTATTCCCATCAAGCTATCATTGACTTTCTTCACAAAATTAGGGAAAAAAACTACTTTAAATTTCATATGGAACCAAAAAAGAGCCCACATATCCAAGACAATCTTAACCAAAAAGAGCAAAGCTGGAGGCATCACGCTACCTGACTTCAAACTATACTACAAGGCTATAGTAACCAAAACAGCATGATACTAGTACCAAAACAGATATATAGACCACTGGAGCAGCACAGAGGCCTTAGAAATAACACCACACATCTACAACCATCTGATCTTTGACAAACCTGACAAAAACAAGCAATGGGGTAAGAATTCCTTATTTAATATATGGTGTTGGGAAAACTGGCTAGCCGTAGGCAGAAAACTAAAACTGGACCTTTTCCTTACACCTTATACAAAAATTAACTCAAGAGGGATTAAAGACTTAATGTAAGACCTAAAACCTTAGAAACCCTGGAAGAAAACCTAGGCAATACCATTCAGGACATAGGAATGGGCAATGACTTCATGACTAAAACAGAAAAAGCAATGACAACAAAAGCCAAATAGACAAATGGGATCTAATTAAACTAAAGAGCTTCTGCACAGCAAAAGAAAGTATCATCAGGGTGAACAGGCAACCTACAGAACAGGAGAAAATTATTATAATCTATCCATCTGGAAAGGGCTAATATCCAGAATCTTCAAGGAACTTAAGCAGATTTACAAGAGAAAAAAACATCAAAAAGTGGTCAAAGGATATGAACAGAAACTTCTTAAAAGAAGATATATATGTGGCCAACAAACATATTTTAAAAAGCTAATCATCACTGGTCATTAGAGAAATACAAACAAAACCACAATGAGATACCATCTCAAGCCAGTTAGAATGGTGATCATTAAAGAGTCAGGAAACAACAGATGCTGGAGAGGATGTGGATAAATAGGAACGCTTTTACACTGTTGGTGGGAGTATAAAACTAGTTCAATCATTGTGAAAGATAGAGTGAAGATTCCTCCAGGATCTAGAACAAGAAATAGTGTTTGACCCAGCAATCCATTACTGGGTATATACCCAAAGGATTATAAATCATTCTCTATAAAGGCACATGCACACGTATGTATACTGCAGCACTATTCATAATAGCAAAGCCTTGGAACCAACCCACTGCCCATTTATGATAGACTGGATAAAAAAAATGTGACACATATACACCATGGATTACTGCGCAGCCATAAAAATGAATGAGTTAATGTCCTTTTCAGGGACATGGATGTGGCTGGAAACCATCATTCTTAGGAAACTAACACAAGAACAGAAAAGGAAACACCACATGTTCTCACTCATAAGTAGGAGTTGAACAATAAGAACACATGGACACAGAGAGGGGAACATCACACACTGTGGCCTGTTGAGGAGTTGGGGGAAAGGGAAGGGAGAGCATTAGGACAAATACGTAATGCATGTGGCTTAAAACCTTGATGACAGGTTGGTGGAAGTAGCAAACCACCACAGCACAAATATACCTATGTAACCTACACATTCTGCACATGTATCCCAGAACTTAAAGTATAATAAAAATAAATAAATACATAAATAAGTAAATAAAAAGAGAAACATATTTCCTGTTCTCCAAATCCTCCCCAACATTTGGAGGCAATTTATTGTCTTTCTCATTTATTTATAGCCATTCCAATGGGTATAAAGTGTATCTCACTGTGGTTTTAGTCTACATTTCTTTAATGATTAATGATGTATAATAAAGGCATGGATACTTAATTAAACCAGGGATTAGCATACTACAGCCTGTAAGGCAATTCCAGCTTGTAGCCTACTTCTGTACAGTCTGTGAGCTAGAATTATTTTTGTATTTTTAAGGGATTGTAAAGGAAAACAAAGAAGAATATACAGCAGAGATCATATGTAGCATGCTGTTTTAACCATATTCCCTTGGGTGAGGTATGGCCAGACTCAGATCAAGAAAATGGAACTGGAAGAGTTTTACAGTTTTGATATACTCACAGATTCCTAAAGAAAAAAACACTGCACATTGGGCCACTCAGGAGGGAATCACTGGGGTCAGTCACAAGGCAGAGGGAGAAAGGGAAACTGCGGGCAGGTACCTTTATTGTGGTTTCTGCAGGAAAGAAAGGGCAAGGCAGTGTAAATGGGCTTGGGATTGGCTAGCTTGAATAATTTCAGCAAGTTTTGGGGAACAAGGCTGTCCCTGGCTATCTGGTACCTAGCCTTGGGGTAATTAGGGTAGATATATCATTGCCAGGAGTATGAGAGCTCCATAAGGAAGATTCTTGAAGGTATGGATTAATCTAATCTGACTGGCATCCTTAGAAGAACAGGAAATTTGAACACACAAAAATCAAGCCACCCAGTCTATGATATTTGGTTATGGAAGCCCAAGCTAACAAATAGAATACAGCAAACGGTACTGTACCAACTGAACATTCATATGTTTTAAAAAAGGAATTTGACAGAGTAATATTATACACTAAAATTAAATGGATGATAGACCTAAATATAAATTGTAAAAATATAAACTTTTTTTTTTGAGATGGAGTCTGGCTCTTGTCGCCCAGGCTATACTGCAATGGCACAATCTCAGCTCACTGCAAGCTCTGCCTCCCAGGTTTAAGCGATTCTCCTGCCTCAGACCCCCAAGTAGCTGGGATTACAGCCACCTGCCACCATGCCCGGATAATTTTTGTATTTTTAGTAGAGATGGGGTTACACTATGTTGGCCAGACTGGTCTCAAACTTTTGACCTCAAATAATCTGCCCACCTTGGCCTCTCAAAGTGAAGGGATTACAGGCATGAGCCACTGTGCCTAGTCTAAATTATAAAATTCTTAAGAAACACAAGAAAAAATCCTTTGTGTCCTTCAGTTAGACAAAGTGTTCTTATGTAGAACACTGAAAGCATAATCTATAAGAGAAAAAAAATTTAATTAAAACATTTGCTCTGAAGAACAAACCATTAAAAGAATAACAATAATTAATAGTAAGCCACAGATTCAAAGAACATATATAAATTATATATCAAACAAAGACATATCCAGAATATATAAAGAACTCCTAAAACTATATAATAAGAAACACAATTTTTAGAATGGTGTAAAAATTTGCATATGTACTTTTCCAAAGATTTATTTACCATTCAAGTGGTAAATAAGAATATATGAAATATTAATACTGTTATTATCTATGGTTAATCCATGGCTAAATTAGTTTACTTTTATTCTATATTTTCAGAGTTTTCTACTAAGAAAATGTATTACTTTTATAATGGAAAGATAAGTGTGATTTACAAGTAACTATCAAAGTTCTCTGATATATTGGTTTGACCACAGTCAGTATGTTACTGGCATTTAATTGCATCCAAACATGGTAATAGTCAAAACTTTGGGGTAAGATTTCAAGGAATATCAGATCCTACTTCACCTTGCTTTCTGGATATAAAGAGGACAAAAAGTTAATAAAACTTCACTTTTATACATTAAAGATTGGGGGAAGACAGGCCTATTATATACAGTTGGATATACCCTTGGTGAATACTTATTATTTCTGGTTCAACAATCAAATCTTTTAGAGAGAGTTTACATGGTTAGAGAAACATTCCATAACTGAACTGCTTTCTTAGCTGAATTTATCATTTTTGAATGTAGGCATCAACCTACCAACTGGTGAATGTTCTATCTTTGGATATTTTGTGGATATACAGCAATGTGAATTCATACTTTGGTCAGATGTAGTTCCTAATGATCAGACATTAATTCAAAAAGGTAAGAATAATTATAAGAATCATACTTGTAACTTTAGAATATTGGGAATACGCTATTTATAAAAGTAATTATATCAGCAACTTTGAGGACTAATATAAGTTTGTGTAGAGACTAGTTTAGATCTATGTTTACAAAATGTATTTTTAAAAACATAACGTTTGAATAGTACTTTCTGATAAATTTAGAATATATTTGATTGAACCAAATGCACATTGTAAAACTGTAGCACATCGAAAATCTTCCAAAGAGCACTATTTATTTCAATTAGCTGTGATTATTGAGACAAGAAAATGGAAAGGACTACTTGTAAAATGTGAAAAACATATATGTAAAAACTGACAGATATAAATGAAAATGCTTATTAGAAAAGAATAATCATAGTTTGACAAATATCCATATATGCTAAATTGTTTTTATTCCCAATCTTCTGCATCTACATATAACAGAAAAAGGAAACTTGCTATACTTTGAGAGCTTGGTAGAAATTCGAGGTAGAAGCAGGAATCTAATAAGCTTCTTACAGAGTTCTTGCAAATATTAGAAATTTAATAAATACAAACTGAATTGCTTTGAAGTCAGATTTCTCTCATAAAAGGATTTCAGAGTTGGTTGTAAGAGTTTTTGACAGCAAACAACTAGAGCTATCAGAATGCTAAAATATCCAGAGTTCTAATTCTACATTTAGTTTTGTTGGAAACGCCAAGGCTATTTTATTCAGTATTTTGTTACAATAAATATTAGTGGGTGATCATATTTGTTTATAAGCTCTGAATTATATTTCATATGTTAGTGCTAATATTGAATCATAGCCTTAGCTTTTCACCACTATATAGAAAAGTATAACTGAATATCATTTGCATGTGACTCCACATCTTAGTGTATCACTCACATGGGAAACCAAAGCTGTTTTCTCCAAATCTAAAACATTACTTCCTCCGGTTGCCGTTTACCCTAATTGCAAACAAAAATCTTAGAAGTAACTAAAACCTTCCCTGGCTTTCAAACTCAAACCTGTAACAGGAATTTAAATGTCACCATATAAATTTTTTTCATGATAAACCACAATATGATAAATTGTTTGGATATCCTAGATGTGCTTCAAAAAAAGAATCCTGGATTTCTAACACTGTGGAGCTGATATATAGACAATGGACTGTTACATAAGAGAGGAATAAAATTCCACCTTTAAAAGCCATGGTTATATTTGGATCTTTGCTAAAGCAGATAGAACTTGTATCATAATTAATACACATTTCAGTAGCTAGAAATGATGCAATCACATATAAAATCCTGAAATATCTGACACTGACTTAAAAGTCAGATGCTGGGCAGTGAAGACACAATGTTGCAGATGAATACAGGTGATCCTTTATATGTCATGACCAAAATACGGCAAATTTGTTAGCTGTGATATCTGAGAAATGGACCATGTACTGTAACTCTAGGAAAAGTGGCTGGAAGATCAAAACATTGGTGTGAATTGGCTACTTTTTGTCACTTTTACTGAAGTTCAGGAAGAGAGAGATGAATTGAGATAAAAGCTAACCAGCTTTTAAGCAAAAATGAGAGATTACAGCGGTCAGGTAAGGGAGACTCTCTGCCTGAAGCCTACAATCTAGACAGAGCCCAGTATATTGGGCTTTCATAGTTTCAAAAATATTACCTATTTCTATCTCCCAAACATCAAAAGGTAAGACTGTGGACTTAAGTTTTTCTCCAGAGCCTCACATTAGATGATATCTACTAGATAGCAGCCAGCTCACCAGCAGAGATCAAATTGAGATATTACGTACCCACCCAAACCCATTGTCTCAAATGGCCTCATGGCAGCCACCATTAAAATGAGTATAATAGTGGAAAATGAACTGAGTATCAGAACTATGTTTAAAAAAGGTCTTTTGGTATGGTGGTTTGCACAGGGAACTAACTGAAAGGGGAAAAAATGAGGCTCTTTCTTCCATAATCTGTACTCTAAGATTTTATAAGATGTTGATTTATGGATCCCAATATTGAGTATTGACGTGACAGGCCATGACACAGAATTCTCTTTCTTGCTGTCATGGGGGAGTAGTTATTGGAAGGAAACATTTGCTTGCAAATTAAGAGTTGTCTGTTTTATTTAGATTTCTACTGATGTTTAAGGAGTTTAAATGTAAATTTTGTAGTATTGTTCAATCCACAACTAGGAGTGCTAAAAATTCTCCTTTATAGAAATTATAGAGGCTACAATATCAATTTAAAGAATTACATGTAATTTTGATTGAATAAATCAAGTCATTGTATCATTAGGTTGGTCATTCAAGGATTAAGGATGACAGAAATCAAAGCTTCCTTCCCTCTACTCTTTCTCACATATGCATACATGTATAATTTAATCTGGGCTAATGAAGGGCCACACTCTCTATGTGAAGGTGAACCAGATTAAACCAGCCCTTGTATATCCAGGTACTCATAATCTGAGGCCAGATACACTATCCTTCATAATCCAAGGAAGCTCCAGTCTTGAATTGGGATTAAGGTAATCCCCGATTAGTCTCCCAGCATCCAGTTAGAAGCCAATGGACATACTTTCTATAGACCAGAACTATTATTATTAAGTGTATTATCCTACACTTTATATTTTTCCTACAAATAATGTTTTCACATTTAATACCCCTTTAAAGATAGTTAGCAGAAACAAGATTGCAGCCACAAATAAATGAGATTTGGATGATTGGAATTATCAGCTATGTATTCTAAAACAGCCATGCTTACCATTTTTCAAGAAATAAAAGGATTGAAAATACCTGAAAAGCATGAGAAACTATTAAAAACTGATACAATTTGAAAAAGAATCAGTAGACCTTCTAGAAATGAAAAATACAACAGAAGTTAAAAGTTCAATAACAACAACAGAGTCTACCTAAGGGTAAATACCTGAAGCATCACCATTAAAATCCAATATTTTAACTCAATGCTGTTTTGTATACACTAGCCAATGCAATTGAAAAGAGGAATTAGAGATAGAAATTTGGAAAATAAATGATTAAATTTTAGTTATTTGAAGAAGTTATAATAAAAATCTGGAAAACCGAAGGATCAATTTAAAATTGCTATAAACAATAAGAGAATTTAGTTTTAGTCTAATTACAAAACAATATATAAAAATATTCCACATATATACAAACAACAACCAGTTACAAGATAAATAATGAAAGAAAAGATCTTATTTTGTAGTAGGAGCGGCAGTGGAACAAATGTCTCAAACACCGAACTGAGAAAGGAAGTGGCTTTTTATTTGGCCGGGAGTTTTGGGAGGCTAATGCCCAGACCAGTGAGCTCGCCAAGAAGCAGCTTCTTCTCTTTTTCATAGACTTACAATGCTAAAGGGGAAACTGAGGTAAAACTGGTCATTGTTCATTGGGTGGACATTTGATCCCACAATCTTTGGCTTCATTGATTGGCTAGTTCATATGCAGCACCAGTGGGAACAGGCAGGGGAGGGGGCTTACAGAAACAAGACAAAGGCAGTAAATTATTAGTTGACAGAGGTATTTCCAGGAGGGGGCCTGGAGGACGTGACCCAGTGCCTGGCTCCAGCCAGTAACGATACATACATTCTTTGCAACTTTTTTAAGGCTTGTGGATAGCAGAGACACTGGGAACTGAAAAGGGAGTCATCTTCCCAGTCCTTCGGCCTCTTTATGGCCTGGTCAGTGGCATTAGCAAGTCACCTGACCACAGATTCAAGCTTTTTGGTATTTTATCTCTTTTTACCATCCTTCTCATCCAGAGGGAGGAGGTGGAGGCCTTCAGGAGAGAGATGGGGAGGGGGATTCTCCCCTCTCAATTTAAAGTGGCAAAAACAGGGAGAATTAGTGTGCATGTGTTGGTCATACAGAAGTTACCACAGTGGCTGTCAGAATAAGGTAGGCCAGAAGTAAACATTACAAGATTGGCTTCACTTCTGTGGGATGGATTTGGGGTCAGCTGTGGCAGGACTGGGTAAGAAAATAAAAGCAAATAATAAATAAAATGGCAAAAGCAAAATTTTTAAAAGATGAAATACAGAAAACTAAGTTTTCTGTATTTGGAACTTGGAAACATTCCTGAGACATAGAAATAAAAAAGCATGTCATGTTCTTGGATAAAAGCTATTATCCTAAATGGGTTAATTCTTCCTAAACTAATCCATGAAGTAAAGATAATCTCAACAAATGTACCACACCATAGGTATGGTGAGGCCTAGAGAAGCTGATTCCAAATTCCATACAGAAATGTTAAACAAGTAAGAGAGTAAGAGTAGCCAGGAAATAATGAGGACAGACTAGCTCAGTCAAATATAATAATCAGAGCACTGACGTAAAACACCAAAGAAATTACAAGAGCTAGTTTCCTTAGTATGTAAAGTGGCTTTACAAATCAAAGTAAAAGACCAAGAGCCCCTTTGCTATTTAAAAAAAAAAGTAGGTAAAGACAGAATCTCTGGGACACACTAA
Organism: Sapajus apella; assembly: GCF_009761245.1. Classification (NCBI taxonomy): domain Eukaryota; kingdom Metazoa; phylum Chordata; class Mammalia; order Primates; family Cebidae; genus Sapajus; species Sapajus apella. The sequence goes on from NW_022436962.1 coordinate 27,147,108, forward strand.
AGCATTTTAAGAGGAAAATTGATAGCACTAAATGTCCACATCAAAAAGTCAGAAAAAGTATGAGTAAGAGATAATTTCTGAGATTAGCAGAGACCCCAGGCACTTGTAACAATTTTGGCTTATTTATATATGTTTAAGTTGCTTTGTAATGTGCAGACTTTTCCAAAAATTATTATATATTGAGGACATAAAAGATTAGGGGAATACATCCAGTCCACCATAACTGTGTCACTGCTTTGACCTCTTCAGAGTTAGGGTATCTACCACTGGAAAACTGCTATAAAGTGGAAATCTATGAATTTCTGTTAAGCAGCTAAAAGTGCCTCTAGTATCCTCTAGGGTGATGAAAGTGATGTTGAAAGTGACTTGCATAATGACTCTAACTTAATGGAAATGACTGGTTCTTCAACACGTAGGACATCTGGGGACTCCCGGACATAATCAGTGGAGTTTTCTCAGGAACAGGAAGACTTCTAAGCATAATGAACTAATGAATTTTTATGATTGAGTGTATTGTGACATGATTACATTTTCCTGAAACAAATCTTAACATATTCTATTTCTGCATAGCCATGTACTTTTCATATGAACAATTAATGAACATAAAATAATTCCAATTTTTTTTAAGGTTAGGTTAATAGAGCTTTCTAGGTCATTTGAAACTTTTTAAAATTTTTAACTTAGGTACTTCATTATTAACTGATCTTCAAAGATCTGGCGAAAACTTCTTCAAGATAACGGAGTGTGGAGAATGCATTAATTATACTGCTACCAGAGACACAACATGCCTTTCTTTTCTCATGAGCCTTCTTTTAAAGAATTCCTGCCCTGTGCTTCTCACAGGTATTAAAAATTTTTAATAGAAGGAGAATTTCACATTTAGAAAAATGTTTACAGATATTTTGTAAGTGGGAAAAAATAAGCCCTGAAAAGTTTTGCTTACTGTATTAATTTATATTCTTACCAGCAGTTTATGAACACCTATTTTTCCACATATTTGCAAAATAGGACATTATAAATCTTTCTCATCTCTTCATTACCTTCAGGAGAAATTCCAGAAGTAGAGCTATTGTATTATGTTTGGCCTCTGTAGCCTGTGGGCTGAGGTTCTTCTTGGTAACATTGATTGGTTTACTTAAATTTACATACTCGGTGGGATTCCCCAACCCAATATTAAGATTTTTCTATCTTTTACCGTTATCAAAAAAGTAATTTAATACAACTCTTACTCTCTTTTAAGCATATTTCAACCTATCAATGACCTTTTTCCAATTCTCTAACTTGTGTTGCATAGCACCAAAGGCAATAGTATCATTTTTCCAGTTCCATATTCAAAGAATTCAGGCAATGTAATTCTCAGATAACACATACCTTGCCTCTAATTTTGTCTAAGAAAATTCTTATCAGCCGGGCATGGTGGCTCACGCCTGTAATCCCAGCACTTTGGGAGGCCAAGGCAGGCAAATCACCTAAGGTTGGGAGATTGAGACCAGCCTGACCAGCATGGAGAAACATCATTTCTACTAAAAAAATAAAAAATAAAAAAATTAGCCAGACGTGGTGGTGCATGCCTGTAATCCCAGCTACTCGGAACGCTGAGGCAGGAGAATCACTTGAACCCGGGAAGCGGAGGTTGTAGTGAGCCAAGATCACGCCATTGCACTCCAGCCTGGGCAACAAGAGTGAAACTCCATCTCAAAAAAAATCCCTATCTTTATTTTAATACTTAATAAGTTGTAAAATCATTACAGAGTCCCTACTCTGCTTCAACAAAAAGTTTATCATCATATTTCTTCCTCAAATTGTGTTGGCAGAAATTTTTAAGGAATTATGTTTCATGTTGTAGTTCTTTTGTAAGAGACGTAAATAATTCAAACAATTTGAAAGTGTTTTATATTAACTTCCTGATTTAACCACTCTTAACCACTTTTTTTTAAAAAGGGAAGAACAAAAACACATTTTTTTGGAATTTGCAATAGAGGGAAAATGTTATTGGTTCATTTTAATATGTTAACCTGTATCATTCTCTTGCATATATATCTAACCTTATGTATTTTGTTCCCTTAGGAGAATCTGGTGTTGGGAAAACTGCCACTATTAATCAAATGCTTGAAAAGTTAGAGGGTCCAGGACCATTTGACATAAAATATGGTTCAATTTTAGGAGATGTCCTATTATATAATGAAATTAAAAAATCAAGGTTGTATATATTAACTTCTAAATTTGATTTGTCTGATTTTAAAAAGTGTATTTTAATATATAAATGTGCCTATTTTTAAAAAGCAAATCTTTTATGTAAAAATGCAGAATCATTCAAAAGAGGAGATAAGAAGAAAATCCTTTTTGTCCTAATTTCTCTTTTATTTTTTCAATTTAAGTTTTTATTTTTAATTGACAAACAATAATTGTATATGTTTATGGGGTACAATGTGATGTTTTGATTTACATGCACATTGAGAAATGATTATATCATCTAATTAGCATACCAATACCTCACATACTTATGATTTTTGTAATGAGAACAATTAAAATCTATTTTAGGAATTTTGAAATATTTAACACATTGTTAACTATGGCCACCATGCTGTAAAATAGATGTCAAATTCATATTCTTCCTGTCTAACTGAAACTTTGTACCCTTTGACCAACATCTCCCCATTCCTTCCCACCTCACCCCTAGCCCCTGGCAACTAGTCTACTGTCTGCTTCTATGAGTTAGACTTGTTTAGCATCCACATATAAATGAGACTATATAGTATTTGTCTTTCTGTGCCTGGCTTATTTCACTAGCATAATGTCCTCCAAGTTCATCCATGTAGTTACGAATGACAGAATTTTCTTCTTTTTAGAGACTGAATAGAATTCCATTGTATATATAATGGAATATATATGTATGTATGTATGTGTATATATATATATGCACCACATTTAAAACATCCATTCAAATGACAGGATTTCCTTCTTTTCAAAGACTGAATACTATCCCATTATATATATATACCACATTTTAAAAATCCATTTAGGTGGGCACAGTGTCTCATGCCTGTAATCCCAGCACTTTAGGAGGGAGAGGCAGGTGGATCACCTGAGGTCAGGAGTCTGAGACCAGCCTGGCCAACATGGTGAAACCCCATCTCCACTAAAAATACAAAAAATTATCTGGGCATGGTGGCAGACACCTGTAATCCCAGCTACTCGGGAGACTGAGTCAGGAGAATTGCTTGAACTTGGGTGGTGGAGGTTACAATGAGCTGAGATTGCGCCATTACACACCAACCTGGGCAACAGAGCAAGACTCTGTCTCAAAAAAAAAAAAAAAAAGATCCATTCAGCCATTGAACACTTAGGTTGAGCCCGTATCTTATCTGTTGTGAATAATGCTGCAATGAGCATGGGAGTGCAGATATCTCTTTGACATACTGATTTCAATTCTTTTGTTTATATCCCCAGAAGTGGGTTTGTTGGATCATATGGTAATTCTACTTTGAGTTTTTTGAGGAACTTCTATATTGTTTTCCATAATGGCTGTACTAATTTACATTCCCACCAACCATGTACAAGGGTTCATTTTTCTCTACATCCTCGCCAACACTTGTGTTTTTGATAGTAGCCATTCTAACAGATATGAAGTGATACTCTGTCTCATTGTGATTTTAATTTGCATTTCCCGATGATTAATGATGGTGAACACTTTTTCATAAAACTATTGGCTGTTTGAAATGTCTATTTAAGTCCTTTGCCCACTTTTTAATCAGGTTGTTTGTTCTCCTGCTCTATTTAGTGGTTGTAGTTTCTTATGTATTTTGGATACTAACCCTTTTTTAGATAAATGGTTTGAAAATATTTTCTCCCATTCCATAGGTTGTCTCTTTGCTCTGTTGCTTCTTTTAATGTCCAGAAGCTTTTTAATTTGATGTAATCCCATTTGATTATTTTTGCTTTTGTTGACTGTTTTGGGGGTATATGCATAAAAAAATTGTCCAGACAAATATCATGGACCTTTCTCCCTGTCTTTTCTTTTAGCTGGTTTTACAGTTTCAGGTGTTACATGTAAGCATTTAATCTACTTTGATTTTTATGTGGTATGAGATAAGAGTCCAATGTCATTTTTCTGCATGTTTGTATCCAGTTTTCTCAACACCATTCATTGAAGAGACTGTCCTTTCCCCATTGTGTGTTCTTGCCACCGTTATCAAAAATCAATTGATTGTAAATGTGTGGGTTTATTTCTGTGCCCTCTATCCTGTTTTATTGGTCAATATGTTGGTTATTATGCCAATGCCATGTTGTTTTGATTACTGTAGCTTTGTAGTATGTTTTGAAATCAGGTAGTGTGATGCTTCAAGGTTCCTTTTTTTCCCCCTCAAGATTGCTTTGGCTATTTGGGATCTTTTGTGGTTCCATTGGCAATATAAAAAATGATGTTGGAATTTTGGCAGAGATTGCATTGAATCTGTAGCTCACTTTGGGTAGTATGGATATTTTAGCAATATTAATGTTTTCAATCCATGAACATAGGCTATCTTTCCACTTATTTGTGTCTTCTTAAATTTATTTCATCAACGTTTTATAGTTTTCATTGAATTCGGTTTTGTTTTGAGGATTTTTGCATCTATGTTCATCAGGGATATTGGTTTGTAATTGTCTAATCTTGTAATGTTCTTTTCTGGCTTTGGAATTAGGATAATCCTGGCCTTGTGAAATGAGTTTGGCAGTATTCCCTCCACGTCAGTGTTGTGGAAGAGTTTGAGAAGGAGTGGTATTAGTTCCCCTTTAAATAAATGGTAGAATTCAGCATAAAACCATCCAGTTCAGCACTTTGGGAGGCTGACGTGGGTGGGTCAAGAGGTCAGGAGATCGAGACCATCCTGGCCAACATGGTGAAACCCTGTCTCTACTAAAAATACAGAAAACTAGCCAGGCATGGTGTCGCATGCCTGTCTTCCCAGGTACTTAGGAGGCTGAGGCAGGGGAATTGCTTGAACCTGGGAAGCAGAGGTTGCAGTGAGCTGAGATCATGCCACTGCACTCCAGCCTAGTGACAGAATGAGACTGTGTCTCAAAAAATGAAACAAAACAAAAATCCAGTTATCGGTTTTTCTTGAATGGGACACTTTATTACTGATTCAATCTCTTTACCATGATCAGCCATTCCTATTTTCTATTTAGAAGAAAATATTTACTTTTCCAAAGTATTAACAACTAGATTCAGTCCTTTAAATGAGAAATTTTGTCCATGGTCATACCACCCTGAAAGGGCCCAATCTTGTCTAAATGAGAAATTCTTACATTTATTTTTTAAATAATCACATTTTAAATCTTTTTTTTTTTTTGGATGTCTGTTCTCTCTTCACATATATCTTGAATTCCTCTACTTCGCCTTTTCCAGTGCCTGTTTTAGTCAAAGCCACCATCATCTATGTCTTACACTAATGATTTTGGAATAGAATCCTACTACACATAAATAACATAAAGGGCAGCTATAAACTATTTACCTTCTGGGAAAATGCACCTAAAACATACAAATAAAGTTTTGCATAATATTGGTTTTTGTTCCTTAGAAATATATGGCCTTCTTATCAATGTAAACATACTCTATTCTTTTGAGAAGTAGCTATTCATGTCATCTGCCCACTTTTTAATGAGTTCTTTTTTCTTGCTGATTTGTTTGAGTTCCTTGTAGATTCTGGATATTAGTCCTTTGTCAGATGCATAGTTTGCAAACATTGTCTCCCATTCTATAGGTTGTCTGTGTACTCTGTTTATTATTTCTTTTGCTGTACAGAAACTTCTTAGTTTAATTAGGTTCCATTTATTTATTTTTGTTTTTGTTGCATTTGCCTCTGGTGTTTTAGTCATTAATTCTTTGCCTAGGCCAATGTCCACAGGAGTTTTTCCTAGGTTTTTTTTTTCTAGAATTCTTATGGTTTCAGGTCTTACATTCAAGTCTTTCATCTATCTTGAGATGATTTTTGTACACGGTGAGAGATAAGAATACAGTTTCATTCTTCTACATGTGGCTATCCAATTTCCCCAGTGTATGTTTTTGTCTGATTTGTCAAAGATCAGTTGGTTATAAGTATTTGGCTTTATTTTTGGGTTCTCTGTTTTGTTCTATTGATCTATGTGTCTACTTTTGTACCAGTACAGCCCTGTTTTGATACTGTAGCCTTGTTGTATAATTTGAAGTTGGGTAATGTGATGCCTCTAGGTGTGTTCTTTTTGCTTGGGATTGCTTTGGCTATTTAGTCTGTCTTTGGTTCCATATAAGTTTTCGTATTTTTAATTCTGTGAAAAATGACATTGATATTTTTATAAGAATTACATTAAATATGTTGATTGCTTTGGGCAGTATGGTCATCAAATGTTAAAATGCCCTTGACAAATAACTTTGTCTCTGTCATTCTGTTTCTTCCTGAAGAAAATAACAAAAATAAATATACTTTATGAAATAAAACTAAAAATTTTTAAGTTCCTAAGACTGTTAAAATATTAGAGAAGACTAGTATTGTTTGAATTACATAAGAAGATGGAATTGTGGAGATACACATATCAGACTTTTCCTCTAATCATTAGATGCATATATCCTACTATGTCATATATATATACTTGGATATCTTATAAACATTTCAAACTTAACATACCCAAACCATAACTCTTGATTTCTCTTCCAAACCTATCCTTCCTCTAGTGCTTCTTATTTCAATAAATGAGACCCAGTTATTCAAGCCCAAGACCTAGGAATTATCTTTGAATTCCCCCCTTTCCTCTCACCAATCTATCTCTTGTAGATCATCTAATTCTTCCCAATCCCTAGGTCCCCATTTTTGCCCTGCCCTACATCTAATATTCTACTAGTCAAGTCTGTTCTCTCTTCACATATATCTTGAATTCCTCTACTTCACCTTTTCCAATGCCTGTTGTAGTCCAAGCCACCATCATCTATGTCTTACACTAATGATATTGCAATAGAATCCTACTACACATAAATAAGGACTTAAACATTTGAGAAACAATTTTGAAACGTTTAATACAATAGGAATCATTCTTTTTCTAAGAATCATAAATAATGGAGACTGGAAAAAAGTAAGTTTTACTCTATACTCAATATATAAGCTGAAGTGAGTTTTAACACTAGAGAAAGACAACTATTTTTTATCAAATATAAGAAAAACACCTAGAAACAAGACCAAAATAAGGTGAATGGGTCTTTGCTGAGTGATCCATAAAGCAAAATATATTTTTTAAAGGGACAGGTGAGGTAATGCCTTACTATCCAAAGAAAAATATCCAACAGTCTGGCATCCTAGGAGTTTGCCCAGTTCATTTTATAAAGTAAGTTTATATTTTGTTCAGTTTGGTATCAGTTCTAATGGTGACACTAATTTTATCTGTAAAAGTGGAAACAGAAAAATATATATTTTCCTGTAGAGATAGAAGTAAAATTCACAACATGCTGTTACTTTTTTGTTGTTCTTTAATACAACTATTATGGTAAATAAACTAATTTTGAATCCTTAAAATCTTTCATTCCAGTAGCCTAAAACAGAATATCAGCATCTTGATACCTGAAACTCATAAGACATTAACTGGAAGTTCAGGTATGTATTGTAGTACAGCTTCAAAGCGATACTATGTTTTTAAACTTCACAACCATGTGTATATTGTTTCTTACATTTAGAAATCTCAGAATAAAAATTTCAATTGGTAATTTAAAATAAAAAACCCCATACCCTCTCATACTGTTCTGTCCTACTCAAAAGTTAGAATGGTTCTGGTAGAGAAGTATTACATCTGCTGATATAATAGGTATATTAGCTGATACCTAGCTGATATGTTAGTGGAACCATAGACTAAGTCTAGAAGTAAACACGGGTGGTATCTGTCTATTCTATTCTTTCATGCTTTTAGACACAGTGCAATAGAAAAGGTATGATTCTGTAGGACTTCTCAAATCAGGCTATGCAATAGAAACATGTGGAGTTTTAGGAGTCTCATCCTTGAAAATTCTGACTCAGTAGTTTTGGGAACAGCGACTCCATTTCTCAAGGGGAAAAGATGGGATGGCCTAGAGACAGCTGAGAAAGGTAAAGGATTCCAGTTCACCAAATTCTTGCCAGAAGAGGTTTTGGTTTCGTTTTCACTTTTAAGTTGCCATAGCTGTAGCCTACCAATAACCCTCTGGATGATCATCACTCAGGGAATATACCCTAATTATAATGCCATTGGTGCAGACAGCTGCATGTTGCTTTTAGGTCTTAAAAAGTTGTATGTGTCTATCATGTATAAATGTATGGAGGACTCTTTGGGCTTTTGTGCTGTTGCATTTTGTTGCAAAGAGATTCTGTTTACCATAAAACAGCAAAGAAATACTCCAAAGTTCTATCAGAGTGATTTCTTGAAAACGACAACAAAATAGTAAAATTATGTAATTTTCAAACTTCATGGCACATTAAAATAAACCAAAAATATTCTTAAAGTGTTCTAAATTTTTTTCTTTCCATATTTGGCATCATAGATAATCCCACAAAAAAGCCAGAAGTTAGGACTGATAAAAGATTATCTAAAAATAATGATCATAAAGGAATTGTAGTCTCTACAATAAATTTTAGTACCAATATGACAGCAGCCAAAACCAAGGAGATGATTCTTAAGAAGTTGGTAAGAAGAACTAAAGATACTCTTGGAGCACCAAAAAACAACAGGGTAAAACACCTCTAACACCTGTTCAATAATCTGCTTAGGCTATTCAAGTGGTAATTTATTTTAATTAATACTAATCAGAAGAAAAATGTTTGTATAGCACACACTCCTGACCATCCTAGAAATGCAATGTATAACAGAAACTTTGATTTCTAACATGTTGAATTACACTGATTCAGAATTATTAAGGCCAAAAGAAGCTACTGAAATATTGCTGAAGATAAGTAGACTGGAAAATAGGTTAGTTGCCAACTGCTTTTCTACTATATATTCTACCACATTTTCTTCCTGTGACCGAGGCTTGGGACTCTTAAGAATTTCAATTCAATTTCAAGAGCTTTTAAGGGTTTGCTTTAGATTAACTTGATTTTAACTGAAGATACAGATAAACTTGGTCTTTGCTTGCGTGGATAAACTTTAGGAATTTTAAAAGAGTGAATAACTGAGCAACCAATCACACCAATAGAAAATTCAAGCAAGAGAAATTTCAGTCAGTTTGTGATATGAAGGGGAGAAATGAGTGTCTTGCTAAAAAAAATTGTATTGACAGTTACAAATTAGGTAATTAGGTAATTCAAAACAAATGTTGATTTGTGAATTTTTTACGTTGCTTGTTTAGCCAAAATAAATACAATCTAAAAAAGCTAGTGCACACAGATTACAATCAGTACACTTCAGTGCACAATATTTTCAAAGGTATACATTAACACAAGTTTAAAAATTGGAGATGTGTCTGAATTTTCTGCTTGTTGTTCATGACAACAGCATTTGCAGCAGAATTTTTAAGTCTAGTTCCGGATGATAGCCTTATTCCTAAACCAGGGGGTGCATGTGAAATAAACAACTAAATACCTACCAATAAGTGCCTTCCCAATAGTAGGCACTCAGTAAGTAAATCCTGAATGAATGATAGCCATGATCCTGTGTAATAGCCATAATTATGTAACTTTATCCAGCACCAAATACATTTCTAACCATTATCAGACAATTATTGTAGCTCTATAGAAGGTCAATAGAGTGTCTGCTATTTTGAAAATTCATTGTTTTTAAAAACCGTATCTTCCAAATAGAATTTGGTCTGCTGTTTTTAAATAGGAAAACAGACATGTTATTACATAAAATTTTGTGCTTACTCCATAGCATAATATTCCTAATTCATAATTTAAAGAAATACTAATTTATATGTTTAAAACCTTTTATCTTTCTTAAGACTATAATATTTATTGATGATATGAATATGCCAGCATCAGATATGTATGGAGCACAACCACCCCTGGAATTGATAAGACAGTTGTTAGATTTGGGAGGGGTTTATGATACTGAAAAAAATACATGGAAGGTACAGTATATACTAAGATTTTGTTCCTATTACATGTTGTTTCTTACACTAAATTAAATGTTTATAACAATGTTGAGTCATTAAGTGAGAAAGTTAGAAATTCTGGCCATATGAACATATTAAGCAAAGTTGAGACCCTAAACTAACTATATTAATTATATCTTTGCAATGTAAGTCCCTAAACTAACTATATTAATTATATCTTTGTAATGTAAGTCCACTGGATTTATAGAAATCCTACTTCTAATTGTTTTAAATCTTAATAAAAATTGCATGTATGTCCTCGAAATTTGGTTTCTTTTTTTTTTTTTTTTTTTTTTCAGTTTAAGTTCTGGGGTACATGTGCAGACCTTGCAGGATTGTTACATAGGTACACACATGCCATGGTGGTTTGCTGCCTCCATCCCACTGTCACCTACATTAAGTATTTCTCCTAATGTTATCCCTCCCCAATTTCCCCACCCCCTGCTATCCCTCCCCTAAACCCCCACCCCCCAACAGACACCAGTGTGTGATGTTCCCCTCCCTGTGTCCACGTGTTCTCATTGTTCAACACCCACTTATGAATGAGAACATGCAGTGTTTGGTTTTCTGTTCTTGTGTCAGTTTACTGAGAATGATTTTCCAGATTCATCCATGTCCCTGCAAAGGACATGAACTTACCCTTTTTTAAGGCTGCATAGTATGCAATGGTATATATGCGCCACACTTTCCTTATCCAGTCTATCTTTGATGGGCATTGGGGTTGGCTCCAAGTCTTTGCTATTGTAAGCAGTGCTGCAGTGAACACACATGTGCATGTGTCTTTATAATAGAATGATTTATAATCCTTTGGGTATATACCCAGTAATGGGATTGCTAGGTCAAATGGTATTTCTAGTTCTAGATCCTTGAGGAATTGCCATACTGTCTTCCAAATGGTTGAACTAATTTACACTCCCACCAACAGTATAAAAGCGTGCCTATTTGTACATATCCTCTCCAGTGTCTGTTGTCTCCAGATTTTTTAATGATTGCCATTCTAACTGGCATGAGATAGTATCTCATTGTGGTTTTGATTTGCATTTCTCTAATGACCAGTGATGATGAGCGTTTTTTCACGTTTGTTAGGCACATAAATGTCTTCTTTTGAAATCTGTCTGTCCATATCTTTTGCCCACTTTTTGATGGGGTTGTTTTTTTTTTTTTTCTTGTAAATTTGTTTTACTTCTTTGTAGATTCTGGATATTAGCCTTTTGTCAGGTGGATAGCATGCAAATTTTTTTTCCCATTCTGCTGTTTGCCGGTTCACTCTAATGATTGTTTCTTTTGCTATACAGAAGCTCTTTAGTTAAATTAGATCCCATTTGTCTATTACGGCTTTTGTTGCCATTGCTTTTGGGGTTTTAGTCATGAAGTCCTTGCCCATTCCTATATCCTGAATGGTATTGCCTAGGTTTCCTTCTAGGGTTTTTATGGTGTTAGGTATTATGTTTAAATATTTAATCCATCTTGAGTTAATTTTGTATAAGGAAGGAATCCAGTTTCAGCTTTCTGCACATGACCAGCCAGTTTTCCCAACACCATTTATTAAATAGGGAATCCTTTCCCCATTGCTTGTTTTTGTCAGGTTTGTCAAAAATCAGATGGCTGTAGGTGTGTGGCATTACTTCCGAGTCCTCTGTTCTGTTCCATTGCTCTATATCTCTGTTTTGGTACCTGTTCCATGCTGTTTTGATTACTGTAGCCTTGTAGTATAGTTTGAAGTCAGGGAGCACGATGCCTCCAGCTTTGTTCTTTTTGCTTAGGTTTGTCTTGGCTGTGTGAGCTCTCTTTTGGTTCCATTTGAAGTTTAAAGTGGTTTTTTCCAGTTCTGTGAAGAAGGTCAATGTTGGTTTGATGGAGATAGCATTGAATCTATAAATTAATTTGGACAGTATGGTCATTTTCATGGTATTGATTCTTTCTAACCATGAGCATGGAATCTTTTTCCACGTGTTTGTGTCCTCTCTTATTTCCTTGAGCAGTGGTTTGTAGTTCTCCTTGAAGAGGTCCTTCACGTTCTTTGTTAGTTGTGTTCCTAGATATTTTACTCTCTTTGTAGCAATTGTGAATGGAAGCTCGCTCATGATTTGTTTCTCTGTTTGTCTGTTATTGGTGTATAAGAATGCTTGTGATTTTTGCACATTGATTTTGTATCCTGAGACTTTGCTGAAGTTGCTTATCATCTTAAGGAGATTTTGGGCTGAGGTGATGGGGTCTTCTAAATATACAATCATGTCATCTGCAAATAGAAACAATTTGAGTTTCTCTTTTCCTAATTGAATACCCTTTATTTCTTTTTCTTGCCTGATTGCTCTGGCTAGAACTTCCAATAGTATATTGAATGGGAATGGTGAGAGAGGGCATCCTTGTCTAGTGCCAGTTTTCAAAGGGAATGCTTCCAGTTTTTGCCCATTCAGTATGATATTGGCTATGGATTTGTCATAAATAACTTTTATTATTTTGAGATACATTTCATCAATAACTAGTTTATTAAGAGTTTTTAACATAAAGGGCTGTTGAATTTTGTCAAAGGCCTTCTCTGCATGTATAGAGACAATCGTGGTTTTTGTCTTTGGTTCTGTTTATGTGATGGATTACATTTATAGATTTGTGTATGTTGAACCAGCCTTGAATCCCCAGATGAAGCCTACTTGATCATGATGGATAAGCTTTTTGATATGCTGTTGCATTCAGTTTGCTAGTATTTTATTGGAAATTTTTGCGTGGATGTTCATAATGGACATTGGCCTGAAATTTTCTTTTTTAGTTGGATCTCTGCCAGGTTTTGGTATCAGGATGATGTTGATCTCATAAAAAGAGTTAGGGAGGACTCTCTTTTTGTATTGTTTGGAATAATTTCAGAAGGATTGGTACCAGCTCCTCTTTGTATGTCTGGTAGAATTCGGCTGTGAACCCATCTGGACTAGGACTTGTTTTGTTGGTAGGCTATTAATTGCTGGCTCTACTTCACACCTTGTTATTGGTCTATTCAGGGATTCAACTTCTTCCCGGTTTAGTCTTGGGAGGGTATGAGTGCCCAGGAATTTATCCATTTCTTATAGATTTACTGGTTTATGTGCATAGAGTTGTTTGAAGTAATCTCTGATAGTAGTTTCTGTTTCTGTGGAATCAGTAGTGATATCACCTTTATCATTTTTTATTGCATCTATTCAATTCTTCTCTTTTCTTTTTTATTAGTCTGGCTAGCAGTCTATTTTGTTGATCTTTAAAAAAAAAAACAGCTTCTGGATTTATTGATTTTTTTGTGTCTCTGTCTCCTTCAGTTCTGCTGTGATCTTGGTTATTTCTTGTCTTCTGCTAGCTTTTGAATTTGTTTGGAGATTTGGTTTCTGAGTCAAATAATGCTCATTATTGTTAACTGAATCCGTAGCTAATCAATTTTTTCAATGCTTCAAATTTTAGTTAGTTGTGAGAAAAGCCAGTGAAAATGTGCACCCCCGATACATCTTTAATGTCTATATAAGACTACTCTACATCTTTATCTCAAGACCATAGATCCAGCATTTTCAGAAATGTCACAGTCAAAAAAAATTTCTGTGCAATTATTTTTGTTGCATTGAACCTAAATCAGAATGGCTTACTTTTTAAAATATATATGTGTATATGTGTGTGTGTGTGTGTGTGTGTGTGTGTGTCTGTGTGTGTGTATCCAAATGCATTTTTCTCACTGGGTCCTTCTCTGGAAATCACAAGCCCTGTATTTCAGAACTGACTGCCACTTAAACATTCTAGGCCTCAGATTTCTCATCTATAAAATTAGGTGGTTGCCTTACAAATGATTTCATATCTCAGACAAACTTGGGCCCAGGATCCTACATGAGGCAAACTGGCTTGTGAGTGCCATCAGGTCAGATGTCAGTCTCAAGCAACCTTCAAGCCAAGGCAGAGAGGAAGAGTTCAGGTGCAGCCCAACAGGGAGAATCCAGGAGACTGAAAAAAAGAGAAATGGGGTCTGGAATGCACAGCTTGGACAAGTTCCCTGAACTGACCAGAAAATAGTCACAGCAGGCCTTTTATGGGATTTCTCTGGTCTTGAGCATGGGTATAAGCAGGAACAAAGCCTGGCCATTCTATTGGCTCCTCTGATTTCTCACTTATCACCAGAAGCCTCTTTCCTAACCTCAATAACATACTGCTTATTTTTCAATGATTGTTCAAGGACTATTTCCTGATGACATTTAGAAAGTCTTCAAGAAGTAACATATCTTGAAATTATATTTTAGGATGGATTACTTCTAAGAAGATAGATTTCTATTACTGCTGTAATCTGTTTTTGCAATAAATAGTAATTATAATCTTTTTGTCTAAATGTTTTTAAATGTTTTGTCTAATTTGGGAGAGAGATGTAGGTACATACTTCACTTCCTACAGATGCATTCAGTTACTCTTCCTTTTTTATTATTCTCACAGAATATTCAAGATCTGTCTATAGTTGCAGCTTGTGTTCCAGTTGTGAATGATATCAACCCACGTCTTCTCAAACATTTTTCCATGCTGGTATTACCTCATCCTTCACAAGATGTCTTATATACTATTTTCCAGGTAACACATCTAGTTTATTTTCTACTGAAAAAAAAAAAAAAATTCCCTAGAATAAGGAAAAATATGAGAACTTAAATCCATTAATATTGAAAGAAAGTTACTTTAAGGGGTTGGATTTTATTTCCCCCCATGTTTTCTGGCCTATTATAATTTGGCTCTGCATAACAAAAGCATAAGTTATTGTGTGTAAAATAAATACTTGTGGTACATGTCTAATACATGTTAAAATATAGATCCCAGTACTTTATTCTCAGAGATTCTGATCCAGTATATCTGGCATGACGTGCAGGAATCTGCATTTTTAATATACACACGCTGATTCTTGCCAGAATTGATTTGCTCTTTTCATTTTCTTATGGAATAAAAAATGCTACACAAACTATTACCTTGGTATGCAATTGGCATACATGTAGACTTTCTTCTAAAACAGGATTTTTTTTCATGTGTGAACCATTGATCACCTGTATTAGAATTACCAAGTGCTTTTTGAAAACTTGAGTTTTAAAATGAATCTTTAAATTTTATATTTAAGAAGAAAACAAGATTCTTTTTGAAGCATTTTGTAAAGGTGCTTAAGATTTATTTTTCTAGTCACACTAGATTTCATCATCTTTCCAATAAGATATTTCAGTTTTTTTAGTTTAGTCATCTTTCCAGTAAGGTATTTCAGAATTTTTCAAAGAATGTATAGCTGTATAACCAGAGAAAATGTATCACATTCCTTTAGACCATTAGCCATAGTAGGACCAATTGGAATTTTCTCCAGTTTGCAACCCCTACAGTGTTTTGTTTTATTTTGTCTAATCCACCATCCTATGTTAAATTGATTTTAATGTTAACATTTCTAATAAAATTAATTCTCCATTATAGTACACAAGTCTGCTTTTTAGTAGAAGGTAGCCAGAAGTAGTCTGTACTTAAAATTTTTGGCAAACTAAATTGTGACATATCTTTTTAAAGGCTCATTTGGGAATTTATTTCTCCATCAATAACTTCATACCTGAAGTTCAGAAAAGCAAGGATCAGATAATATCTTGTTCCATAGCTATATACCATCAAGTACGTCAGAATATGTTACCAACTCCAACAAAATGTCACTACATGTTTAATCTTCGAGATATGTTTAAGGTTGGTTTTAATGTTCATTCTCTAGTTTATTTTTAAAATATAAGTTGCTCTCTCTTGTACTGTCAACATTAGATTGTTTGAAGGGAAAAAAAGGGAAACGAATGTTGGTTAGTTTTGCTATTCATTAGCAGCTTATCCCATGAGTTAGTTGAAAAAAAAAATTGTTAAAATAATTTCATGCAAGTAATTCGATGATGAAATACCTAAGAGTGTTAGAATATTGGCTAAGATGCTTAGCAGGGAAAGAAGTAGCAAAATTACAACATAGATTTGGGGTTTGCTTTATTTCTGAGATTTTATTGTGGCTGTCAGAAAATGAAAGCATGTATGCATTTCATAAACATGCTTGAATTTTCACAGATTCTGCCTACAGTGCTGACTCAGTTATCAACCATGGTCAAATAATTTTCAAAATTGAAATGTTAAGAGAACCAGTTCTTGAATTTGATATCTTTCTTCCCTGACTCCAGAACTTTAGCCCTAAATAGCACATGTAATCTGTGAAATGAGCTGTAACATTTTTAATCCAAATTTAGAATGCAGAAACATACTAACATTAGGAAACACCTCAATATCACTTGCAACACCCTGTTTCCATGTCAGCATTGCAGTTGAGACTCTCATCCTGGCAAGGCCTCCATTAGATGTGGCTGAGGAGTCCCCAAATCCCCCTCCCTCTAAGAGTGATTCCACACCAATTTTCCCGTTCATCAAAACTTCAAATTATCACTTGTAGAAATTCGTAATTCTTACCTTGGATAATTGTTTCTATTGTTCTGGATCATAAACCTGCAAAAATTGAGCCTTTGCTTCACATACTACCCTGCTAATGTTTTAAAAAAAAGAAATGTTGTTTTTAAATCCCTAACAGCTTCTCCTAGGATTGCTGCAAGCTGACAGGACTGTTATTAACTCCAAAGAGATGGCTGCTCGCCTGTTTGTTCATGAAGCCACCCGAGTATTTCACGATCGCTTAATTGATTTCACTGATAAAAGCCTTTTCTATAAATTGCTTTCAAAGGAACTTGAGAACTATTTTCAGGTCAATTTATATTTTTAAAATTATTTTAAGTGGATTATTGGGCAAAAATGTTGTTTTATGAATTTATGTAATACTGAAAGAAATTACATGTGCTATACTTTTATACAACTGGCAGCACGGTAGGTTTGTTTACACCAGCATCACCACACACACATGAGTAATGCATTGTGCTACAACATCAAGACAGCTAGATGTCACTAGGGGATAGGAATTTTTTAGCTCCATTATAAACTTATGGGACCACTGTTGAGCTCAAGTGAGATATGGTTGTTTAAAAAGGAACTTGGCACCTCCTCTTCTCTCTATCTTGCTCCCTCTCTCACTGTGACATACTGGCTCCTCTTTGCCTTCCACCATGATTGTAAGCTTTCTGAGGCCCTCACTGGAAGCAGATGTTGACACTGTGTTTTGTGTATAGCCTGCAGAATCATGAGCCAAATAAACCTCTTTTCCTTATAAAGTATCAAATGTCAGGTATTTCTTTATAGCAATGCAAAAACAGACTAACACAGAAACTTGGTACCAAGGAGCGGGGCATTGCTATAAAGATACCTGAAGATGTGGGTACAGTTTTGGAACTGAGTAATGGGCAGAAGTTGGAAAAGTTTGGAGAGCTCAGAAGACAACAGGAAGACAAGGGACAGTTTGGAACTTCTTAGAGACTGGCTAAGTGGTTGCAACCAAAATGCTGATAAAAATATGATCATTGAAGGCCAGGCTGATGAGGTCTCAGATGGAAATGAGGAATGTTTTAGAAACTGAAGCAAAGATCACCATTGTTATGCTTTAGCAAAGAACTTCACTGTATTGTATCCATGTCTCAGTGCTTTGTTGAAGGTTGAACTTCAGAGTGGTTACCTAGGGTGTCCGGCAGAAGAAATCTCTAAGCAACAAAGTATTCAAGAAGTGACATGTCTTCTTTTAACAACCTGCAATCAGATGTGGAAGCAAATAAAAGACTTAAAGTTAGAACTTATATTAAAAAGGAAGTAGATCATAAAAGTTTGGAAAAGTCACAACCTGACCATGTGGTAGAGAGAAGAAAAGAGCATTTTCAGAAAAGGAATGCAAGTGGGCTGTGGAGCAACCTGTGATAGAGAGATTAGCATGATCAAAGGGGGCAAAGTGCTAATAGTCAAGACAATGTGAAAAAAGCCTTGAAGGGATTTCAGAAGTCTTCAGGATAGTCCCTCCCATTACAGACCCAGAGGCCTGAGAGGAAAGAATGGTTTCAGGGCCACACCCAGGATGCCACTGTCCTGTACAGCCTAGGGATGCTGCTTCCAGAATCCCAGCTGTTCCAGTTCTACCCATGCTCAACGAGCCCCAGGTATAGCTCAGACTGCAGTTTCAGAGGGTGTAAGCCATAAGCCTAGGTGGCTTCCACAAGGTGTTAAGTCTGCAGGCACACAGAATTCAAGAGGCTTGGAAGCTTCTACCTAGATTTCAGAGGATGGATGGGAAAGCCTGGATGCCCAGGCAGAAGCCTGCCACAGGGGCAGAGCCCCAAGGTGAAACTTTTCTAGGGCACTGACAAGTGGAAATATGGGTTTGGAGCCCCCACACAGAGTCCCCACAGGGTCATTTCCTAGTGGAGCTTTGGGAATGGGTCTGTAGCCCTGTAGACCCCAGAATGGGAGAGCCACCAGCAGCATGCCACCTCAGTGTTGAAAAGACACAGGCACCGGACTCCAACCCATGAGAGCAGCCACATGGGCTGCACCCAGAGAAGCCATAAAGGTGAGCTGTGCGTGACCTTGAGAACCCACCCCTCATACCAGTGTGCCCAGGATGCAAGATATGAGTCAAGGGAGATTATTGTGGAACTTTAAGATTTAATGTCTGCCCTGCTGGGTTTCAGACTTACATGGGGGGCCTGCTGCCTCTTTCTTTTGGCCAATTTCTCCATTTTAGAATGAGAATGTTTACCCAGTGCCTGTAACATTATTGTACCTCACAAGTAAATACTTGTTTTTTACTTTACAGGCTAATAGATGAAAGGAATTTACTTTGAGTATCAGATGAAACTTTAAACTTTTAACATTAGGACAAGTTGAGATATCTGGGGACTATTAGGAGGGGATGATTGTATTCTGAAATGTGAGAAGAACATGATATTTGGGAGGCCAGGTGTAGAATGACATGGTTTGGATATTTGCCCTTGTTATGGTTTGGCTCTGTGTCCTCACCCAAATCTTACCTTGCATATAATCCCCATAATCCCCACATATCAAGGGTGGGACCAGGCTGAAGTAATTGAGTCATGAAGGTAGTTTCATTCATTCTGTTCTCATGATACTGAGTGAGTCTCACAAGATCTGATGGTTTTATAAGCATCTGGCATTTCCCCTGTATACACTCATTCTCTCTTCTGCCACCCTGTGAAGAGGTGCCTTCACCATGATTGTAAGTTTCCTGAGGCCTCCCCAGCCATGTGGAACTGTCAGTCAATTATACTTCTTTTCTTTATAAATTACCCAATCTCGTGTATTTCTTCATAGCAGCATTCGAACAGACTAACACAATCCCCTCTAAATTTCATGTTGAAATGTAATCCCTAATGTTGGATATGGGGCTAGTTAGGCGGTATTTGGGTCATGGATGTGGATCCCTCATGAATGGCTTGGTGCCCTCTCCACAGCAATGAGTTCACATGAGATCTGCTTGTTTAAAAAGGAGCCTGGCACCTTCTCCTCTCTCTCTTGCTCCCTCTCTCACTATGTGACATGCTGGCCCCCCTTGGTCTTCTACCATGATTGTAACCTTCTTGAGGCTCTCACCAGAAGTAGATGTTGGCACTGCACTTTCTGTGCAGCCTGCAGAACTGTGAGACAAAATAAACCATTTTCCCTTATAAGTTATCCAACATCAGGTATTTCTTTATAGCAACACAAATGGAATAACAAACCCCATAAATACATATAATTTGTCAATTCATAATAAAAATAATTTTAAAAAAATATTTAGCTCATACTTTTTACTTCTTAGTGGACTTTTCCAGCCAATACCACCCCATTTTTAGATTACATGTCCCTTCTTTGTGTTCCCAAAAAACTATGGACTTTCCTGTTATAGAACTTTTTCTAATATAATTGCCTATCTCTTTCTCCAACCTGTGAGTTTCATGAGAATGAAGCTATTGATTTTTAATCTCTTTCTAAGTCCCCAGAATTTAGCATTCTCTTATCCCTAATTGGTGCTTGATAAGTATATCTGGGATTAATGAATAAAAGAATGAAGAATTAAAGAGACTTTCCTAAAATAGTAATCTGAAGAGAGCTTTTTTATCTTTTAAGTTCAGGGGCACATATGCAGGTTTGTTATATAGGTAAACTTCTGCCAAGGGGGTTTATTGTACAGTTTCATCACCCAGGTATTAAACCTACTATCCATTAGTTATTTTTGTGATTCTCTCTCCTTCCTCCTACCCTCCACCCTTCAGTAGGCCCCAGTGTCTGTTCCCCTCTAAGCGTCCATGTGTTCACATTATTTAGCTCCTACTTATAAGTGAGAACATAAGGTATTTGGTTTTCTGTTCCTACATTAGTTTGCTAAGGATAATGGCCTTCAGCTCCATCCATGTTCTTGCAAAGAACATGATCTCATTTTTCTTTTGAGCTCTGTTACCCAGGTTGGCATGCAGTGATGTCATGATCTCAGCTTACTGTAACCTCCACCTCCTAGATTCAAGTGATTCTCCTGCCTCAGTCTCCTGAGTAGCTGGGACTGCATACACCTGCCACCATCCCTGGCTAATTTTTTTTGTATTTTTAGTAGAGATGGAGTTTCACCATGTTGACCAGGCTGGTCTCAAACTCCTGACCTCAGGTGATCCACCTACCTCAGCCCCCCAAAGTGCTGGAATTACAAGTGTGAGCCACCGCATCCAGCCAATCTCATTTTTCTTATGCATACATAGTATTCCCTGGTGTATATGTGCCACATTTTCTTTAAGCAGTCTACCATTTATGGGCATTTAGGTTGATGCCTTGTCTGCTATTGTGAATAATACAGCAATGAACATATCTGTGAGTGTGTCTTTATGATAAAGGAATTTCTATTCCTTTGGATATATACCCACTAAAGGGATTGCTAGGTCAAGCGGTAGTTCTGTTTCTAGAACTTGGAGGACTCACCACACTGTCTTCCATAATGTTTGAACTAATTTAAATTCCCCACCAACAGTGTATAAATGTTCCTTTTTCTCTATATCCTCACCAGCATCTGTTATTTTTTGACTTGTTAACATTAGCCATTCGGACTGGTTTTAGATGGTATCTAATTGTGGTTTTGATTTGCATTTCTTAAAGAGAGCTTATTACTGTCTTGGGAGAAATTCCCAAACTCCCTATATATGCCAACTACAATTCAGTTTTGAGACTTTACCAGACTAAGGAATAGATTTAGAGGCAGTAGGAAATGGCCAAGCAAGTACTTATGGAATCGGGTCCTGCCCTAGCGGACATCGGGTCAACCCTGTGGACAGCAAAAGCAACTACAATACTCCAAATTCAAGACCATATTAACCAAATCTTTCTTAAGGGTGTAAGGATAGAAATTATTTCTGAGAGATTTTTTTTAAAGTCAACTAATCTTAATTGGTCAGTTAGTTGACTTTAAAAAAAAAAAAAAAAAAAACTCTAGTATAATTAATACAATGTACCAAGCACAGTTCTAAGAGTTTTATATATCATTACTCACTTTAATCTTAATTCATAACACCCTTTGACATAGGACCTGTTATTACCCTCATTTTGCAGATAAAGAAACTGAGCAGAGTAAGATTAAGAACTCGCCCAAGGTCACCGTGCTAGTTAAGTGGCACAGTGATTATTCACTAGGATATCTAATGACATATATTCTCGAATTATTGTACCATACCACCCCTCAACCTTCATTTAGCCATTTGCCAAACAAACATCTTCTGAATGCCTATCAAAAATTATCAGTGCCAAATAGCAAGAATAAGAGCTGAGGACTATGTAGGACTAGCATGGACCCTGCCTCCAAGCACATTACAACCTAAGCAGTGCAATACATTTCGGTAAGTGCAATGACAGACCTATGCACGCAATTTAGTGGTGGAAAAAGCAGGAACAAGTAATTTATTCTACCCAATTTTAGGGGAGAGGGAGATAGCCAGACTTCAAAGAAGAGGTAGCCCATGACCTCGGTGTGAAAAATTGGCAAAAGCTTGCAAAGTAGACCAAGAAAAGACATGGAAACTTGCAGAACTGTAGTGGTGAACCAACGGAAGATTCTTTTTCTCAGACTGTTGCTGGAACTAAAGGTATTTCTAGCAACAGGAGTTCTTAACCTGGGATCCACAGACCCTCAAAGGGTTCTTAAATAAAACTATATTCTAACATATTTGGGGTTTTTTTGTAACCCTTGTATTTTGCTATATGCGTTTAAAAATATTATTCTGAGAAAGGGTCCACAGTCTTCACTGCCAAAAGGAGTTTTTAGCACAAAAAAGGTTAAGAACATGTTAGTCCTAGATCTATTGTGCCAGGAGCTTCTCCAACACAGATATATGATTTTAGTTTTAATAACAAGTAGAATTGTGCTATTAACAGATAGTGTTAAATTCTTATCTTACAATAGATTCAGTGGACCGAAGAAACCCTGAAGAAAGACTCAACTGTATTTTTGGACTTCTTGAATACAAACAAGACTCATGGAAAAAAGATTTATCAGAATACCAATGACTATAATAAACTTACCAGTATACTTGATGAATTCCAAATGAAGTTGGGCTCAGCGTCTTTGGAGGTAAATACATACACTATATAAAAATCTGAGGAGTGCTATATATGTATATATTTATTTGTTTTTATATACAGACACATATGTATATCAAATCAATATTTTTAAGGGGTGTGTGTGTTTGTGTGTGAGGGAGAGCTAGAGAGAAAAAGACAGAGGAAGAAATCAGGGAAAAATGTTTACCTTCATATTTTAAAGCAGATCATTAGAAGTACAGTTTTATGTTATTTCATCTTATTTTGTCTCATTTGATAGGGTACAATTTTAAAGACGAGGTGCACAACTGAGGCTATAGGAAGTTGAATGAATAGAGTTAATGAAGATAAATGCAAAACAGAGTGTGGGAACAGGGTCCAAAGTAGCAACAAAGAACAGCAAAGTGGTTGTGGCTCTTTACATCTTTCCCGTTGTCGTGGGCAAAGATGTGCTGGAACAGAGACACCAACAAAATCTCATATACTATAAACCAATTTTCTGCATCTCTTCCTCCTACCACTTCTCCTACCTGCCAAGACAGAATAGAAAAGCAGCCTAGGCCAGGTGTGGTGGCTCATGCCTGTAATCCTAGCACTTTGGGAGACTGAGGCAGGAAGATCACTTGAGGCCAGGAGTTTGAGAACAGCCTGGGCAACATAATGAGACCCTATCTATACACACACACACACACACACACACACACACACACACTTCCACCTTTCTCATCTACTAAGAATAATATTAACATAGAGATAATCCTTATTCTGCAAATTACTTTCCCTAAATGTTAATGAAAACCAGCTTACTAGATGTAGATCTCTGGATTACTAGTTATTCTCTTTTCTGTGAGTAAATTGTATGTAAAACCACAATGCACATTTGAATTTTTTATATCTATAATCCATTGATTTGTCACATTTCCTCTGCTAGCTTTCTCATTCCATGGTGTTCTTCAAGGAAGCCATAGAACACATCACAAGAGCGACAAGGGTCCTTCGACAACCAGGGAGTCACATGTTACTGGTAGGAATTTAAATTTTTCAAGGGGTTTTAAGTTTGCACAATAAAAGAAATCACAATAAAATCTTACAGAAGTTTTATTTAGCCACACTTTGTGAAAAATCACAATAATTGAGTCACAGCACAAGATTCTTGTCCTCTCTATTGTTTGCATATGAAATTTGTCAGCAAATAAAAATAGCATTTGTTTTTGGAAGGCATTTGATGTGAATAAAATTGCACATTTCTAGTATTCTCAGCATGAATACAGCACCTGTGCAGGTGGATCCAGACTTCAAAAATAGTGTGCTTACTTGAATATTGATTTAGAAATGTGAGCTTTTGTACAACATTTTGCCTCTCTTGAGAACAAATGGGAGTTAAAATCTTGGAAAATTCCCAAATATACTTTGAATAGAGAAAAGCTTTTGGAAAACTAAATATATTCAACATATTTAGCCAATTACATAAAGCATATTATTAAATTTGTTATTTATAACTAGTTGTTTATTTTATACTTTATTTATAAATGTTTAGGTATTTAATTTATGCCCCTTTTTTCAAAAAGAACTTTTTTATATTCAGAACAACTAGAGCTTTATTTAAACACTCTTTTATTTAAACAGACCTGTGCAACAAGATAAATTAAAAGGAATTAAAAATTGGAAAATAAAATCAAGAAAAAATATCAAACAAATCTTTCTATCACCAAAACTATTATTTTGCTAACCTGTCTAACTCATAAATAGCATCACCATATTGCCACTGGTCTAGCCAGAAACCTGGATGTCACTCAGTTTTGTCACTTTTTCATCACTTCTCACATTCAATTCATCAATAAGTCCTGGCAATACAACTACCAAAATGTATTTCAAGTCTGTACACTTCCCTGCATCTCCATAGCCACTACCCTATTTAAGCCACCATTATCTCCACCTGGACCACTATGGTTTTCTCTGTTCCCTAATGTACCTTTTCTTCCCCTCAGTCCCTATTACTCTGTCTCCTTATTCTGCTTTATTTTCTTCCTGGTCCTTAGCATTATCTTATATAATATTATACATTAATTTTTCATTTATAATCATCTGTCTCCACATTTAGAACATAAGCTCTACAAGGGCTATGATTTTTGTCTTATTTCAATTATTAGCATATTATTTTTCTATTCCTAAAGTATATACGCTTTCAGTTTAGTTATTTTACCACAAAGTGACTCTTTTCTTTAGCATGTCTTTTATAACAAGTTCTCAATTCTAAAATGCCTGAGAATGTATTCAGAGCAATTTTCAAAAGCCTACAATCAGCTGCAACTTTGCCTTAATAATTTCTCTGTAGATCTCTTCTTACAAACCTATCTTCCCTCTCAAAACCCCTATTAAAAATACAAGGTAAAACTTGTCAAATTTCTGATTCCTCTGATCCTATTACTATTTTTTTTGAGATGGAGATTCACTCTTGTTGCCCAGACTGGAGTGCAATGGCGCAATCTCAGCTCACTGCAACCTCCACCACCCAGGTTAAAGTGATCCTCCTGCCTCAGCCTACCAAGTAGCTGGGATTACAGGTGCCCGCCACCATGCCCAGCTAATTTTTTGTATTTTTATTAGAGATGGGTTTCACCATGTTGGCCAGGCTGGTCTTGAATCCTGACCTCAGAAATCTGCCTGCCTTGGCCTACCAAAGTACTGGGATTACAGGTATGAGCCACCACATCTGGCCACTATTACTATTTTTGCCCAATTAAACATTATAAGTAGATCTTTTTCCTGGGTCAAGCTGACACTAGGGTTCAATTTTGCAAAACAGTAATTTAACTGAAGGCTAGTCTAGCATGTGGCACTTCTGCAGAGAGAAGCAGCTGGAGGGAGTGTAATGACTTAACTAAGAATGTTTAAGACAGGGCCGGGCATGATGGCTCATGCCATGATTCCAACACTTTGGGAGGCCAAGGCAGGTGGATCACAAGGTCAGAAGATTGAGACCATCCTGGCCAACATGGTTAAACCCCATCTCTACTAACAATGCAAAACTTAGCTGGACCTTGTGGCATGTGCCTATAATCCTAGCTACTCAGGAGGCTGAGGCAGGAGAATTGCTTGAGCCAGGGAGTTGGAGTTTGCAGTGAGCCGAGATTGTGCCACTGCACTCCAGCCTGGTGACAGAGCAAGACTCTGTCTTAAAAAAAAAAAATAGTTAAAACAGATAAGAAATAATAAAATAATCGTTATTTAGATTGAATGGCTCAAATGAGATAAATTTAGTAAAAAAGTAAAAGAAGAAATCATAATGAATATTAAAAGCAAATATTACATAGTTCAACTGGATTATATTGTTGAACTGCCAGAACTACCAGAGGGTAAGAAAACTAATGTTAATTAGTATTTCAATATAAGGCATTTGTTTAAAAGATTGTTGTATACAATCTATCACATAAATGTTCACTTTTCAACAAAAATTACAAGACATGAAAACAGGTAAAGTGTGAGCTATACATAGAGAGAGAAAGTAGTCAATAGGAACTGTATTGAAGGGGATCCAGATGTTGGGCTCAGCAGAGATCTGAAATACAGCTCTTATAAATATACTCAAAAAGCCTAAAGGAAAACGTATATATTTTAAATTAAAGAAAGCATACAAAAATGACTCTTCAAATAAAGAATACCAATAAAGGGATATAAATTATTTTATAAATTGGAATTTCTGGGATTGAAAATTAAAATAAGTGAAATGAAAACTTCACTAGAGAGGCTCAACTGCAGATTTAAGTTGGCAGAAAAGAGAATTCACAAACTTAAAGATCTATAAAACTTATCCATGCTAAAGAAGAGAAAGAGAAAAATGAAGAAAAAAACAAAGCATCGAAGACCTAAAAGACATTATCAAATGTATCAAAATATGCTTATTGAGACTCCCAGAAAGAGAAGAAATAGAAGGGAACAGAAAAGATTTCATAGAAACAATGCCCCAATACATTAATCTTCACATACAAGAAGTTCAATGACAGCTCAAGAAAGACTAAGCAGAGTAAACACAAGTCGATTTACACCTATACGCATCATAGTTAAACATTTAAAGACAAGGAGAAAATCATGAAGGCAGCAAGAGAAAAATGACTTCTTATGTACTAGGAATTCCCAATAAAATTTACAGCTGACTTCTCATCACACACAATGGAGACCAGAAGACATTGCAGCAGCACATTCAAAGAGATAAAAAGGGAAAAAAATCTCACAAATTTTATGTTCAATAAAACTATTTTAAAAATGAAATAAAGATATTTCCAGCTAGATATCTCTGATAATTTGTTACAGAAAAGACTAAAGTAAATTTTTAGGGTAAAAGTGAAAGACACCAAATGGTAACTTAAATCCATGTGAAGAATAATGAGCACCACTAAGAGCAATTACATAGGTAAATACAGGGCAGTGTGTTCGTTTTCTACGGCCTATGAAACACATTATTGCAAATATGGCAGCTTAGACAAATTTATTATCTTACAGTTTTGTTTTCCCAGCTTAATTTTTTTTATTGTACTTTAAGTTCTGGGGTACATGTGCGGATCTTGCAGGATTGTTGCATAGGTATACACGTGCCATGGTGGTTTGTTGTCTCCATCCCCCTGTCACCTACATTAGGCATTTCTCCCAGTTTTATCCCTCTCCAACCTCCCTGCACCCTGCTGTCTCTTCCCTAGCCCCCACCCTCCAAAGGACCCCAGCGTGTGATGCTCCCCTCCCTGTGCCCATGTGTTCTCATTATTCAACACCCACCTATGAGTGAGAACATGCGGTGTTTGATTTTCTGTTCTTGTGTCAGTTTGCTGAGAATCATCATTTCCAGATTCATCCATGTCCCTACAAAGGACACAAACTCATCATTTTTTTAAGGCTGCATGGTATTCCATGGTGTATATGTGCCACATTTTCTTGGTCCAGTCTATCACGATTGGCCTTTGGGTTGGTTCCAGGTCTTTGCTATTGTAAACAATAGGTTGGAGAAGTTCTCCTGGGTGATATCCTGAAGAATGTTTTCCAGCTTGGATTCATTCTCCCCATTACATTTGGGTATGCCAATCAAGCATAGATTATGTCTTTTCACATAATCCCATATTTCTTGGAGGCTTTGTTCACTTCTTTTCACTCTTTTTTCTCTATTCTTGCCTTCTGGTTTTATTTCATTGAGTTAATCTTCAATCTCTGATATCCTTTCTTCTGCTTGATCGATTCAGCTATTGAAACTTGTGTATGCCTTGAGAAGTTCTCATGCTGTGTTTTTCAGCTCCATCCAGTCATTTATGTTCTTCTCTAAGCTGGTTATTCTAGTTAGCATTTCTTCTAACCTTTTTTCAAGGGTTTTAGTTTCTTTACATTGGGTTAGAACATGTTCCTTTAGCTCAGAGAAGTTTGTTATTACCCACATTCTGAAGCCTGCTTCTGTCAATTCGTCAAACTGACTGGATGGAGATCCAATTTTGTTCCCTTGCTGGTGAGGAGTTATGATCCCTGGAGGGGGAGAGGCATTCTGGTCTTTGATGATTTCATCCTTTTTGCACTGGTTTCTTCCCATCTTCATGGGTTTATCTATCTGATCTTTGAAGTTGGTGATTTCAAATGGGGTCTCTGAGTGGACATTCTTTCTGTTGATGTTGAAGCTATTTCTTTTTGGTTTTTAGTTTTCCTACTAGCAGTCAGGCCCCTCTGATGCATGAGGCTTTTTTTTTTTTTTTTTTTTTTATTATGCAGAGGTCAGGGAACTGCTTGAGGAGGCAGTCTGTCATTCTGTCCCTTGTCTGCCTGCAGAGGCACTGCTGGGTTGCCTCGGACTCAGCCCAGCTGCTGTGTAGGCTCCCTCTGGCTTTTGTTTACACAGGTGAGATTAGATCCGCCTTCACAGTGGCAGATGCCCTTCCCACCATCAAGCTCTATTGTCCTGGGATGAGCTTGAACTGATGTTCTGGCTGTGAAACTCTCAAGCAAGAGGGCTTCAATTTGCTGGTCTTTGTGGGGATGGGACCTGCTAAGCCGTATCACCTGTCTCCCTGCTTTCAGCTCTCCCTCTTTTTGGATGGCAGGTAGATATCTCCTGCAGGCGCTCTTGGTGCTCGCCAAAACCTGTGCCCTGTTCTGTGCCAACAACTCTTGGCACCAGGCTGGCAGCACTTCTCAGCCCAGCAGCGTTCTCCCGGACTGTATTTGAATGTTGGCCTACCTTGCTAGGTTGGTGAAGTTCTCCTGGATAATATCCTGAAGAGTGTTTTCCGGGTTGGATTCATTCTTCCTGTCACATTCAGGTACACCGATCAAACGTAGATTAAGTCTACGGACTGTGGGTTGCAAAGGGCACAGGAGAAGCACCATCTCTGGACTGGAATGCCAAGGGGGTAAAGTCCCTGATCCTCTAGTTGGTTGCACTTCCTGGTGGGCAGTGCCCCGCCCTGCCTCAGTTTTCTTCCCTGGGCTATACCCGCTGTCCAACCAGTCCATTGAAATAAACCTGGTACTTTAGTTAGAAATGCAGAGATCACTCATCTTCTGCATCTCTCTCCCTGTAAACTGCACTCCAGAGCTGTTCCTATTCAGCCCTCTTAATGGAAGTCTTATCTTACAGTTTTGGGATTAGCAGTATGAATGGAACCCAGTGAGCCAAAATCCAGGTATAGGCATGACTGCATTACTTTCCAGAGACTCTAAGGGAGAATCTGTTCCTTTTCTTTTACTAGTTTCTATAGGCTTTCTGCATCCCTTGGCTCATGACTGCCTTCATTCATCTGTAAAGCCAGCAACATCACATCTCTTTGACGCTTCATCAGTCATAACATCTCTCTCTCTCTGACCAAAGCTGGAAAAGGCTTTCTGCTTTCAAGGACTAATGTGATTTAGACTGGGCCCAGCTGGATAATCTCACCATGATTAAGATCTTTGATCTTAATCATGTCTATGAAGTCTCTTGCCATGTAATATAATATATTCATAGGTTCCAGAGATCATGATGGGGACATATTCGGGGGGAATAGGGGTGCCAAGTGCATTACTCTGCCTACCACAGACTATATAAATATATATTTTTCTTTACTCTTAACTGCTTTAAAAGATAATCACGTGAAATGATAGTTATAAAACTATTGTCAGGCTTATAATATAAAGATGTAATATATGTAACAAATAGCACAAAAGAGGATGGAGGAAATGGGGTTATATTGAAGAAAACTGTCTACATTTTACTGGAATTGTTAGTATGAATCTAAAATAGATTGTGATTAAAAATAAAAATAGATTGTGATAAATTAAGATGCATAATGTAATTCAGTTATGCAAGATGAACAAGTTCTGGAGAACTAATGTACAGTATGATAATGATAGTTAACAACATTGTATTGTATACTTGAAATTTGTTAAGAGAGTAGATCTTGATATTTATACACACACACACACACACACACACACACACAATGGTAACTATGTAGAGGTAGTGGTTATTTTAAATAGTGATCGTGATGATCATTTAACAATGTACACATATATCCAAACATCAAGTTGTACACCCTAAATATATATATGGTTTTTATGTCACTATCTCAATAAAAATGTTAAAAATTCTCAAGGAAAAGGGATAGTTTAACTGTGAACTCAAGCAGGCCAGGGAAAAACACACTGATGGCAGACAAGTTTCAAAGAGAACAGAAGGAAGGCAGACCTGCAGGAGGTCCATGAGCGAGAGTTCCAGGCTATTAAATTTTGTGCCTGGCTGTGGTCTGGGCCTCCAGCCATCAGGCTTGATTCAAAGCTGTCAGGCCCCTTTTTTATAGGCATTTTTAAGGGAAGCTTTAGCTTCTTTTCTGTGGAAAGTTCCCATAGACTTGTCAGAGCTTAGACTCTGTCCAGTACTGGCAAGGAAGCTTGAACAATTTTATTTTATCATTTATCTTCTGGTTACCCCAGAAGAAGGCCCTGAGGTAAGTGTTCAATGTTAATATGAGACATGATCCCAGAAAGCAGGTAGAGGACTGAGAAAGTGAGACAGAAAAGAGGCAGTAATCAATACAGGGTACATTATCAGGCCAGTTACTATTGTGAGCAACTGGAAGTTAATTACATAAGGGAATCTCTAAGAAAAGGTGTAGGAAATGTGCCTCAGAAAGGTGAGAGGGCTGAAGTATTTGGCATATCTATGCAGCAATTTCAGTCAGCCATTATTGAGCATTGCTAAGGGTGAGTTTGATAGTTACTGCAGGGGCAAGCACAGAGATGCAGATACTGGTTAATCAACCTTTCATTTGTTTATTGGTCATTCAGGTCTTTTCAGTGAATCATGCATTTGTATGTTTTGCCCATTTTTCTGTTAGGTTATCTTTCTCGTTGATTTGTAGGAGTTATTTATATATTCAGTTACTAATATTTTCTTCTTTATATGTGTGGCAAATATAATTTTCCATATTATGGTTCATCTTTTTACCTTCTGGTATCATTCAATAAAAACTTATTATTTTTAATGTAGAAAAATAGAAGAGAACTAAAAATTTATATAATAAAAAAGCCAAGAAAAAGAAGATAGAACACTAGAAAATATTTAACACAAAAGAAGGGAGAAACAAAGGGAAAAAACACATGAGACGTGTGGAAAATTGCAGTATGGCAGACAAGCCCCACATTGATCATGACGTAAATATAAATGCATTAAAAACTCCAATAAAAATATAGAGATTATAAAACTAGATTTTTTAAAGAACAAAATCTGACTGTATACTATCAACAAAAGCCACATTTTAGATTAGAAGATGCAAAATGGCTGAAAACGAAAGGATGGAGAAAAATAATCCATGCAAACAATTACCATAAGAAAGTTGGAGAAGGTATACTAATATCAGACAAAGCAGACTTTCAGGAAAAAAATTAAGTGTTCTGAGACCAAAAAAAGACAAGCTATAATGATGAAAGGGTCAATGATCAGGAAGATATAACAGTTATAGGCATATACACACCTAATAACTTAGTGCCAAATACCTGGAGCCAAAATTGACAGAATTTAAGGGAGAAATAATTAATTTAACAGTAATGGTTGGATACTTCAGTACCCTCACTCATAATACTTGATAGAGAAACTAGACATAAAATCAGCAAGGATACAAAGACTTCAACAGTATTGTAAAACAACTTGAACTAATTGACATGATAGAAGACTCCACCCAACAAAAGCAACATACATATTCTTTTGAAGCAAACATGTAATATTCTCGAGGAGAGACCAAATGCAAAGCCATAAAACAAGGCTCAGTAAATTTCAAAGGATTAAAATCATACAAAGTATGTTCTTTGACCACAGTAGAACAAAATTAGAAATCCACAACAAAAGAAAAGTTGGAATATTAACAACTATGTGGAATTTTTACAGCATATTCTGGGTGAAAGAAGAAATTGCATAGAAATTAGAAAATACTTTGAGATAAATGAAAACAGATAAAAACATAATACACCTAAAGCCATTCTTTGAGAGAAATTTATAGCTATAAATACCTATATTTAAAAAGAACAACCTCAAAGCAGTAACCTAACCTTTCGCCTTAGGAAAATACCAAAAGGAAAGAAAACCAAACCAAAAGCAAGCAGATGGAAGAAAATCATAAAGATTAGAGAAGAAAGTAGAGAATGTAAAACCAACTGGGAATATCAATAAAACCAAAAGTTGGTTCTTTGAAAAGGTCCACAAAGATGACAAGATACTTGTGAGACTGAAAAAAGGAAGAAAAGTCTCAAATTATTAAAATCAGGAATTAAAGAGGGAACATTACTATCAATACTACAGAAATAGAAAAAGATTATACAAGAATACTATGAACAATTATATGCCAACATATTAGATCACTTAGATGAAATGTCTTTCCTACCAATACATAAGTTACTGAAACTGAAGAATTAGAAAATCTAATACACCAATAACAAATAAGAAGATTAAATTAGGAATTTTAAAACTTCCCCCAAGGAAAAGCCCAGGGCCAAATGGCTTCACCCGAGGTTTCTACCAAACATTTAAGGAAGAATCAACACCATCCCTTCAGAAACGATTCCAGAAAATAGAAGAGGGAATACTTCCCAATTCATCTATAAGTTGAGTAACATCCTCATAACAAAACTAGACAAAGTCATCAGAAGAAAAGAAACTACAGACTAATATCCCTTATGAATATAGTGGAAAAAATTCTGAACAAAATCTTGACAACCAAAACCAGCAATGTATAGCAAGTATTATACACCATAAGCAAGTGAGATTTACTGCAGGAATGCACATTTGGTTTAATATTTTTAAAAAATCATTAATGCAATATACCTATTAGTGGAATTAAAAGCAAAAACCACACAATAATTTCAAGAGATGCAGAAAAGCAAGACAAAATTCAACACCATTTTTTTTACTCTCAGCAAAAAGGAAAAGAAGGAAGCTTCCTCAACCTAATAAAGAGCTTCTATGAAAAACTTAACAGCTAGCCTTATGCTTAACGTAAGGACGAAGTTAGCCTTATGCTGTTAGCCTTATGCTTAACAGTGAAGGACGAAGTGCTTTTCCCCTAACATTGAGAGCAAAGCAAGAATGTTTTGCCTTACAATTTCTCTTTAACACTGTACCAGAGGTTCTAGCCAGTGTAGTTAGGTAAGAAAAAGTGGGGAAGGAACATCCAGATTGGAAAAAATAAAGGAAGCAAACCCATCCTGATTCACATTCCACATGATCCTATTTGTGGAAACTCCTAAGGACAAAAAACCCAATTAAAAATAAACAGATCAGGCGCAGTGGCTCACGCCTGTAATCCCAGAACTTTGGGAGGCCAAGGCAGGCAGATCACTTGAGTCCAGGAGTTCAAGACCAGCCTGGCCAACATGGTAAACTCTGTCTCTACAAAAATATGAAAATTAGCGAGTACGGTGGTGCATGCCTACAATCCCAGCTACTTGGGAGGCTGAGGCAGGAGACTCGCTTGCACCCGGGAGGCAGAGGTTATAGTGAGACAAGATCACACCAATGCAGTCCAGCCTGGGTGATAGAGCAAGGCTCTGTCTCAAAAAATACAAATAAAAATAAACAGATGCTGGCCCAATATGGTGGCTCATGCCTGTACTCCCAGCACTTTGGGAGGACAATGCAGGAGGATTGTTTGAGGCTAGGAGTTCAAGACCAGCCTGGGCAACATAATGACACCCCTTCTCTACAAAAATAGTAAAAAATTAGCCAGGCATGGTGGCATGTACATGTAGCCCCAGCTACTCAGGAGGCTGAGGCAGGAGAATCACTTAAGCCCAGGAATTCATGGCCGTAGTGAGCTATGATTGCACCACTGCACTCCAGCCTGGGTGACAGAGTGAGACCCTCTCAATTAAATAAATAAATAAATAAACAGATACCTTTTTTATAGAAGAATGGCATTTTATTGTACATATATACCACATTTTCTCTGTCCACTCTTCTGTTGATGGACATTTGGCTTATTAGCTCTTGCGAATAGTGCTGCAATAAGCGGCAACATGGAAGAGCCTGGAAGGCCTCATGTTAAACAAAGTAAATCAGGCAAAGAGAGAACTACTGCGTGTTCTCCCCTATATGAAAACGGAAAAAAATTTTGAACTCATGGAAGTAGAAAATAGAATTATGGGTATTAGAGGCCAAGAAGAGGAGAGAAGGGGAGGACGGGAGAGTTTAGTTAATTACTACAAAATTATAGCTACACAGGAGGAATGAGTTCTGTTGTTTTACAGCACTGTAGGCTGAATATGGTTAGCTATAATTTATCGTGTATTTCCAAAATGCTAACAGAGAGGATTTTGAATGTTCACAACACAAAGAAAGGAAAATGTTTGAGGCGATAGATGTATTTACTCCAATTTGATCATTATACATTATGTGGTCATATGGAAATATCACTTTTTATCCCATAAATATGTACAATTATCACATGTCAACTAAAAAAAGGAAAAAGAAAATACCTCACAACAGCATATGAAAAGGTACTCAATATTAATTGTCATTGCGGAAACAATAATGAGATACCACTACACCCCTATTAAAGTGACCAAAATCCAAAGAACTGATAATAGCAATTACTGACAAAGATACAGAACAAGAGGAACTCTCATTCAGAGCTGGTGGAAATTCAAAATAGCACAGCCACTTTGGAAGACAGTTTAGCAGTTTCCTACAAAGCTAAACATAATCTTGCCATATGAGCCAGTAATCATGCTCCTACATATTTACCTAACTAATTTGAAAACTTACGCCCACACAAAAACCTGCACAGGAATGATTATAGCAACTTTATTCATAATCACCAAAAACTGGAAGCATATAAGATTCCTTCAATAAAGCAAATGAATAAATACATTGTAGTAGCACATTGATACAATGGACTATTGTTCAGAGATAAAAATAAATAAGCTCTCAAGCCACAAAAAGACATGAGTGAATCTCAAAGGTATATTGCTTAGTGAAAGAAGTCAGTCTGGAAAAGCGACATACTATACGATTCCAATTATATGATATTCTGGAAAAGGCAAAACTGTGAAAATGGTAAAAAATATTTGTTGCCTAAGGCTTTGGTGGAAAGAAAGGAAAGTGGAGCATGAGATTTTTTAGGATGGTAAAATTCTGTATACTATAATGGTGAACACATGACGTTATATATTTGTGAAAGCCCATGGAACTTGATAACACAAAGAATGAGCCTTAATATGTACAAATTTAGAAAAAAACTCATTTTGGAGTTCTGATAATCCCAGGATTAAATGCAGAATGTGAAAGAACAATAGTCAAACCATGTTGCAAGTATGTGACACAAACTCACTGAAGAGGATTGGGGAAAAGGAGCCAACATAAAAAGAAAGTAGTTTGCAACAATCTTGCATGTTCTTCACAGGCACCCCCAAACCTAAAATGCAATAAAAAAATAATAAATAATAAAAATAAATAAAAATTTTAAAGAGCCAAACAGAAAAAAAAAAGTAGTTTGGGGGTAAAGTTAACCATACCAATACCACAATACACATATACTAGAACTGAATAATGAAGAAAATGGATGACAAGTGGTAAAACCAGTTTTCTCACTATTGGAGGGCAGAGCTAAGCAAGGGAAAAAGACTAGAGTAATCGTGTAGTGATGGAGTTGGCAACATAAATTGAACTTATGGTTAGCTTAATATAGGTGATTGGATATAGAAATTTTATAGGAATGTTTGTCTATAAGGGTTGGTCTATAAACATTCATTTATTTTCTGTGTCAGCTGGGAGGGATTACAGGCAGTGATGCTCCAGTAGCAATGAATATACCTGGCTCCCAGATCTTGGTTTCCAATACTATTCTCCAATAAAAGGAACAAGGATTTCTTGGGAAAATTGCTGATTCTAGGACTGGGACAGGAAATGTACAATATGAGCCTGGAGAATCCTGTAGTGCTACAAATGAAGTGCTAAAATAATCATGGGGTTATGTCAGAGGGACACAAAAGCCAACTAAAAGGGTTCACAGTGGCCAAAGCTGGAGCAACAAAACAAAGAAGGTGGTATTGGGCCAGGGGTGGTGGCTCACGCCTGTAATCCTAATGCTTTGGGAAGCCGAGGTGGGCAGATCACGTGGTCAGGAGTTCGAGATCAGCCTGGCCAATATGGTGAAACCTTGTCTCTACCAAAAATACAAAAATTAGCCAGGTGTGGTGGCATGTACCTGTAATCCCAGCTACTCAGAAGGCTGAGGCAGAAGAATTGCTTGAACCCAGGAGGAGGAGGTTGCAGTGAGCTGAGACGGCACCATTGCACTCCAGCCTGGGTGACAGAGTGAGACTCCATTTTAAAAAACAAAAAAGAAAGTGGTATTAGATTATAATCCAAAGTGTGTAATAAATATCCATGGGTCCATACTGATATAAATAAATGACTAAATAAATACGTAAATGAGGGAGAATAGACAAATCTCCCATTCAGAAGAAATCCACATAATGTATATAGGTAGTCTACCCTCAAGAAACTAGAGCATAACTCCTTACTCCTTCACTGCAGGCTGCACGTAATGACTTTCTCCCAAAGAGTACAGTATGGAAAGGGAGAAAAAAAGAGTAACTTCACAGTGGAGAAATATGGTAAACATTACCTTATGTAGGTGATCAAGTTTACCATCAAAAATGATAAATCATGGTGAGAGTATGTTCCTAGATATCATGTGATGAAAATAGCACTTTACCCATGTGATTTTCCTTCTAAGAACTTATAACCCCAGTATAATCATGAGAAAAACAGCAGGAAAATCCTAGTTGAGTGACATTCCATAAAATACCCGATCAGAACTCCCTGAAACTCTTAAGGCCATCAAAAATAAGGAAAGTGTGAAAAACTGTCACAGCCAAGAGTAGCTTAAGGAGACTTGGTTACTAAATGTAATATAGTACCCTGGAGGAAATTCTGAAAGAGAAAAAGAACATTAGGTTAAAAACTAAGGCGATCTGAATAAAGTATGGACTTCAGTTAATAATAACATATTAATATTGGTTCATTAATGGTAACAAATGTAACATACTAATGTTAGATGCTAATAATAGGGGAAATTGGATTGGGATATATGACAGTTCCCCATACCATCTTGGTAATTTTTCTGTGAGTCTAAAACTCTTATAAAACAAGTTAATTTTTTGATGAACAATATATTTGAATAGATGTTTCACCAAAGACAATACATGAATGCTTAATAAGTCCATGAAAAGATGTTCAACTTCATTAGTCATTAGGGAAATGCAAATTAAAACCACAATGACATAATGCTAAATACCCACTTGAATGGCTATAATCGAAAAAATAGTTAATAACATGCATTAAAAAGATTGTGTATAAACTGAACTTTCATACCTGGCTTGTGGGAATGTAAAATAGTACAAATACTTTGGAAAATGATTTGGCTATTTCTTATAAAGTTTAACATAGATTTGCCACATAATTGAGCAATTCAATTTCTCTATCTCTACACAAGGGAAAATCAAACAAATGTCCACTCAAAGACTTGTATGCAAATATTCATAGCAGCATTATTCATAATAACCAAGAAGTAGAAACAATCCAAATGTTCATCAATAGATAAATAATATGTTCATACAATAGAATACCATTCAGCAATAAAAAGGAACAAACTACTGATACACATACAACATGAAAGAACTTATTACACTGAGTAAAATAAACCAGACGCATTAGACTTCCTGGTGTATAATTTCACTTATATGAAATGCCAGAAATAGGCAAAATCAATAGAGATGAAAACATATTAGTGATTGACTGGGTCTGAGGGTTGGATGGGGATTGACTTCCTGTGGCCTTGAAATATCTTTTTGGGGTAAAGGAGATTGTTCCGAAACTGGATTGTGGTAAGGGTTGCATAAGTCTGTAAATGTACTCGAAAGCATTGAATTACACACTTAAAACAGGTATAAACTGTAAATTACACCTAAATAAAGCTGCCTTTAAAACAATAATTACTTTGCCATTATTCCCCAAGAACATTTATTAAGTACCTGTTGCTCAAAATAAAAACGAAAAGATCTATCTAGTTACTTATAAATGAAGAAGCAAATATTGACAATGACATAAAGGTGGTTTATAAGCCTATCTGTGCTATCTTTCAAGATTAGGTTATCTTTCCAGTGAAATTTTCTCATATATTTTAAGAAGCTATGAAAATATTGAATAGATAAGTGCCTTATAAAAATTTTGATAAAGTATTTAAATTATGTATAATATGCCTCCAAAAAAGATTAAAAATGGCTTGAGGTATTTTTACTGTCAAAATTTCTAGCACAAATGATAAACAAAAAATTATGCATTGAAAGATTCCCAGAAAATACATGTCATATGTTAAATTTCTTTTCTCCCAAAGATCGGAATAGATGGATGTGGGAAAAAAACATGTGCAACCTTGGCCTGTTATTTGACAGATAACAAACTATACCGAGTGCCTGTATCTCACAACTGTGCCTACGTCGAATTCAAAGAAGTCTTTAAAAAGGTGTTTATTCATGCAGGATTAAAAGGGAACCCCACTGTTCTGATGGTTCCCAATTTAAACATAGAACAAGTAAGTACTTCTTGTCTTTGTTATTTGCTAAAGTTCAATATCTATGTGGATACCGCTCCCTAGAAATTTAATATTTGAAAAGAAAACAAGAAAATATTTATCAATGGTTCTGTTAGCCTACAATAACAGTTTTTTGCAGCATTCTATGTTCTTATCCAGTCATAGCCCACAGTTTATATATTTGTAATGATGCCATAGATAGTTCTGAAAAAACATTTCAATGAAAGTATTTTCTGTGTCATTGTCATTTTCATTTTAATTGACAGATTGGAAGTAATTTGTATATGTAGCTGAAATCATCTGTCTTATATCAGAACTACCTTTATAATCTGTATTTTTAACACCCTTCCAACTATATCCAGTATCTGTAATCTACAGTTAGTTATGTAATCTAAAATGCGCTCTTACAGCATCCAGGCTTCTGTTTCTGTCACTCTTCTTCTGCTCTAATTTCACTGTCAGATGTAGGACTTTCCCTACAGAATATGTTATTTTTGTCATGTATATATTTTTGCATATATTTCCTCCAAGTCTATGGCTTGGCTATTTATTTTCAAGTTAAATTACATTTTTAAATTGACATATGATAATTGTACTTGTATTTATGGGGTATGTGATGTTTCAATCCATATAAGAGCAGATTTGGGTAATTCGCATATTCATTATCTTTATCATTTTGTGTTAGGAGCATTCAATTATCCTCCTTCTAGCCATTTGACACTATGTAATATATTACTGTTATGTATAGTTATCCTACAATGCTGTAGGACAGTAGAACTTATTCCTCCTATCTAGCTGTAATTTTGTATCCCTTAACAAATCTCTCCTTATACTTATCTTCTTTCCCCTACCTTTCCCAGCTTGTAGTATCCTCTGTTCCACTTTTTACTTCTGTGAGATCCACTTCCTTTTAACTTTTATATATGAGTGAGAGGATGTGGCATTTAATTTTCTGTTCCTGGCTTACTACACTTAACATAATCATGTTGCCACAGTGGCAGGATTTCATTCTCTTTCATGGGTGAACTGTATTCTGTGATGTATATAGACCATATTTTCTTGAGTCATTTATTCACTGGTGGACACTTAGGTAGATTCTGTATCTTGGCTATTGTGAAAAGAGCTGTTATAAACATGAGGGTGCAGATGTTACTTGAATATACTGATTTCCTTTTCTTTGGATAAATGCCCAGAAGTGGGATTGCTGGATCTTATAATCATTTTATTTGTAGTTTTTGTTTTGTTTTGAGACAGGGTCTTGCTCTGTCACCCAGGCTGAAGTACAGTGGTGCGATCATGGCTCAATGACGCCCTGACTTCCGAGGCTCAAGTGATTCTCCCACCTCAGCCTCTCAAGTAGCTGACACTATAAGACTACACCACCACACCCAGCTGATGTTTTAATTTTTTTACAGAGGTGAGGTCTCACTGTGTTGCCCAGGCTTATGTGTAGTTTTTTAAGGAACCTCCATACTATTTGCCATAGTGACTGTACTAGATTGCATTCCCACCAACAGTATACAAGAGTTCCCTTTTCTCCAAATCTTCACTAGTGTTTGCTATTTTTTTTTTTTTTTTTTGGTCTATTTGTTGATAGCCAACCTGACTGGAGAGAGATGATAGCTCATTGTGGTTTTGATTTGCATTTTCCTGATAATTAGTGATATTGAGCATTTATTCATTTTTTGGCCATTTGTATGTCTTATTCTAAGAAATGTCTGTTCAGATCATTGGCCCATTTTTTAAATCAGGTTTGATTTTGTTTTTTTGTTCTTTATTTTTTGTTTTTGCTGTTAAGATGTTTGAGTTACTTGTATATTCTAGATATTCCCTATTGAATGAATTATTTGCATATATTTTCTCCCATTCTATAGTTTGTCTTTTCATTCTGTTGTTTTCATTTCTACTCTTTTCATTCATGTTTTTCCTTTGCTGTGCAGAAGAAAATTTACCATGCTTTTTAATTTGATATAATTCCACATGTTTATTTTTGCTTTTGTTGCCTGTGCTTTTGAAGTCTTATTTACAAATTCTCTTCCAAGACAAATGTTCTGAAGTATTTCGCTTATGTTTTCTTCTGGTAGTTTTATAGTGTCAGGTCTTACATTTAGCTCTTTAATTCATTTTGAGTTGATTATTGTATAGGGTGAGAGATGGAGGTCTACTTTCATCCTTTGTATATGGATATTCAACTTTCTTAGCACCATTTATCAAACACTGAATTTTTTTCCATTGTGTGTTCTCAGAGCATTTGTCAAAAATGAGTTGGCCGTAGATACATGGGTTAATTTATGGGTTCTCTATTCCATTGCTCTATGCATCTGTTTTTGTTCCCATACATGCTGTTTTGGCTACTATAGCTTTATAATGTATTTTGAAATCTGGTAGTGTGATGCCTCCAATTTTGTTCTTTTTGCTCAGAGTTGCTTTGGATTTTTGAGATATTTTGTGGTTCCATTTGAATTTTAGGAATTTTTTCTATTTCTGTGAAGAATACCGTTGGTATTTTTCAGAGATTGCAAGAAATTGATAGATTGCTTTGGGTAGTATGGTCATCTTAACAATACTCGTTTTTTTGATTCATGAACATGGATGTCTTTCCATTTCTTTCTACCCTTTTCAACTTCTTCTATCAGTGTTTTATGGTTTTCCTTGCAGAGTTCTTTCACCTTCTTGGTTCAAATTTATTCCCAAGTATTTTATTTCATTTTATTTATTGTGTTATTCTAAATGGGATTGCCTTTTTAATTTCTTTTTTGGCCTAGTTTGCTGTTCATATATAGAAACATTACTGATTTTTGTATCCTGCACCTTTGCTGCATTCACTTATCAGTTCTAAGAGTTTTTTGTCAACCTCATAAAAAAGTGGGCAAAGGACATGAACAGACACTTTTCAAAAGAAGACATACATGTATCCAACAATTATATTTTTAAAAGCTCAACATCACTGATTGTTAGAGAAATACAAATCAAAACTATAATGAGATATCATCTAACACCAGTCAAAATGGCTACTATTCAAAATTCAAAAAATAACAAATGCTAATGAGGTTGTGGAGAAAAAAGAATGCTTATACACTGTTGGTGGGTGTGTAAATTGCTTCAGCCATTGTGGAAGACAGTGTGCCAGTTCCTCAAAGACCTAAAGACAGAAATGCCATTCAACCCAGAAATCCCATTAC
Source organism: Sapajus apella (assembly GCF_009761245.1). Taxonomy (NCBI): domain Eukaryota; kingdom Metazoa; phylum Chordata; class Mammalia; order Primates; family Cebidae; genus Sapajus; species Sapajus apella. The sequence goes on from NW_022436962.1 coordinate 27,188,924, forward strand.
TGTGTATATACGAAAAGGAATATAAATCATTCTATTATAAAGAAACATGCATGTGTATGTTCACTGCAGCACTATTCACAATAGCAAAGACATGGAATCAACCTAAATGTTCGTCAATGACAGGCTGCATAAAGGACACATGGTACATATACACCATGGAATACTATGCAGTCATAAGAAAAAAAGACAAGACCATATCCTTTGCTGGGACATGGATGGAGCTGGAGGCCATTATCCTTAGCAAACTAATACAGAAACAGAAAACCAAATACTGCATGTTCTCACTTATAAGTGGGAGTTAAATGATAAGAAGAACAAATGGACACCTAGAGAGGAACCATACACAATGGGGCCTTTCAGAGTGTGAAGAATTTATGCAGTGTATTATGTTTATTGATTTGCATATGTTGAACCATCCTTGCATTCCTGACATAAATCTCAGTTGATAATGGTGTATTATCTTTTTGATGTGTTGTTGGATTCAGCTTGCTAACATTTTGTTGAGGACTTTTGTATCTAGGTTCATCAGGAATATTGGCTTGTCATTTCCCTTCTTTATCATGTCCTTGTCTGGTTTTGGTATCAGGGTTATGCTGACCTCATAGAATGAGTAAGGGATAATTTTATTTTTAATATTTTTGGAATAGGTTGAGAATAATTAATATTAATAGATCTTTAATAGTTTGATAGAGACCAGGAGCAGTGTCTCACACCTGTAATCCCAGCACTTTGGGAGGCCAAGGCAGGCAGATCACATGAGGTCAAAAGTTCAAGACCAGCCTGGCCAACATGGCAAAACCTAATCTCTACTAAAAGTACAAAAAAAAAAAAAAAAAATTAGCTGGGTGTGTTGGCAGGTACCTGTAATCCCAGCTACTTAGGATACTGAGACAGGAGAATCACTTGAACCCAGGAGGCAGAGGTTACCATGGTGCCACTGCACTCCAGCCTGGGCCACAAAGCAAGACTCCATCAAAAAAAAAAAAATAGGGACTTCCAGCAAGATGGCTGAATTGGAACAGCTCCTGTCTGCAGCTCCCAGTGAGAGATCAATGCAGGAGGTGAGTGATTTCTGCATTTCCAACTGAGGTACCTGGTTCATCTCATTGGGACTGGTTGGAGAGTGGATGCACCTCACAGAGGGCGAGCTGAAGCAGGGTGTGATGACACCTCATACGGGAAGCACAAGGGGTGAGGGAACTCCCTCTCCTAGCTAAGGGAAGCCATTAGGGACTGTACCATGCACTCCAGCCCAGGTACTGTGCTTTTACCACAGTCTTTGCAATCCACAGGCCAGAAGATTCCCTCTGGTACCTACACCACCAGGCCCCTGGGTTTCAAGCACAAAACTGGGTGGCTGTATGGGCAGATACTGAGCTAGCCACAGTTTTGTCTTTTTTTTATATAGCCCACGGGCTCCTGGAATGCCAGTGAGACAGAATTGTTCACTCCACTGGAAAGGGGGCTGAAGCCAGGGAGGGAAGTGGTCTGGTTTGGTGGGTTCCACCACCATAGAGCCTAGAGAGCTCAGATCCACTGGCTTCAAATTCTTGCTGCCAGCAAAGCAGTCTGAGCTTGATCTGGGATGTTCGAGCATGGTGGGGGGAGGGGTGTCCACCATTGCTGAAGCTTGAGTAGGTGGTTTTCTCCACACGGTATAAACAAAGCCACTGGAAAGTTCAAACTGGGCAGAGCCCACTGCAGCTCAGCAAGTCCTCTGCAGCCCAACTGCATCTCCTCTCTGGGTAGGGCAGCTCTGAAAAAAATGGCAGCAGCCCTAGTCAGGGACTTATAGATAAAACCCCCATCTCCTTGGGACAAAGCACCTGGGGGAAGGGGTGGTTGTGAGTGCAGCTTCAGCAAACTTAAACATCCCTCCTGACATCTCTGAAGAGAACAGCAGATCTCCCAGCATAGCATTCGAGCTCTGATAATGAACAGGCTGCCTCCTCAAGTGGGCTGCTGATCCCCATGTATCCAGACTGGGAGACACCTCCCAGTAGGGGCTGACAGATACCTCATACAAGAGAGCTCTGGCTGGTATCTGGCAGGTGCCCTTCTGGGATGAAGCTTCCAGAGGAAGGAACAGGCTGTAATCTTTGCTGTTCTGTAGCCTCTGCCATTAATACCCAGACAAACAATATGGAGTGGACTTCCAGCAAATTCCAGCAGACTTGCAACAGAGGGGCCTGTTAGAAGGAGAACTAACTAACAGAAAGGAATAGCATCAACGTCAACAAAAAGGACATCTGCTCAGAAGCCCCATTCAAAGGTCACCGACTTCAAACCAAAGGTAGATAAATTCATGAAGATGGGGAGAAACCAGCACAAAAAGGCTGAAAATTCCAAAAAAAATAGAATGCCTCTTCAAAGGCTGAAAATTCCAAAAACCAGAATGCCTCTTCTCTTCCAAAGGATTACAACTCCTCACCAACAAGAGAACAAAACTGTACAGAGAATGAGTTTGATGAATTAACAGAAGTAGGCTTCAGATGGCAGGTAATAACAAACTCCTCTGAGCTAAAAGAGCATGTTCTAACCCAATGCCAGGAAGCTAAGAATCTTGTGAAAAAAATATTCATCTGGGTAGAAGAAATGCTAACTAGAATAACCAGTTTAGAGAAGACTAAATTACCTGATGGAGCTGAAAAATGCAGCATGAGAACTTACTGAATCATACACAAGTATCAATAGTCAAATCAATCAAGTAGAAAGGATATCAGAGATTGAAGATCAACTCAAAGAAATAAAGTGAGAAGACAAGATTAGAGAAAAAAGATTGAAAAGAAACAAAGCCTCCAAGAAATATGAGACTATGTCAAAAGATCAAATCTACATTTGATTTGTATATCTGAAAGTGACAGGGAGAATAGAACCAAGTTGGAAAATACTCCTTAGGATATAATCCAGAAGAACTTCCCCAAACTAGCAAGGTAGGCCAACATTCAATACAGAAAATAAAAAGAAAACCACAAAGATACTCCTCAAGAAGAGCAACCCCAAGACACATAATCGTCACATTTACCAAGGTTGAACTAAAGGAAAAAGTGTTAAGGGCAGCCAGAGTGAAAGGTCAGGTGACCCATAAAGGGAAGCCCATCAGACTAACAGCGGATACCTCGGCAGAAACCCTATGAGCCAGAAGAGAGTGGGGGCTAATATTCCACATTCTTAAAGATAAGAATTTTCAACCCAGAATTTCATATCCAGCAAAATTAAGCATCATAAGTAAAGGAGAAATAAAATCCCTTACAGACAAGTAAATGCTTAGAGATTTTGTCACCACCAGGCCTGCATTACAAGAGCTCCTGAAGGAATCACTAAACATGGAAAGGAACAACCAGTGCCAGTCACTGCAAAAAGATACCAAATTGTAAAGACCATTAAAGCTATAAAGAAACTATTTCAACTAACGGGAAGAAGAACCAGCTAGCATCATAATGACAGTATCAAAATCACACATAACAATATTAATCTTAAACATAAACAGTTTAAATGCCCCAATTAAAAGACACAGACTGGCAAATTGAATAAAGAGTCAAGACCCATCTCACATGCAGAAACACATATAGGCTCAAAATAAAGGGATGGAAGAAGACTTACCAAGCAAATGGAGAGAGAAAAAAAAAGCAGGGGTTGTAATCCTAGTCACTGATAAAACAGACTTTAAACCAACAAAGTTCAAAAGAAACAAGGAAGGGCATTACATAATGGTAAATGGATGAATACAACAAGAAGACCTAACTATCCTAGATATATATGCACCCAATTTAGGAGCTCCAAGATTCATAAAGCAAGTTCTTAGAGACCTACAAAGAGACTTAGACTCCCACACAGTAATAGTGGGAGACTTTAACACTCATTTTAGACAGATCAATGAGACAGAAAATTAACAAAGATACCAGGACTTAAACTCAGCCCTGGAACAACTGGACCTAATAGACATCTACAGAACTCTCCGTCACAAATCAACAGAATATATATTCTTCTGAGTACCACATCACACTTATTCTAAAACTGACCACATAATTGGAAGTAAAACACTACTCAGCAAATGCAAAAGAATGGAAATTACAACAACCAGTCTCTCAGACCACAGTGCAATCAAATTAGAACTCAGGATTAAGAAACTCACTCCAAACCACACAACTACATAAAAGCTGAACAACCTGCTTCTGAATGGCTGCTAGGTAACTAATGAAATTAAGGAAGAAATAAAGATGTTCTTTGAAACCAATGAGAACAAAGACACAGTGTACCAGAATCTCTGGGGCACAGCTAAAGCAGCATGTAGAGGGAAATCTATAGCACTAACTGCCCACAGGAGAAAGCAGGAAATATCTAAAATAGACACCCTAACATCACAATTTAAAAAACTGAAGAAGCAAGAGCACACAAATTCCAAAGCTAGCAGAAGACAAGAAATAACTAAGATCAGAGCAGAACTGAAGGAGATAGAGACACACACAAAAAAAAACCTTCAAAAAATGAACGAATCCAGGAGCTGGATTTTTTAAAAAGAGCAACAAAACAGATAGACCATTAGCCAGACTAATAAAGAAAAATGGATTAACCAATAATAAAATGCAATACTATTTTATATATCATAGTGACACATTTTCAGATATGATAAAACCTAGTATCTACTAGTGTGTGAGGAAACTAGTATTAACTTACAATGTGGACAGGAACATAATTTGGTACAATTGAAGGTGACTTGACAATATCTATTAAAATTTTAAATGAAAAAAAAAGGAAAAAGGAGAGAAGAAACAAATAGACACAATAAAAAATGCTAAAGAGGATATCACCACAAATTCCACAGAAATATAAACTACCATCAGAGAATACTATGGAAACAACTCTATGGAAATAAACTACAAATTCTGGAAGAAATGGATAAATTCCCTCCCAAGACTAAACCAGGAAGAAGTCAAATCCCTGAATAGACCAATAACAAGGTCTGAAATTGAGGCAGTAATTAGTAGTCTACCAACCAAAAAAAGTCCAGGACTAGACAGATTCACAGCCAAATCCTACCATGGGTACAAAGAGGGACTGGTACCATTCCTTCTGAAACTATTCCAAACATCAGAAAAAGAGGGAGTCTTCCCTAACTCATTTTATGAGGCCAGAATCATTCTGCTGCCAAAACCTGGCAGAAACACACACACACAAAAGAAAATTTCAGACCAATATTCCTGATGAACATTGATACAAAAATCCTCAATAAAATACTGGCAGACCAAATCCAGCAGCACATCAAAAAGCTTATCCACCACAATCAAGTTGGCTTCATCCCTGGGATGCAGAGCTGGTTCAACATATGCAAATCAGTAAACTCAATTCATCACATAAACAGAACCAATGACAAAAACCACATGATTATCTCAATAGACACAGTAAAGGCCTTTGATAAAATTCAGCAACGCTTCATCTAAAAAGTCTAAATAAACTAGGTATTGATGGAATGTATCTCAAAATAATAAGAGCTATTTATGACAAACCCACAGCCAATATCATACTGAATGGGCAAAAACTGGAAGCATTCTCTTTGAAAACTGGCACAAGGCAAGGATGCACTCTCTCACCACTCCTATTCAACGTAATATTGGAAGTTCTGGCCAGGGCAATCAGGCAAGATAAAGACTCAGGATATTCAATTAGGAAAAGAGGAAGTCAAATTGTCTCTGCAGATGACATGATTGTGTATTTAGAAAATCCCATTGTCTCAACCCAAACTCTCCTTAAGTTGATAAGCAACTTCAGCAAAGTCTCAGGATACAAAATCAATGTGCAAAAATCACAAGCATTCCTAGACACCAAAAATAGCCAAATCATGAGTGAACTCCTGTTTACAATTGCTACAAAGAGAATAAAATACCTAGGAATACAACTTACAAGGGACGTGAAGAACCTCTTCAAGGAGAACTACAAACCATTGCTCAAGGAAATAAGAGAGGACACAAACAAATGGAAAAAAATCCCATGCTCATGGATAGCAAGAATCAATGTTGTGATAATACCCATACTGCCCAAAGTAATTTACAGATTCAATGCTATTCCTATCAAGCTACCATGGAGTTTCTTCACAGAATTGGAAAAAGCTGGTTTAAATTTCATATGGAACCAAAAAAAGAGCCCATATAGCCAAGGCAATACTAAGCAAAATGAACAAAGCTGGAGGCATCACGTTACCAGACTTCAAACACCACCACAAGGCTACAGTTAAAAAAAAAAAAAAAAACCAGCATGATACTCGTACCTAAACAGATATATAGACCACTAGAACACAACAGAGGCCTCAGAAATAACACCACACATCTACAACCATCTGATCTTCAACAAACGTGACAAAAACAAGCAATAGTGAAAGGATTCCCTATTTAATAAATGGTGTTTGGAAAACTGGCTAGCCATATGCAGAAAACTGAAACTGGATCCCTTCCTTACACCTTATACAAAAATTAACTCAAGATGGATTAAAGACTTAAATGTAAGACCTAAAACTGTAAAAACTCTAGAAGAAAACCTAGGAAATGCCATTCAGGACATAGGTATGGTCAGACTTTATGACTAAAACACCAAAAACAATGACAATGAAAGCCAAAATAGATAAATGGGATCTAATTAAACTAAAGAGCTTCTGCACAGCAAAAGAAACTATCATCAGAGTAAACAGAGTGAGCAACTTACAGAATGGGAGAAAATTTTTGTAACCTGTCCATCTGGCAAAGGGCTCATATCCAGAATCCACAAAGGACTTAAACAAATTTACAAGAAAAAAAAACAAACTACTCCACCAAAAAGTGGGGACTTGTCAGACACTTCTCAAAAAAAGACATTTATGCAGCGAACAAACATATGAAAAAAAAGCTCATCATCACTGGTCATTAGAGAAATGCAAATCAAAACCACAATGAGATACCATCTCATGCCAATTAGAATGGTGATCATTACAAAGTCAAGAAACAACAGATGCTGGAGAGGATGTGGAGAAATAGGAATGCTTTTACACTATTGGTGGGAGTGTAAATTAGTTCAACCATTGTGGAAGACAGTATGGCAACTCCTCAATGATCCAGAACTAGAAATACCATTTAACCCAGCAGTCCCATTATTGGGTATATTACCAAAGGATTATAAATCATTCTGCCATAAAGACACATGTACATGTATGTTTATTGGGGCACTGTTCACAATAGAAAAGACTTGGAATCAATCCAAATGCCCATCAATGATAGACTGGATAAAGAAAATGTGGCACATATACACCATGGAATACTGTGCAGCCATAAAAATGATGAGTTCACCTCTTTTGCAGGGACATGGATGAAGGTGGAAACCGTCATTCTCAGCAAACTAACACAAGAACAGAAAACCAAAAATCGCATGTTCTTACTCATAAGTGGGAGTTAAACAATGAGAACACATGGACACAGGGAGAGGACCATCATATACTGGGGCCTGTCGGGGGATCAGGGGCTAAGGGAGGGATAACATTAAGAGAATTACCTAATGTAGATGATGGGTTGATGGGTGCAGTAAACCACCATGGCACGTATATACCTACATAACAAACCTGCACATTCTGCACATGTACCTCAGAATTTAAAGTATAATTTAAAAAAAAACTGGCAGACTTCCACAGTAAGGCCATCCAGTTGTGGATTTTATTGTTGTTGTTTGCTTGCTTATGTTTTTGAGAGAGTTTTTATTACTGACCAATCTTGTTACTTATTTTTAGTCTGCTCAGGTTTTCTATTTTTTTCTTGGCTCAATCTTGATAGATTGTATGTGAATTTATTCATTCCCTCTAGGTTTTTTAATGTATTGACGTATAGCTGTTCATAATAGTCTCTAATAATCCTGTATATTTCTATGGCTTCCATTGTGATGTATTCTTTTTCACTTCTCATTTTGTTTATTTGGACATTTTCTGTTGTTACTTTGTCTAACTAACAGTTTTTCAGTTTTGTTTTTCTTTTCAAAAAAAACCTTTTTGTTGTATTGATCTGTGGTGTTGTTTTTTATTACCAGGTTCGTTTATTTTTGCTGTGATTTTTATTATTTATTTTCTTCTACTAATTTTGGGCTGGTTTGTTCTTGCTTTTTCTAGTTCCCTGAGATGCACGGTTGGGTTATTTATTTGAAATCTTTTTTTTTTTAATGTAGGCATTTATTGTTATAAACTGGCCTCTTAATAGTGCTTTTCCTGAACCCCAAGGTGTTGTTATGTTTTGTTTCCATTTTCATTTGTTTCAAGGAATTCTTAAATTTCATTCTTAATTTCTTCCTTCATCCAGTTGTTGTTCAGAAGCATACTGTTTAATGTCCATGAATGTTACAGTTTGGAATGTTGCTCTTGTTATTTATTTCTAGTCACATTTCATTGTACTCAAATAAGATACTTAATATGATTTTGATTTTTAAAAATTTGTTGAAACTTGTTTGTGTTCTATCATATAGTTAATCATGCAGAATGTTCCATGTGCTAATGAAAAGAATGTGTATTCTGTGGCTGTTGAGTGAAATGTTCTGTACATGTCTGTTAGGTCCATTTGGTCTATGGTGCAGTTTAAATCTGATGTTTGCTGATTTTCTGGCTAGATGAGCTATTTAATGCTGAGAGTGGGGTGTTGAAATCCCAACTATTATTGTATTGGGGTCCATCTATTCCTTTAGATTTAATATTTGATTTATATATCTGGGTGCTCCAGTGTTGGGTACATATATATTTATAATTGTTATATTCTCTTGCTGAATTGATTATTATTATATAATGTTCTTTGTCTCTTTTTACAGCTTGACTAGAAATCTGTTTTATCTGATATAAATATAGCTGCTCCTGCTTGTGTTTGGTTTCTGTTTGCATGAAATATCTTTTTTCTATCCCTTCATTGTCACTCCGAGTCTGTCTTTGCAAGTGTGGTGAATTTCTGGTAGGCAGCATATAGTTGGGTCTTGTTTTGTATACATTCAGCCAGTCTATATCTTTTTTAAAAAATAGAGGCAAGGTCTCACTATGTTTCCCAGGCTGGTCTGGAAGTCCTGGGCTCAAAAGATCCTCCTGCGTTGGCCTCCCAAAGTGCTGGGATTACAGGGGTCAAACACTGTGCCTGGCCAAGTCTAGGTCTTTTAAATGGAGAATTTAATCTATTTAAATTCAAGGTTATAATAGATTGGTGAAGACCCATTTATCTCATTTTGTTGATCATTTTCTGGTCTTTTTATATATCCTTCCTCTCTTATATTTATTTTTGTAGTAGGTGCGTTTTTGTACTGATAGGGTTTGATTCCTTTTTTTTCCCCCTTTGTGTATTGGCTCTACCAGTAAGTGTTATAGTTTTGCATGTTTTCATAATGGTGGTTATCATCTCTTCTCTTCCACTTGTAAGACTCCCCTGAGCATTTCTTGTAAATCTATTCTAAGAGTTATGAATTCCCTCCGGTTTTGCTTGTCTTGGGAAGAGTTTAATTCTCATTCATTTCTGCAGGATAGCTTTGTTGGATATAATTTTCCTGGCTGGCATTTTCTTGTCTTCAGTGCTTTGAATATCTCATTCCATTCTCTCCTGTCCTACAAGGTTTCTGCTGAGAAATCTGCTGTTGTTCTGCTGTGGTTTCCCATTTATGTAACGACATTTTTCTTTTGCCATTTTTAGAATTTTATCTTTGTCTTTAAACGTTGACAGTTTGATTGTAATGTCCCTCAGATAGGCTTTTTTGGGGTTGAATCTATTTGGGGATATTTGAGCTTCCTGGATCTATATGTTTAACTCTCTGAAGAATTGCGATTTTTTTCACTAATTATTTAATTAAATGCTTTCTGTACCTTTTTCCTTCTCTTCTTCTGGAATGCCCTATAATGCAAATATTTGTTCATTGTTACTTAAAAATTCCTTAATTTCCTTTTTTTTTTTTTTTTTTTTTTTTGTCGGTCTGAGTTATTTTAAAAAGCCTGTCTTCAAGTTCAGAAATTCTTTCTTCTGCTTGGTCTTATCTGTCAGAGAAACTCTCAAGTATATATTTTTTTCTTGAAATCTGTTGCTCTGGGATGTGTTTTTGATCCTTTTTTATGATATATATCTCCCTATTGAATTTCTCATTCAAACCAAAACTATTTTCTTGAGTTTGTTGAATTGTCTATCTGTATCTTGTATCTTACTGCATTTCTTTAAGATTATTATTTTACATTCTTTTTCTAGAATTTTGTATATTTCCTTATGATTACAATCTGTTACTGGTGAGTTGTTGTGTTCCTTTGGAAGTTTCATGTTTCCTTGCTTTTTCATGTTTGATGTGTCCCTTCATTGATTTCTATGCATCTGGAAGAACAGTCACCTTTCCAAATTTAGGGAGTAGGTTTTGTAAGGAAAGACTTATTCATAGATATGGTCTTTACAATGTCAGTCACTGGGGGCAGGGCCTTGATTCTAGATGGATACAGTAGTATAGTCTCCATATAGTTTCTTCAGCTGTAATCCATGCTGGTAACATTTGCAAATATCTCAGCAGCCTAGGGTGTGAGAGTTTGTGGTGGCAATGGTGCAACTTTGCTGGAGGTGGACTCACCAGGCTGTTTCTCATGTAAGGGGCACGTGCATGCATGCAGTCAATCAGCCAACTTGGGATCTGACTCACTTGGGTTTGGGCCATAGGGCTACTACTCTAGCTGGGGGCATGGGCCTACAGTTACTTGGATGGCCTGGTTGTGTGTCTGCCAAGGTTGCCCATGGGATTGCTTCTTAGACCCTTAGCACAGGCACAGAGCCATTAGGCAGACCTGGGGCATGTCTGCAGGGTAGGGGGTGCATCACAGGGCTATTTCTTAGGTCCATGAGGTAAGTACGATGCTTCTTGGCAAGCTTGGGAATGTGCCCACCAGGAGTGGCCCGTAAGGCTATATTTCTCAAGCCTGAGCCATGGGTATATGGCTACTCCTGGCCTGAAAAGAGTGTGTCTGCCAGGGGTAACCCATGGAGCTATTTCTCAGGCCTAGGTTGCAGACAAAGGTTTGCTTGGCCAGCCTGGGGGTACGTCTCCCAGGGGTTACCTGTAAGGCTGTTTCTTAGGACCTGATTGTGGGCACAGAATTGTTGGGAAGGCCAGGGGCATGTCCTTAGTGGAGGCACTTGTGGGGCTATTTCTCAGGTCCTGGGCATGGGCATGTATCTGCTCTGCAAGCCCAAGAATATGTCAGATGTTCAGTGGCTCTAGAACATCTCCTGCTTCAAGAAGGGTACACAGCAGTTTGAACAGCTCAAGGGTAGGGTCACCCTAAATGGCACTGCCAGATTGTTCCTCTGGCTAAAAGTACAGGCATTGGGGATTGGTCTCCCTGCAGGCAGACTCACAATCACAGCCAATCCTGGGCCCAGGCTCTGCACAGCTGGGATTGTAACATAGAGCCACCCATGTGGACTCAGTGGAAGAATGAAGATAAAGTCCCAATACTGGATAGGTACATGGCTACCGGCCCCTAGAACAGGACACACTCCAAAGGTAGCTCTGGTCTAACGATGGTGCCGTGCTGCAGTAGCTTGACTCACGGGGAATGAGAGTACATGGGAAGTACACACCTTGTGCTCCCAAGCCAGAGCAATGCAGCTGCATGAATTTCTAGCAGCTCCCCTAAATGGGCCCAGGGCTAGAAAGGACTGTGGAACTGTCCCATAATAATGACTGTGGGTGTTTCAGTGGTAATGGGTACTGGTCGGGTACTTCTGCTTACCTTTTCTCCACAAGGAGAAGTCCCTCTTGCCTCCCAGCTGATCTGGACAGGGGAGACAGGGATGCAGAGGCAGGATGCCTCCATGCTGCCCTCCTGGGCTTCTAGTCACTACAGGTACCTCTCCATTCTCTCACTGTCCTCATGTACTCTCCCGCTGACGCTCAAGTCAAATCTTAGCTGTTTATTTGTTACACTGGTCCTTTCTTATGGGGAAGACTACTTCCAAGTACCTCTAGCCAGCCATCTGGCCAGTCACCAGGCCCAGAATATACTATGTTTACATACAAACAAAAATTGCTAATCACTCACTTTTTTTAGTTATATTATTTTTCACAAATTATACGCTTCCATGTCCAAGACAAAATTAGAATGCTACCTCAGATTGTATTTACTCTTTTGTGGCAAAATTTCAAGGGAACATTGTTTATTGTTTATGATCCTGATATACATAGTTACTGAGTATTGTTTAAACAGCTCATCCTGTTTTTTCTCTTAATGCTGGGCCTTTGTCCATAGAGTTGTTTTTTTTTCATGTCAAATTTTTGAGAGCAAATACAAGTGCCATATCATATCTACCACACTCATAATATCCAGGGTTTCTGCTGTATCTATATATTCTCCCTTCCCCAAACTTAATATCCAGCTCTGTTGATCCAGCTAAGGTTTCTGCCACACAATTTCTTTCTGGATTTTCAAAGATGTACTTTCTCCCATGCCCCATGCCAGGAGCCCATTGTTCTAATTTAATAAATCAGTTTCAGAAAATCATTTCAGGCCAAAGCTGAAATGAACATGGCTCCTCTACTCTCATGTTACTCAGCATTTTGAGATCATTGGATCTGTTTCCCACACTTTCCAGCTTCTTCTGGCCATATCATTGCTTTCCATGTGACCCAAAAAGAGCAGGAAACTATCAATGTGTAACAAGCTTTGGTAGTTCTCCATCCCATGAGGTGAGACAGGAAGTAAGTTAGTGCTTTGTCACCTCTGTTGGCCTCTACTGGAGAGCTCCCTACAAGCTCTCTGCCCTTTCCCACCTGAACTGAAATATCATGAACCTATGAGTGTCTGAGCGTCAAGAAGAGAGTCACTAATGCTATCAACTTTTTAAAATGCTTTTTTTTAAAAAGAAATCTTGGATTTATTCTCAAAAGCAAGATGTCCATACATTTATAATAACTCTTTCGGCAGAGTTTGTTTCTCTACTTTTTCACAACTGTTACCTTTTTCATTGGATTTGAGAGCCTATATAGATATAAATTCAGTTAAAATAATCCTTCAACAATGTTATTTCCAGTTTGTCTACTATGATTCAAACACAAATGTAGATTCATTGAGGGCTTCTGTGAACTGCCTGAGCAGGGTTCCTGTCCAATTCATTACTGTACCCACTCCTCCATACCTCTTTTCTCAGTGCTGGTCACAGGTATTTGGCATACTCTCAGTACCAAGTATATGTTTCTCTAATGTTTGAATGAATGAATGAAGCTTATTTAGATTCAGAAAAAAATATTTTGATGGGTTTGAACGAAAAGGTTAGTTTTAGGACAGGCACAGTGGCTTATTCCTATAATCCCAGCACTTTGGCAGGCCAAGGTGGGAAGATGGATCAACCTAGACAACACAGAGAGGCCCAGTAGTCACTACAAGAATACTTTTAAAATTAGCCAAGCATGGTGGCATGCACCTTTAGTCCTAGCTATTTGGGAAGCTGAGGTAGGAGGATGGCTTGAGCCCAGGAGTTCAAGGCTACAGTGAGCCATGACTGTGCCACTGTACTCCAGACTGCCCAACAGGGTGAGACTTTGTCTCAAAAAAAAAAGTGGGGGGTGGGGAAATTAGCTTTAAAAAAAAGCACTTCGCCTCAGTTCTCCTTAATCACTATTGCTTTCTTGCTTTCTCAAATTGAAGTGGTTAGGGTAGAAGATATGAATAATTTACTCATTTCTGATTAAATATGTGTTTTGCATAAGGATTCATTTTTAGAAGATTTGAACTACATCATCAATTCAGGAAGAATACCTGACCTGTTTGAAAATGATGAGCTGGATTCTATTGCAATAAAGCTCAGATCTCTTACTGAACAGCCTGGTTATATGGATAATAGGCAATCTTTACTTTTGTTCTTTCAAAAGGTACCTTTTTATGCCTTGGTTTATCAAATTGTCATTTTAAAAGTAGACCATGTTTATAAGCCTGTACATGATTTTAAAGTTGGATATAATTTCTTTAGATCTTTAGATGAGTTTTTAAGATAAAGTAATGAGTATCCTACCCACAGATACACTATACCCTTAGGTAGGTCAAAAATGAACAAGAATCTAAACCTATCTGGCTATCAATGGTTTCAAAATATAATGCCAACTGGAGGCAATAAAATGAAAAATAAAATCCCAAGGGTATTTCTTACATGAAGATTCTTTCCTAGCTAATAATGTTCTTATTTTATCTTTTTGGTAACAAATCTGGAAAGGCAAGAAACAAGAATCATTTCATCCTTTTGAATAGTCCTAGAATTGACCAGGAGGTGATGGATACAAAAGAAATTGACTGGATAGAGCAGATGCTATTCAGAATGAGCTCAGTAGCAGAGGAGCTGTGAACAAACTGAACAAATTAGTCAAAATGAACTTGTATCTTTGAGACATGATGACTGACCAGTGGCTTAACGAATATATAGACATGATTACCCAAACCAGAATATTCAATGGAGAATGGATTTATTTCTGGTGCTAGTTTTTGTCTGTCATAGGGCAATTTAAAAATTGAATTTGGCCATCCACGATTTCTCAATTTAGTAACAACATTGCTAAGTATTAAATAGATGCTTAGTAATCTATCATAAGAAGATGTTTTAAAAATTCCAAATATGACTCCACAGTTGATAAAGAACAAGATGATACAAATGGATATGCTTAGATTAAGTTACATTTTTTAATACCATGGTAGAAAGAAGGATAGCATTTATCCTGACAATTGTGGCACTCTTATGCCTTGTTACTATATTTGGTTTATTCATTAGATTTGAATAATAAGGAAGAAAAAAGAAATCTCAAATTGGAATGCAGTGAATAGTACTCCAGAAAAAAAAAATAGATCAAGAATCTCAGAAATTTTAATTTTATATATAATACTATAGTATACTATACTACTCTCAGTACCTATATATATAGTGTACTGTAATACTACATATTATGTGTAATACTATTATATATTATATATATTATATCATATGAAATACGTATATAATGCTATACTTCCAAAAGTGATTTGACATGTCCTACAATAATGACAAATAATAAAGGCACACTTTAAACTGCTAACATTTGATACCTCTAGGTAGAAGTTTTGGGAATGTGTAAAAAAGAGGTATTTTCATTTTTACTTTAAACATTTCCACATTGTATGAATTTTGCACTGAGCAGTTTTATTTGCCTTTATAAATTTGTTAAACACAAAAAAGAGGGAAAAAAAATCTTACCTTTGAGTATTCTTTCAGCTTTACCATATTTATTTGACAAAATAAGTTGCTTAATACTTAAAGGTATTATCACTTTGTACAGTTAGACTGTGAGTTAAAAGAAACACTAACTCACTGAGGCTGTTTTCAATAATGCAGACTTATTGCAAAGTGATATCTGAAAATAAGGAAGAAGGAATCTGTGCCCTGTTGCCAGTCTTGCCAATAACCCAGCAACAGCAGCAGCACAGCCAGGTCTTATAAGGAAAACGGCTGAAGGCAAATTGCAGAGAAACCAGCACTTAGCCTACGGCCTGTAAAATTGTGTAGGATATCATATTGCTTAGCTGTAGGAGTTTTATTACTGCCTCCTCTGGTGCTCTACCCTTATTATCAGTCTGTTTCTTTCAGCTCTAATTCATCTGACCATTTCCTCACTTTGAGTTTCTGTGGGTCTTAAATGCACACCACTGCAGAGGAAAGAGTTAAATAGTCACACCCAGCACCACCAGATATAAAGTCCCCTACTGAACAGAACTCTAGCACCAGGTCCCGTCATAAGAGATGGTTTATGCAGAGGGTGTTCTGGGCCTCCCCTACTGTTAGTTTGCCTTGGAAGGGCTCTGTTTATGGCAGGCACTCAGTGCGCAAATGATCAGTCCCTGGTCTACCCACTAAGGAAAGATCTGAAATACGTTTTTCATGGAATTTTTAATATAATATTTTTTCAAAACAGTGGATTACATTTTAACGATTTATATTTTTGTTAATTTTCAGAGAATATATAAAAATCTTCATATTTTTGTGATCATGAGTCCTGAAGGACCTAGCTTACGCCAAAATTGTAGAATTTATCCTTCTATGATTAGCTCCTGTACAATTGATTGGTACGAGAGGTGGCCAGAAGAAGCTCTCCTTATTGTAGCTAACTCATTCTTAAAAGAAAAGGTCAATTTCGAGAACAGAGAGGTAAATATCTAATGCAAGTGAAGGTTTCAGTTTATTGACAGCATCTGTTGGTGTTATGCCTCTGAAGAGCAATGAACTCTAGATGGACAAAAATAGGCAGTTCTAAGCCAAATTATAATAGAATGGGTCAAGTGTTAACATTAACTCCCTATTAATTCCCCATCTCTTGTACACCTGAATTCAACCTATTTCAAAGATACCCAGATTCAGATTCCACAATGCCTGGGTCTCTTCACTGTGCTGTCCCCATGGTGGAACAGCAGATTTCCATGAAGGAACGATCTCCATTCTGCATACCAGATTTTATGGTAAGGATGCTGCAACCTTCTGTGTATTCTTTGTAAATTACTCTGGCTTGGCTACAAGCGCAAAATGGCAAAGCAGTGAGAGCACAAGCCACAACACAAAATTAACTCAGAATTTATGAGTCACCAGTAAGAAAGAATCTATTCTGGAGTGACTAAACTGAAGATCCCATAGGACCTAGGTGACAGCAAAGGGGTAAGAAGTGTTGACCAAAGGAGCTGTAAATGCATAGGGAACTGAAACTCAACATAGGACCTAGAAATGGGATTGCATCCTTACTTGTCTGTGATCAAGGAAAGCAAAGTCCAAGGAGGATAGAGATAAGGTAGAACCAGAGGAAAGAAAAGAAAAATGCAGCTGAGTTAAAAGTGACTAGTGATTAGTTAGACTTGGTAGACTGGAGATAGGTCATCAGGACTAGGTTATGTCTAAATCAGAAATATCTCCCAATCCAGGCAAAGAGAATATTCTTTCCACTCTGGTTTTGCTCATCTGTGTATCCTTTAGGCCCTTACATTTCTGTACCTTTATTTTGCTTAAGCAAGCTTCCTTGACTATCTTGCTATTGATAACCACTTTAAGAAAGGAGTATAAAAGATAAAGAAGGCTGGGCATGGTGGCTCACACCTATAATCCCAGCATTTTGGGAGGCCAAGGCAGGAGAATTGCTTGAAGTCAGAAGTTCAAGACCACCCTGGGTGACATAGTGAGAGCCCCATTTCTACAAAAAATTTAGATAATTAGCCAGGTGTGGTGGCAAGCATCTGTCATCCCAGCGGCTTGGGAGATTGAGGCAGGAGGATCTCTTGAGCCCAAGAATTTGAGGCTACAGTGAGCTATTGTTGCAACTGCACTTCGGCTTGGGCAAAGACCCAGTCTCAAAAAATTTTAAGATAAAGAAAACATTATAACCCTTGGCCATTGATACTGATGCCCTAAATATTTAGATGACTATAGCAAAAGTGAGAGTAACATGAGGGTAAAGCCCAGAAAGATGAGTATGGCATGCCATTCATAGTTAGCTATTCTGTTGCCCCACCACCATCCCAGCCATTAAAACTCACATTTTCTCTGTCCCGCTTATCCAGAAGTTCTCTCTACATCTCCAAATCTCAGAAATAATAAGCTATTTTAATTAAATAAAAATGTTCTATTTTCTCTTTTTGTGTATATTTGGATAACTTTCTTTTAATTCTTAAAAATTATTGTTCTTTAGAACTTGAAAGAAAAACTTGCCCCAACATGTGTCCAAATCCACAAAAGCATGAAAGACTTGAACACAAAATACTTTGAAGAAACTGGAAGATTTTATTATACCACTCCTAGTAGCTACTTGCAATTTATGGAAACATTTGCACACATTTTGAGGACACGAGAAAAGGAGATGCAAACAAAGAGGTAAGACTTTGAGACCGAATCAGAAACATATTGTATATTGGTGTTTTTACTTGCTAAAAGAGACACAAATGCAAAATGGTGAGCCCAAATCTGCCATTTTGGTGGGAGAAAAAGCCAGAAGCTGCAGAAAATCTTAAAAGAGATAAGGTTGATATTCCCCCTGTCTGCCTTCAAAGGCCGCCCCTGTCAAGGCAAGGCTGACAGACTTGGCCAATAAATAAACAATTAGTCCCTGACCGTTTATTTCCTAATCCAATTAGTTGGATTCTGACAGTTTATTTCTTACATGGGCAATGAAAGCAAGAGTAACCAACAGTGCCATTCCCAGTGTCTTTTGTCTCATGTGATAATACCGAAGCAAACTCCAACACAGGTAGTGGAACACCTACTAAGCAATTTTATAGGCAGCAGTGGTACCTGAGGAGGTGGGGGAAGATCAGGAGACACTGAGAAACTTATGACAATCTTCAGGGAAGATGAGGAAATCAGTGGGAAATGGCCTTGTAGCATCTACTCACAAATGCCCCACATTCTCATGATCTAGAAAGATCAAGGGTATCCTCCCAACACTCAGATCAGTTGCAGCGAAGCCTTGTCTATATAACCTATATGGACACATGAAAGGCTGCCAAGGGACCATAGTAGAACTATTCCTCTGCAAGTCCATCTCCTAAACCTGTCATGTATCCAGCAAATAATTCTTTTTTAAAAGTAGGCCACTCCATCAGATACCCTAACTAATTACATTGACTGGGGCCTGGGCCAGATCCATTCTATTTGCCATAGGGAACACTGCATGAGAGTGATCATGACTATGGCTCCCACTTGGAGGACAGACCATAGCTAAGCTCCCTCTCTGGAGCCAAACCAGTTAAAAATGTTATTAATCCAAGTGCATCAAGAGTTATTGGCCATTGCATATTCTCTGTCTCAGCTGGCTAGCAGGAAGTCCAGGGCAATGTGATTTTTTCATCAGCACTCATGCTGGAGAGTGTGGACTAATTTGTGTGCAGCAGGCAAGAATAGACCTGACATTTACATAAGAAGTAGCAACCTCAATAGCAGCATTTTGCTAATATGCAGTCAAGGTCTAATTTTATTAAGTTTTTGTTAACAAGGTGAGGTGGGGCATGATAGCTCCAATAACAGTTCATTTTAGAGAAGTTGAGGTAGTCTGAATATAATAATGAGGCTAAAGAGAATCATATCAGTGCTCAGCTAGTCTTGTTCTGTTTCAAGGAGAGACTGTTCATTCCTGGGGTCAGCATATCCTGGGAGGTTTCTGAAAATCCTTAGATTAAGATTTTTGTTGGTCAGCAGTTAAATTAAGGATGATGTCAACAGTCTAAGAAAATTGGCCACATGCCCTACAGACAAGAGTCAAGAGAGTTTAAGGAACCTTCCTTTTACTCCTAACCTCCTGGGATCTAAGGGGTCCCCTCCACACCACCCAGGGTTGTTGATCTCCATTCATAGCCATGTAATCAGTACAGCCAGTCCCTATCACAGTCATTCACCTCCTTTTCAGTCCTTCTCATGTCTTACTCACAACACGTCTCTAGATTGCTCAGTAGTTTCTTCTTTTACATACCTTGTAGTATCCTAAAACATCTCCCACCCCCTAAGGCATGGGCCATGCCAGAGCAATCTTAAGAGTTGTCACCTTATATGCATGATCATTATTATCAACATCCATAGCTGCTTATATCCAGCAAACATAGCTCGATGGCAAAAGACAGGTTATAGTCCCCCATTGCCCAACTCCTCTTTGCTACTTGGAAATTTCAGTAGTCCAGTTTCCCAGGGGTAGATGTGGGAGGAGAAAAAGCGAGAAGGGTTCATTATAGGGTTTGGGTCTCTTACAGCCTATCTGGTCCTCTTTCCCACCCCAAAACTTATAATTAAATATTCTATTTAAATGAGAGGTATGCCCTTCTGGGAAATTAATACAGTTAAAGCCCAACTTGCCTATCTTAAGTTTGCTCCAGTGGGAGCTGAGCCTCAGATACCCAGTTCTCAATATTAGTTTTTCCTTGAGTCTATTTTATTTTTAACGGCATCTGTTCTTCATCAAGTTGAGAAATTTCCCCTCTATTCCTAGTTATCATGAATTTTATCAAATGCTTTTTCTGCATCAGTGGACACTGATGCAGCAGTGAATTTTCTTCTTTATAGCTTGTTAATATAGTGGATTATATTGATTGACTTTCAAATTGTGAGCCAGTCTTGCAATTCTAGAATAAATTCCCTTTGGCCATAATTTGGTATAATTCTTTTTATGTATTATCAAATTACATTTACTAAATTGTGTTACATCTTATACCTTCTTAATACTTTTTTCTTCCTTCAGGGATCGCTTCTATATGGGTCTATCCACAATCCTGGAAGCAACCACACTGGTTTCAGAAATGCAAGAAGAGCTTTTGATTCTTGGTCCTCAAGTAGAACAAAAAACAAAGGTATGTTTGCTTTGAAATATCTTTTAAAGATTTTATTATCTAATGTAGAACAGTGTTTTAAAGCAAAGGCTCTGATACCTGACATAGACTAGAATTCCAGCTTTGTTACCCTATAACTGTGTACACATTTAAAAAAAAAAAAAAACTTGTTTTTTTAGTCTCAATTTATCTGTAAAATGAGAACAAAAAAGCAATAACAGCAAAATAGTGACATTATTACGTTTTGATAATTAAGTGTGATAGTAGATATATTTAGCTAACTGTAGAAGTTTATATAGAAAGATTCCCTAGTCAGTCAGTTAAATCCATCTGAAATATGTTGTGGTAACTTGCAGTCTATCAACTATCCTAAAAATCATCATTCATCCTCACTCTTTGCATGTATTGTGTGAAATATTTACTGTAGTCATCCTGGGCAATATCCCAAAGGCAGACCAATAGCGGAGAGCACCAACGGCGGGTGGAGGACAGAGCTTCTAAGAGGGGGCGCAACTGAGAGCTGGCCAAATGGTGAGAGTGCTTGCTCTCTCCATTTTATTAGTCTCTTGTTCTCTCTCATTTTGTTCATCTATTAAATATATTTCAGGCTGATTTTAATAAACTTTACAATAGTGAAATGAGATATTTGAATCACTCTTTTAGAAAAGAGATCATGTCTCTTGAAATTCATTCTAAGAACAATTATGTGGTTCATTAGGAAACAGAAACTCTAGTGGAAAAACTACGGAAAGAATCACAAGTAGTTGAGAAAGTTCAGATGCTCGTTAAACAAGATGAGGAAATTGTGGCAGAAGAAGTAAGAATTGTGGAAGATTATGCTCAGGTAAAATTAAAATACAGTCAATAAAAATAATTTGGAGATCTGAAAAAGTATTCCCTAACCCTCAAGTTTAAGAGTCAGACTGACTTTTTATAAATATGCAGTGCCCCAACTATGGGTACTTTTCATTGTAATCCCAACAATTTATTGAGTTCCTACTACACACAGGATAACATTAAATGAAAGTATGAAGTCCAAACATGCTTGATTCCTGTCCTTGAGAAACCCACAATCCTAGGAGGCTCTTCTCATTACAATGAACAGAAACTCATGCAGACCATATCAGAAATACACTTGGCCTTCAAGAGTAACATCTGCAAGAAACGAAGCAGCTCAAGGGACTGGCTATTTAGTGTGTGCTACTTCTGTTGCTAACTGAATAAACCTCTCTTTTTAAATTGGCTATTCCGCTCCATACACTCCAGTCAGGATCTTTGCAGGAGCCAGTGTAGTTTAGCAAATCACTGAATGCTCCTATCAGTAGTTATTCCTGCTCAGAGGAAGTGGAGAGTAGAGCTTATCTTCCATGCACAAAGGTTTTTAATCAAGCAACTCCACCAATTAAAAATACATATGTGAGCCTATACTCCAGTATGTATGTAAGTATTTATAGATAAATTATGTCCATGGGCTACTACCATTAGCTAATACCCCAAAGCTCAACAAATACCTAGGAAAAGGTTTATTATGAGTAACAGTGAATTTCAAAGTTTTGGTCATTTCAAAATTTTTTGGTTGGCCTCTTGTCATACCTGATTAGCTCATTATTATGTTTTTCCTTATAACATGGTTGAAGAAAAGTTTATATCAAGAATAAAAGAAGTGTCAGCCTGTCTTTTGCTTATTGTTCACTTGGGCTTCCGTTATTAGCATTGCCTTCAATCCAGTGTTTCTTTCAGGCATCTATTTAAGCTACCTGCCCATGTTTTAGGAGCTAATATTTCAAACTAGATAACAGAATAGGCAAATCCCCTCACATGGATACAGGTAAGCTGCAAAGCTTTCTAGTGTCCTGAGTGTTAATAGGGGAGGTCCCACTCCTGAGCCTTCCCAGATGGGGAGCTTCCCCTCTTCTATTAAGATGCCACCCCTCTCACTGAGTGATTCAGATACCAACCACCTGAAGGTGCCACTGTTGATCAGCATATTAAATATAAATACAGGGCCAGACATGGTGGCTCACACATGTAATCCCAGCACTTTGGGAGGCCAAGGAAAGCAGATCATGAGGTCAGAAGATCAAGACTATCCTGGCCAACATGGTGAAACCCTGCCTCTACTAAAAATACAAAAATAAGCAGGGTGTGATGGCGCGCACTTGTAATCGCAGCTACTCGGGCGGCTGAGGCAGGAGAATCACTTGAACCCAGGAGGTGGAGCGAGACTCCATCTCAAAAATAAATAAATAAATAGAGTATGGCTTAATTTCCGTCTTTAATATTTTATGCCAAATAAAAAATGGATAGAGAAATTCATAGATTTTTTTTGTTTTTGCTTTGCTTTATTTTGTTTTGTTTTTTGCCATACCATAAAGGGTAATCTTTTTTTCTCCCTGGCTTCAGCAGCAAAGCCAGATACATTAGGACCTGGGGCCATATTTTTAAAAAGAATACAAAATTTCTAGTACACAATTAGATATGAAAGTGAATGTGTATTTAGAATAAGTAAATCAAAACAAAATATAAAATTTTAAGTTGACAATTATCACAGACATCACAAAATCTAGAAAATTCCCTCAGACACTCCTATAATACTTTTAAAAATTTTTAAATTTTACTTTAAGTCTAGAATACATGTGCAGAACACGCAGATTTGTTGCCTAGGTATACATGTGCCAGGGTAGTTTGCTGCACCCATTAACCTGTCATCTACATTAGGTATTTCTCCTAATGCTATCCCTCCCCTTGACCCCCACCCCGACAGGCCCCAATGTGTGATGTTCCCCTCCCTGTGCCCATATGTTCTCCTTATTCAACTCCTACTTCTGAGTGAGAACGTGTGGTGTTTGGTTTTCTATTCCCGTGTTCGTTTGCTGAGAATGATGGTTTCCAGCTTCATTCATGTCCCTGCAAAGGACATGAGCACATTCTTTTTTATGGCTGCATAGTATTTCATGGTGTATATGTGGCACATTTTCTTTATCCAGTCTAACATTGATGGGCATTTGGGTTGGTTTCAAGTCTTTGCTATTGTGAATAGTGCTGCAGTAAACATACATGTGTATGTGTCTTTATAGTAGAATGATTTCTAATCCTTTGGGTATATGCCCAGTAATGAGATTGCTGGGTCAAATGGTATTTCTAGTTCTAGATCCTTGAGGAATCACCACACTGTCTTCCACAGTGTTTAAACTAATTTATACTCCCACTAACAGTGTAAAATTGTTCTTATTTCTCCACATCCTCTCCAGCATCTGTTATTTCCTGACTTTTTATGATCGCCATTCTAACTGGCATGAGATGGCATCTCATTGTGGTTTTGATTTGCATTTCTCTAATGACCAGTGATGATGAGTTTTTTTCATATGTTTGTTGGCTGCAAAAATGTCTTCTTTTGAAAAGTGTCTATTCATATCCTTCGCCCACTTTTTGATGGGGTTGTTTGTTTTTGTCTTGTAAATTGGTTTAAGTTCCTTGTAGATTCTGGATATTAGCCCTTTGTCAGATGGATAGTTGCAAAAATTTTCTCCCATTCTGTGGGTTGCCTGTTCACTCTAATGATAGTTTATTTTGTTTTGCAGAAGCTCTTTAGTTTTAATTAGATCCCATTTGTCAATTTTGGTTTTTGTTGCCATTGCTTTCTTTTGGTGTTTTAGTAATGAAGTCCTTGTCGGTGCCTATGTCTTGAATGGTTTTGCCTAGGTTTTCTTTTAGGGTTTTTATGGTTTTAGGTCTTATGTTTAAATCTTTAATCCATCTTGAGTTAATTTGTGTATAAGGTGTGAGGAAGGGGTCCTGTTTTATCTTTCTGCCTATGGCTAGCCAGTTTTGCCAACACTATTTATTAAATAAGGAATCCTTACCCCATTGCTTGTTGTTGTCAGGTTTGTCAAAGATCAAATGCTCATAGATGTGTGCTGTTATTTCTGAGGCCTCTGTTCTGTTCCATTGGTCTATATATCTGTTTTGGTACCAGTACCATGCTGTTTTTATTACTCTAGGCTTGTAGTATAGTTTGAAGTCAGGTAGCATGATGCCTCCAGCTTTGTTCTTTTTGCTTAGTGCTTTCTTGGCTATACAGACTCTTTTTTAGTTCCATATGAAATTTAAAGTAGTTTTTTCTTTTTCTTTTTTTTGAAACAGAGTTTCGCTCTTGTTACCCAGGCTGGAGCACAATGGTGCAATCTCAGCTCACCACAACCTTTGCCTCCCAGGTTCAAGCGATTCTCCTGCCTCAGCTTCCCGAGTAGCTGTAATCCCGAGGGATTACAGGCATGCACTACCACACCCGGCTAATTTTGTTGTATTTTTAGTAGAGATGGGGTTTCTCCATGTTGATCAGACTGGTCTTGAACTCCTAACCTCAGATGATCCTCCCGCCTCAGCCTCCCAAAATTTCTGCCAGAAGATCTGCTGTTAGTCTGATGGGCTTTCCTTTGTGGGTAACCCACCCTTTCTCTCTGGTTGACCTTAACAGTTTTTCCTTTATTTCAACTTTAGTGAATCTGATGATTTCGTGTCTTGGGGTGTCTCTCCTTGAGGAGTATCTTTGTGGTGTTCTCTGTATTTCCTGAACGTTGAATGTTGGCCTGTCTTGCTAACATTCTGGGGAAGTTCTGAATAATGTTCTGAAGTGTGTTTTCCAACTTGGTTCTACTCTCCCCATCACTTTCAGGTACACCAATCCAGTGTAGGTTTGGTCATTTCACGTAGTTCCATATTTCTTTGAGGCTTTGTTCAGTCTTTTACATTCTTTTTTCTCTAATCTTGTCTTCACACTTTATTTCATTAAGATGATCTTCAATCTCTGATATCCTTTCTTCCCCTTGATCAATTCGGCTATTGATACTTGTGTATGCTTCAGGACGTTCTCGTGCTGTTTTTCAGCTCCATCAGGTCATTTATGTTCTTCTCTAAACTGGTTATTCTAGTTAGCAATTCCTCTAACCTTTTATCAAGGTTCTTAGCTTCCTTGAATTGGGTTAGAACATGCTTCTTTAGCTCTGAGGAGTTTGTTGTTACTCACCTTCTGACACCTACTTCTGTCAATTTGTCAGACTCATTCTCCATTCAGCTTAGTTCCCTTGCTGGCAAGGAGTTGTGATCCTTTGGAAAAGAGACATCTGGTTTTTGGCATTTTCAACCTTTTTATGCTGGTTTTTCTTCATTTTGTGGATTTATCTACCTTTGGTCTTTGTTGTTGGTGACCTTCAGATGGAGTTTGTGTGGTCATACTTTTTGTTGATGTTGATGCTATTGCTCTCTGTTTGTTAGTTTTCCTTCTAAAGTCAGGACCCTCATCTGCAGATCTGCTGAAGTTTTCTGAGGGCCCACTCCAGACCCTTTTTGCCTGGGTATCACCCATGGAGGATGCAGAACAGCAAAGATTGCTGCCCGCTCCTTCCTCTGGGACACCTGTCACATGCCAGCCAGAGCACTTTCTGTATGAGGTGTCTGTCAACCCCTGCTGGGTGGTATCTCCCCATCAGGAGGCACGGGGTCTGGGCTCCATTTGAGGAGGCAGTCTGTCCCTTAGCAGAGCTCAAACACTGTGCTAGGACATCTGCTGCTCTCTTCAAAGTCAGCAGGTAAGAACATTTAAGTCTGCTGAAGCTGCACCCGTAGCCGCCCCTTCTCCCAGTTGCTCTGTCCCAGAGAAATGGGAGTTTTATCTGTAAGCCCCTGACTGGGGCTACTGCCTTTCTTTCAGAGATGGCCTGCCCAGAGAGCAGGAATCTAGAGAGGCAGTCTGGCTACAATGGCTTGCGGCACTGCAGTAGGCTCTGCCCAGTCTGAACTTCTTGGTAGCTTTGTTTATACTGTCAGGGCAAAACCACCTCTTCAAGTCTCAGTAAAGGCAGAGGCCCCCCTACCTCCACCAAGCCCAAGCATCCCAGGTTGACTTCAGGATGCTATGCTGGCAGCAAGAATTTCAAGCCAGTGGATGTTAGTTTGCTGGGCTCTGTGGGGGTGGGATCCACTGAGCAAGACCACTTGGCTCCCTGGCTTTAACCCCTTTTCCAGGGGAGTGAATGGTTCTGTCTCACTGGTGTTTCAGGTGCCACTGGGGTATGGAAAAAAAAAAAAAAAAAAAACTCCTGCAGCTATCTCAGTGTCTGCCCAAATGACCACCCAGTTTCATGCTTGAAACCCTGGGCCCTGGTGGTATAGGCACCCGAGGGAATCGCCTGGTCTGTGGGTTGCAAAGACCATGGGGAAAGCATAGTATCTGGGCCAGAGTGCTTCGTCCCTCACAGCACAGTCCCTCATGGCTTCCCTTGACTAAGGGTGGGAGTTCTCCAACCCCTTGAACTTCCCAGATGAGGCAACACCACTCTGCTTTGGCTCACCCTCTGTGGGCTTCACCCACTGTCTAACCAGTCCCAGTAAGATGAACCAGGTACCTCAGTTGGAAATGTGGAAATCACCCAACTTCTGTGTTGGTCTTGCTGGGAGCTGCAGACCAGAGCTGTTCCTATTCGGCCATCTTTCCCCAATCATGCCACACTCCCGTAATACTTTTTTTCTGCATTTTCTCACTGCATATTCTGTGATCATTCCTTCATATGATAATGATTATGTAATATCATTTCCTAAAAAATCTTTAGCAGAATTGATCATATGTTTTTCTTTTTCGATACGTTAGAAGTTTCTTTCAACTTTGTAAGTTATTATTGACAATGACATAAACATTTATAGGACTGCTATCACATTTGTTATAAGCAACAATGGCTTTTCAAGATTTATTGTGCAGTGATTAATTTCAAATACTGTGTGGGTGGGCCGGGCGCAATGGCTCACACCTGTAATCCCAGCACTTTGGGATGCCAAGGTAGTCAGATCATGATGTCAAGAGATCGAGATCATCCTGACCAACATGGTGAAACCCCATCTCTACTAAAAATACAAAAATTAGCCGGGTATTGTGGTGCATGCCTGTAATCCCAACTACTCAGGAGGCCGAGGCAGGAGAATCACTTGAACCTGGGAAACAGAAGTTGCAGTGAGCCACTGCACTCCAGCCAGGCAACAAGAGCGAGACTCCAGCTCAAAAAAAAAAAAAAAATTCAAATACTGTTTGAATCAATGACATTCATTAACCAGTTTTCCATCAATGTCCTCATTATAACAGTGTTTTCTGATATTTATGTTATTTTCATTAATGTCAATTTCTGGAAAATGCAACAAGAAATTTAAATTTTTCCAATGTGATCATATGTTTCCTTCTTCTTCATTACTTGGATAATTACACAAACCAAGAGCTACTTTATTACTTATGCTCTAAATTTATTTTTTCTTTTTAATAAATTTTTGTTTTTGGTATGATCCGAAATTTTTATTATGATTTTCTCCTCAATATCAGAATAACCCCTACTGATTTTAGCACTTTTGTTTCCTATTTTTCACATTTTTATCTTAATTATATATGTGTCAATAAAATTGTTTCATTCTAAAAGAAGGTATCTCTCACATATCTACGTGAGAAATCTGTAATTTCTTACTTCATTGAAACACTCCAAAACATCTTTCCAAATGCAGTAAGCATTTCTTCAAAACCCAAGAATTCTGGTGAATTTGATTTCATACAACTCCCACTTAAAAAAAAAAAAGTATGGCAGATTTAAAATAGTATATACTGCTTATCAAGTATACTCAAAATGAAGTTCCATTTTGCAAAGGTATCAATGAAAATCTAACCCTCCACTTACAATTTTATACATCTAATAAGTAGAAATATTTCCACAGAGTAGCGTCTAGATCCATACATTGTAAACCTCATCTCTCCTATACTAACCCGAGACTTCTGGCGCCAGACCCTATAGGACAAGTTTCTATTACAGTATGACCTCTGGGCTTAATGTTACCTCACCAGAAAAGTTAGAACAGCAGAAAACAGAAGCATTTCTGGAAGTCATTCCTATTTCAGACAGCTTACAGTAGCTTTATTTTATAGGGAAGTAACTGTTAGCAATATAAATATAATTCCCAACTCAACTTCTTAGCCAGATCCCAAAATGTCCATAGCCACTATGGCACCTGATGTGCTATGAAACCTGACAAAAAGTGAGGCAAAATGCAAAGAGAAATCATTCCTAATTGATTGCAGTTCAAACGTCTTACTTTTGTAAAATGAAAACATATGAGCTTGCAAACATATTGGCAGGGCTCCTTGCACAGCCTCGGAAGGGGTGTGTGCAAGTGAGAGGCTGAAGTTTAATAAGCTTCGTAGCTTCACAGTAATTCTGCCTTTAACTGGACCATTCCTCAAGAAGGCATTGTTAATTCTACCCTGAGTCTAAGAGAAGGCGGAAATCACTCAGTGTTTTTGCTTCCCGTGGATACCTTCTCATCAAGGATTGAATCATTTACAGTTTAGGACTATGACACACCTTTCCAACAGTGTAAGCATGTGTGCATATATCCGAGTCATACAAGATGCATAACTTATGGGCATTGTAAAAATGTCAAATTATATTTTCCAAGTTCAGCATATAAAAATTTTAAATATGCAACTGTATTCATTCATACATATTTGAAGAGCTATTTTTTATTGCAGAAAACTGCCAATGAACTAAAAAGTGTGCTGCCAGCCTTAGACAAGGCAATTTTGGCTCTAAATGCCCTGGATAAAGCTGATGTTGCTGAATTAAGGTAACTCTCCTAAGTTTCTTTTGAGTTGGAAAAGCTCAGGAAAAAAAAACCATAAATTAATGTTTACTAAGCCTATATTCCATTTCTTAATCTTGGTTTAAGATTTTTTGCTCTTCTTGGTAACTTTAAGTTTTCATTAAGTGTGGTATATACTGTATCTTATCAATTTTATGATGTCTTCAATTATAAGGCATACCAGTATTTTTTGTGTCCTTAAGAAAAAAATGCTCCCAGTTAAACTGTGATGTGCTGTTTGTTATAAATTCAGTCTCAATCTCTTTGATGTAAAATGTGCATCTTAAAATTGACAAAATACAATATTACCTGGCCTGCAGTTCCAAAAATAAAAAGGCAATATTTATGTATTGTAAACTGCTGCTTGTACCAGTTTAGCTACAGCTTTTGGGATCTGTACGAATGTACTCATATCTGAGACTGCAAAGTTGGACATTACCACAGGTGTCACTATGGGAAGTGTGTGAAGTGCTTCCCCTTGCTGCGTCCTGTCCCAAACTTGATCAGGGGTAGGGCTGTGGGTTAATGATTAAAGAGAATACATAAGAAAATACAGGAAGAAATGAAACATTTTAGTGTACAAAGATCTGATCCTGTTAGTGCTCATTTGAATCTTTGGGTGAGACAATTTTTAGCTTGAGTTCCTCAACTCAACAAACAATGGGAACCTAACTGTAACATCTTGGAATGTGTTAAGTTTTCCACTATTTATAGAAAATAGTATTTTAATAAAATGTGGAAATATGGAACAAATCTACCATGATATTTATAACACATTATTAGCTCTTGTGGTAAGAATAAAAAATAGCAGAATTTTTTGTGTATTTTTATGATGAACAGATCATATGACAATGCTGAAGTTAATGTACCTGAAACTGAAAAACTGCAGCAGAGAAACAAGCAAGAGGAGGGAGAATTCTTGACTTTCTTTCCTTTCATTCCTAAGCACACATTCTCATGCACTCATTTATTTATCAATTCAGCAAATATCTTGAGCACACACTAAGTGCCAGGCCCCATTCTAGGCACTGAAGTTGTAGCAGTTAACGCTTGCAGAAACCATTCCTGATGAGGTGACATTAGAGCAGAGAACTGAATGAAATTTGGAAGTAAGCTAGACATATATCCAGAGGAAAAGTGTTCCAAGCAGAGGAAATGGAAAGCATGAAAGTCTGAAGACAGAAATGTGCTTCTTGGGTTTCAGGAACTACAAAAGACCAAGATGACTAAAGCTCAGTGAGCAGGAGGGAGTGTCAGGAGATGATATTAGAGAAGTAACATGGGCCAGTCCTTCCCCAGCACAGCCCCCCATGTACCTCATGACTTTGTTCCAGAAGGTTCTATTCTCTTAGCTTTTTTCCTAGCAGATATTCCCAAGAGAGTGGTCAGTTCAAATTCCCTTTAGCCTAATTTCTGAGGGGCAGTGTTTCATAGTGGTTAAGCACATGGGCTCTGATGCCAAGCTTCCTGGCTTGGAATCCTGGCACTGCCACTTTCTGGCTGTATAATTCTTTGCCACTTTGCAACATGAACCAGTAGTGAGTAAGCTTCCCTTTTGTGCAACAGTGATTGCAGATGTTGAAAAGACTGAATAAGCTGAATGAGTTAATACAGGTAAAATGCTTAGAACAGAGGCCGGCATAAGTCAACTGCTCAGTAAAGATTACTTTCGTAATAAGAGGTTTCCTCTGATCAAGTAGGCCCTTTCCCCTGCCCTAGTAATACTACAAACGCTAAAAAAAAAAGCAGCCTTGTCCTTGAATTCCTTGAGTATGCCCTATTTGTTTTTAAAGATCCTCCTTTGTGATATTGCTAATGTGCATTTTACTTGCTTACTCCAAAATGCCCACAAATGAGTATGCCTTATAACCTGATCTCCGTTGCTATTCTTGAACATGCAGCAGAGACAGCTTACTACAGCCTCTGCTTCCTAGGTCCAAGCAAGTCTCCTGCCTCAGCCTCCCGAGTAGCTGGGACTACAGGTGCTCACCACCATACCCAGCTAATTTTTGTATTTTTATAGAGATGGGGTTTCACCATGTTGGCCAGGCTGGTCTTGAACTCCTGACCTCAAGTGATCTACCCACTTCAGCCTCCCAAATTGCAGAGATTACAGGCATGAGCCACCATGCCCAGTTCAAAACTTTTTATAAAAAACTAATTCTTCTCTAACTCAGATGTAGTACTTATTTAGGTTTTATGCATTTCATCTTCCTAAAACAAAGATATCGTTATATTTAAGATACGCAATTTTCAAAAGATACCTAAATAATTAAATAGCTATATGTTGACAAATAGTTTTTCTTATCCAAATATGTGTTAAAAATCTGTGTATATTGTCTTCTGAGATATTTACAGGGTGCATTTGATTTTTAATTGTGAAGTTGTTAGATTTTCATCATCTATTACAGAGTATACACAAGGCCTCCCTTCCTCGTACTGACTGTCATGAATGCAGTGTGTATTCTTCTGCAAAAGAAACCTAACTGGGCAACAGCAAAATTACTTCTTTCAGAAACTGGTTTCCTGAAAAAATTGATTAACCTTGACAAGGACAGCATACCTGATAAGGTAAAAAGTTTATCTCCAATTGATGCAGCTCATATTTATAGTCTGTGGGGTCAAACAGACCACCTGCCATCTAAATTGTTCTATTCTTAGATGGAGAAACTATTCTCTAGGAAAATAGTTCTATTCTTCCAGGCAAGAGAAGAGATGCCCAATTGGAAACGGAAAAGGAATCTCAGCCTGAGAAAACTTTCATTCTGATTATGGCTCCCAAAAGTAGATGAGAAATACTATATATCTAACTCTAAACTGTGTGATACCATTTAGAAATAGAGGTGGACCTGCGGGCAGGTTGACACAGCTAAGCTAGAGAACATCCTCAGTGAACCCCAGTGTGCTGCCCCAGGCCACACCACCATCACTGACCTTTGAATAGGGACTGTGCCCTGCCAATATGCCACTGGGGGACAGAAGGTAAAGGTTGGTATTCCCAGTCACCTCATGCCTGATGTACACAAGGAGACTTCAGAATTTTTAAACATTAAATTCCTAAAGCTGGAGAAAGTTAACCTGTTTTGTTTTTGTTTTAAAATAGTTTCTTTTTTAAAACTATAGCAAAACTAGTGCAACATCAGTAGCAATCGCAGGATATTTATAACAAACGCTTTTTCTCTCCTGGTACCAGGGTAATTTTTTTTTTTTTTTTTTTTTTTTTTTTTTTTGAGACAGAGTCTCTCTCTGTCACCCAGGCTGGAGTGCAGTGGCACGATCTCAGCTCACTGCAACTTCCACCTCCCGGGTTCAAGCAATTCTCCTGCCTCAGCCTCCAGAGTAGCTGGGACTACAGGCATCTGCCACCATGCCCAGCTAATTTTGTATTTTTAGTAGAGATGGGGTTTCACCATATTGGTCAAGCTGGTCTCGAATTCCTGACCTTGTGATCCAACCCCACCCCCAGACCCCTCAGAGTGCCGGGATTACAGGTGTGAGCCACCGTGCCCAACCACTAGGATCATTTTTGTACCCAGGTATGTGTCTTTGATTCTACTGTTGAAGATAAGTTAATTTTTTTTAAGATGGAGTCTCACTCTGTGCACTTGCTGGAGTGCAGTGGCACGATCTTGGCTCGCTACAACCTCCACCTCCCGGGTTCAAGTGATTTTCGTGCCCTAGCCTCCCCAGTTGCTGGGATTATAGATGTGTGCCACCATGCCCAGCTAATTTTTGTGTATTTAGTAGAGACAAGCTTTCACCATCTTGGCCAGGTTGGTCTCATACTCCTGACTTCTGGTGATCCACCTGCCTCGGCCTCCCAAAGTGCTGGGATTACAGGTGTGAGCCACCATTCCCAGCCCAAATATTTTTATATGAAATAAAATTTCAATCTAGTGTAGACTGGGGAAAACTTCAAGTGAATAATATTTCTTTCTCATGTGATACATTAACTGTATACTCTCTAGGTTTTCATGAAGCTAAAAAAAATTTTAACCTTACCTGATTTCAACCCAAACAAGATTGCGCTGGTTTCTGTTGCTTGTTGCTCCATGTGCCAGTGGGTTATTGCTCTGAATAACTACCATGAAGTACAAAAGGTATGCTTTTCCTCCTAAACATCTGTCATGATTTGGAAGTGGCACATCAACATGCCAGAAGTGATTTTTATTTAACAATCCTCAAATGAACTTGAGTGGAAAAGATTCCTAAGGAGAAACACTTTCATGGAATATATTATTCTAACTCACACAGATGTCAAGTGCTTCTATTAAATTTGTTATTTATTGACAACTATGCTAGTATTTGCTTATTTTAATGTTTCACCGATAGGCTATTTTATACCCCACATATACACATAATTCTAGGAAACTTTATTTGTAATGATTGACATCTGTAAATGTCTTTCAAATACAAATAGCAATTTTAACAGTAAATCTGTCTTTTTCCACACTTAAATGTTCTGACATTCTCTTTTAGGTTGTGGGCCCTAAACAAATCCAAGTGGCTGAAGCTCAAAGTGTCCTTAAAATTACACGACAAAGACTGGCTGAGAAACAAAGAGGTTTACAGCTGGTAAGAAATACTTTTGTTCAATTCTCAAAATAAGACAAAACACCAAGACGATGTAGTTAACTCAGAAAAGCTTATTCGTTTCAGATAAAATGGGAATAATAATATAGGATGTGAAAAGATTAATTGTGAGGATGAAGTTAATAATATTGATAATGTTATTAATAATATGTGTAAAACTTTTAGTACCTACCACATAATAAAACGCTCTGTAAAGTTTGTTATTATTGTCTTTATAAAATTATTAATTTACTATTTCACCAACTTTCTCTCAGGAGATCTTTACAACTTCAGTTTACCAAAGCCTTAAACAATATCAATCTGTGTTCTTTTTTTTTTTTCCAATCTGTGTTCTTTAAAAAAAAAAAAAAAAACTGTACTTTGCCAGGTGCAATAGCTCACACCTATAATCCTAGCACTTTTGGAGGCTGAGATAGATGGATCACCTGAGGTCAGGAGTTCGAGACCAGCCTGGCCAACATGGTGAAACCATGTCTCTACTAAAAATATACAAATTAGCCAGGCTTGGTGGCGGGAGCCTGTAATCCTAGCTACTCAGGAGGCTGAAGCAAGAGAATCACTTGAACCCGGGAGAAGGAAGTTACAATGAGCCAAGATTGCGCCATTGCACTCCAGCCTGGGAGACAAGAGCAAAACGCTTTTTCAAAAAAAAAAAAAAAAAACTCTACTTAACCTGTTTATATCACTATACTGTTTCTTGGCAAATGCATGATTATTCCTTAAATGTCTTGATTTTAAATTAAAATATAGTATCATTATCATTGTGAGAACTGGAACTAGAATTGATATCCCTGTTACCTATTTAGCTCACATACATTTTGAGAGTGGGCAAAGTACTGCATTCCAGAGATGGCAAACTAACAGGGAAATTTAATACATTGACATCTTTTGGCCTATTACAGTCTCCCCACCCCTCACCTCATTTTGATATAATCAGCATTTTTAAATCTAGGGACTTTACTTAGTATCTGATTTTCTGTTTTTTCCTGAAAACTCAGATAGCTGGCAACTCTGGGTTAGCATTCCCACTTGGCTGTAATCAGCCCACCTTACTTCAAGTATTTCTGCCACCTGCTTGGCCCCACTGGCATTTCTGGTAAACTGAGATATAATAAAGGGATTGGATATTTTTGAAGAAAATAAACAAATTAGAACTGAATTTATATAGCTATATCATTTATTGCTAATATTTTATTGTAGCTTATAGTCTAT
The DNA here is from genome assembly GCF_009761245.1 of Sapajus apella. Lineage (NCBI taxonomy): Eukaryota > Metazoa > Chordata > Mammalia > Primates > Cebidae > Sapajus > Sapajus apella. The sequence goes on from NW_022436962.1 coordinate 27,223,701, forward strand.
AGAGTTTTGTTTTGATAGTTGTTGATAATAGTTAATGTTTATTTAGCACTTACTGTGTTCCAAGCACTAAGCTCATTTAATCCTCATTTAATCCTCACAGCATTTTGAAGTAGATGTTTATAAATGGGAAAACTAAATTTTAAAGATTTAGTAAATTTGTTCAAAGTCTTAAACTAATAAGTGATGGTGCCCATGTTCTAACCAAGGTCTGTCTAACTCTAAAGCCCATGCACTTAATGGGCTTTTACGCTACTACACTTTAAAATATTTCTATCTAGAAGTGATACCCAAATATTCAGCAACCAGTGTGGCATAGGCACCAACTGATCAGAATGGACGTTTGTCATGCAGGTAGAAGCAGAGTCTTGGAAGCCTCCCAATGAGTTTGAAGAGAAGGTATGGGGCCAGACTGGGCAATGTGTGGTTGCAGAGGTGCTTCCTGGGACCTAGAGCAGGACCCTTTAGCAATCACCACAGGAATATGTCAACATTTCACAGTTGCGCCTAGGTAGTGCATGCCACTGAATATCAGCCCTATATCTGTCCCAGAATGAAAGAAGCCCAAGAAAGGAAAAAGAATTTTTTTCAAAACTTTAAGAAAAATACATTTGAACATTATACAATTTGGAAAAACAGGGCATTCAAGAAGAAATAATTTTTAGTTTACTGAAACTGTTCCTTTTTTGCAACGATTACTAGAAACTCTGGGTAAGTAAATTTTAAAACCTGAATGATATGCCCTGTTTTCTAGAACATTTCAGTCACTAAAAGTCAATTTTAAAAAAACTCGAAAGCTTAAACAATCCAAAAATCATGGATTTAAAAAGGAAATCATAGATAGAACAACCAGAAAGAAGACAAGGAAATAAAGAACTTGAACAACTTAGTAAACCAATTACACCTAACAGACATACTCAGACTACTCCACCACCACCAACAAGATACACACTCTTCTTAAGTGCAAATGAGCTTTTCTCCAGAATAGACTATGTGTTAGGTCACAAAGTAAGCCTCAATCGATTTTAAAAGATATATGCCATAAAAGCATCCTGTCTGGCGATAATACCATGAAGTTTGAAATTAGTAACAGAGGAAAAATGGAAAATTTACAAGTAGGAGTAACGCATTCTTTACTAACTCATTCTTTGACCCTGTGGGTCAAAAAAGCAACCACAAAGGAAATTAGAAAATACCTAGAGACAAAGAAATATCAAATATAACAACCAAAACAAATGGGATGCAGCAAAGGAAATGCTCAGAGGGAAATTTATAGTTGTAAATGCCAACATTTAGATAGATAGATAGATAGATTATAATAATTTTTATATATTTATATATAAAATAATTTATACATATGTATAATAATTTATACATATATATATATATATATATATATAAAATCAGTAAACTAACTTCACACCTGAAGGAACTAGACAAAGAACAAACCAAACCCAAAGCTAGCAGAAGAAAAGAAATAATTAAGATTAGAACAGAAGTAAACAAAATAAATAGAAAAAAAAACAATAGTGAAAAGCAATGAAACCAAAGTTGGTTCTTTGAAAAGATCATCAAAATGAACAATCCTCTAGGGAAAAAAAAGAGAGAAAGAGAAGAAAGAACTTCTAGACTTCAAAACAGGTCTTTTTTAATGAACCAGTCGGATAAAAAAGAAAAAGACATAATTTTAAAGAATGAAAAAAAAAAAGCCTTCCTTACATATGGGACCCCATCAAGTGAAAAAAATATTCAGATCTTGGGGGTTCCAAGAGAAGAGATGAGAAACAGCATCAAAAACCTATTTAGTAGAATAATTTCTGGAAAATTCCCAAGTCTTAAGAGAGATATAGACATTCTGACTCAGAAGCTCATAAATCCCCAAAGAGATTTAACCCAAACAGTTCCTCTCTCAGATGCATTATAGTCAGACTGTCAAAAGTCAAAGAGAAAATTCCAAAAACAGCAAAAGCATCATGTCACATACAAGACAATTACCATCAGAGCAACAGCAGATTACTCAGCAGAAATTTTACAGGCAAGGGAAGAACGTGTATTTAAACACTGTTATTTGTTTTTAATTTTAATATTTTTAATGGTAGGGGAAAAAAGGTAAACTGTACATTCCAACCAGAGCCACATTACCTTCCATCTCTCAACCACAGGCTTCATGAGAAGTTTCTAGTATTTGAACTCATTAAAATCCAATTAATATGCTTAAACTGTTTATTATTTACACTTAATATTTTAAAACTTAGCTTAGTAGTTAACTCCATCAGTTTTAAGCCCCTTGTGGAAATTTTCTCCTCACTCAACTACATACTTCCTTCCATTTTAAAAATAGGTCTTTTGTTTGCCTGAACCCTAATATAAAAAAATATTTCTGGAAAATCTAAGGAACTTTGAGGAAAAAACAATGCCAGAGCTTGTTAAATCACGTGGACATTCATCAAAAACATTACCTTTGGGGACTGCAACGCTCATCATATAATAGACATTTCATATGTTTAAGTTAATTAATAGGTCCCTTGTGTTAATAGTAACTCACTGGGTCATAAGTAACATGAAAGAGCTTTTCTCAAAGGTATCAAAATGGGTGAATGAGCAAGCAGACAAAAACAACATAATATATGAAACAGCAAACAACCCATAATCATGGGTGAGCCAGAAGTAAATTCTAAATCATCAAACATACCAAAAGTACCATATATATTTTTTAATTAGTTATATATTTTCACCAGGATAGCATCTTAAAAATAGAAGTTACAAATCATAATAAGCACAATTTTGTCTTTATAATTAAGTGTGCTGTACGTACCATGTTCAAGTCTCCATGTTAAACCCTCAACATAAGGGTTAATAAGACCATAAGACCACAACCCAAGAGATAATGTCAGGAAACTTAAAGTTACTTCTCAAACAACTGTTATAAACAATACATCAGTGTAGATTTGACAAGACTAAGACTTCATGACAGCTGGAAGTTGATCAGTATTTTACAGAATGCCTGGGGTTTATACCCCTTTAAGGGAAGGGCCAAGGTATAAAGGATGTGAGCCAAATCCCAGAGACAAGAAGCTTACAGATGTTAGGGAGATACAGAATGAACCAATTTGGCTAAAGAGTAATATAACTGGAAAGGAGTAATAAAGAAGATGAAATTGGGAAGGAAAGCTGGGGTCAAGTTGTGGGAGGCATCAGTTGACAGCCAAAACTTTGGACTATATTCTTAATCCATTATTTCTATAAGAATTCACCAAATGCTTTTGAGCAGGGGTGTAATCAAGATAAGTAGTAATTTAAGAAAATTATTTCAAGGAAAAGACAGTGTCTTCAATAAATGGTGCTGGATATCCATATGCAGAAGAATGAAACTAGACCCCTATCTCTCACTATCAAAATGAATTTCAGACTTAAATCTAAGACCTCAAACTATGAAATTACTATGAGAAAACATTGGGAGAAATCTCCAGGACATGGGCCTGGGCAAAAATTTCTTGAGTAATACCCCACAAGCACAGGTAACCAAAACAAACATGGGCTAATGTGATCACATAGAGTTAAAAAGCTTCTGCACAGTAAACAATCAATAAAGTGAAGAGACAGTCCACAGAATAGGAGAAATGATTTGCAAACTACCCATCTGACAAGGGATTAATAACCTGAATATATAAGGAGCTCACACATCTCTATAGGGAAAAATCTAATAATCCAATTTGAAAATGAGTAAAAGACTTGAATTGATATTTCTCAAAAGAAGATATACCAGTGGAAAGCAGGCATATAAAAAGATGCTCAACATCATTGATCATCAGAGAAATGCAAATAAAAACTACAATGAGAAATTATATCACCCTAATTAAAATGACTTTTATCCAAAAGATGGGCAATAACCAAATGCTGACAAGGATGTGGAGAAAAGGGAGCCCTTATACTCTGTTGGTGGGAACATAAATTAGTATAACCACCATGGAAAAGTTTGGAGGTTCCTCAAAAAACTAAAAATAGAGCTACCATATGATCTAGCAATTCTACCAGAGTACCCCAAAGAAAGGAACTTGTATATTGAAGAGATAACTGCACTTCCATGTTTGTTGCAGCACTGTTCACAATAGCTAAAATTTGGAAATAATCTAAGTGTCCATCAACAGATGAATGAATAATGAAAATGTTGTACTTATACACAATGGAGTACTATTCAGCCATTAAAAAGAATGAGATCCTGTCATTTGCAGCAGCATTGATGGAACTGGAGGTCATTATGCTAAGTGAAATAAGCCAGGCACAGCACAGAAAGACAAACATTGTGTGTTCTCACTTATTTGTGGGATCTAAAAATCAAAACAATTGAACTCATGGAGATAGAGGGCAGGAAGATGGTTACCAGAGGCTGGGAAGGGTAGTGGGAAGGTCTGAGGGAGGTAGGGATGGTTAATGGGTATGAAAAACAGAAAGAATGAATAAGACCTAGTACATGATAGCACAACAGGGTGATTATAGTCAGTAATAATTTAATTGTACACTTAAAAATAACTAAAAGAGTATAACTGGATAGTTTGTAACACAAAGATAAATACTCGAAGGGATGGATACCCCATTCTCCATGTTGTGATTATTATGCATTGTATCAAAACATCTCGTGTGCCCCCTAAATATATATACCTACTATGTACCCACACAAAAAAATAAAAAATTATTTTGTCAGCTATTCATGAAAATTTGTTTTCCACTAACACTGCAAGGATGGTTTAACAATCAATTCATCATACAGTTTAAATTCAAAAATTCATTTGGTTCTCTGGTCTGTTCAGAACATCTGAGGTGAAAAAAAGTTCAACTATTTTCTCAGAAAAAGAATCTAAATAAGATATAAAATTTTCCTTGTAAAACATGTCAGAAATTGATGAATCTACAAATGTTAGGATTGTTTTTTAAAAAGCATATTAAAGAAGCAAGATGGCATTTTAAAAATAAACAAATTTCAATATCAAAGAATCACTTCATTTCTACAATGTACATTTTCATTGGTAATATAATCCCTCCAGAAAAATTTTCCAGGATGTGAAAATGAAGTGGTAACATACTATATTTACATAAATGACAGATAAAGTCTTGAAACAAAATGAGAGTAAAATATTTTTCTCAGTAATGAATTAATTATCTTTCAGGTTGAAGAACACTTGCTGTCTTTGCAGGCAGCTTACAAAGACACCATTGCTGAAAAACAACTATTAGCAAATCGGAAAACAACAGCCAGCAGGCGCTTCCAGTGTGCATCAGTCTTACTAACTGTCCTGGAAGATGAGAAGGCATGACTTCCTTTGTTTTTGTATCTCCTCCATAATTTCTTCTGGGCCCAACAACCCCCCAGATATTATTTTCACTGCAGGTTATATCATATGCCTTCTGAAAGTATCTTACTATACAATTTCTTATTGGGATCAGTAGACATCCTATTCTCATAAAGAAATTCTGTCTGAGTAGTTTCAAAACAGAAGTAACAGGTTACAAATATCTGATGTTATTTTCTGTTCTGAAGACATCGGCACGCTTTTGTCTAATGAGGCCCAAAGTAAACCTTTCAATGAAAATGTCATTAGTTTTCCTTTTCTAGCATTGGAACAACCCAAGCTGAACATATAAAATATGGGTGGAACCAAAAAGGACGAGATGGCATTAGGAAAGAAAAAGAAAATTCTTTTTTTAAAGTGAAAGTAAGTTTATTAAGAAAGTAAAGGAATAAAGAATGGCTACTCCCTAGGCAGAGCAGCTGAAAAAGAAAATTTTATTTTGTTCTGTCAGCCTTCTGAACCCTTTTAGCTCATCTTTTTATTTCTTCTCTGATTCATCTGCCTTATCAATGGTCAAATCCCTAATAAACTGACTAGAATCTCAGTTTAGTTACAGCTCAGCTATCTCAAGGGATGTTATAAAATTCTCAAAATAATTTTAATTTAATTTTTAAATAAATATCATAGAAGGTCAAGAGGATTTTATGACAACAGACCAATCAAAGGGAGATGATTGCTCTCAAAAGCAGATGGATGTCCCTGAGAAGTCAGGTGTATAAATTGAGAGGCAGTGAAATATCAGCATATCCCAGTTCCAAGCACCAGAAGAAAGGGCTCTTGCTCAACATGCTTTATTTATCAACCAATCAAGCACTTGTGTGATCAAAGACAGAGGCCATACAGCCAGAGAATATGGGTTCAGATCCCAGTTACACCCCTTAGAAGCTTTGTGATCTTGACCAAGTTGTTTAACTTTTCTAAACTCAACTTCAAATGAGGTATCAAATGAAGTTTTCAAAGTAAAATATCTGGCAGATAAGTAAAGATTCAATAAATATGGGTTGTCATTGTTATTATTATTGTTGTTGAACAACATTAATAGTATATTATAATAGATTGATATTTTATAAACTGCCTTGCTTTGGCTGATCATTCTGGCTCATGTCTATAATCTCAGCTCTTTGGGAGGCCAAGGCTAGAAGATTGCTTGAGGTCAACATTGGTCAATGTAGCAAGACCCTGTCTCTACAAAAAAAATAAATAAATAACTTAGCATGGTGGCAGATGTGTGTCATTCCAAGCCACTTGGAAGGCTGAGGTGGGAGGATCACATGAGCCCAAGAGATCAAGGCTGCAGTGAGCTATGATTGTGCCACTGCACTCCAGCCTAGGCTACTGAGAGAAGACCCTGTCTAAAAGAAAAAAAAATTGTCCTGCTTTATTACACAAAGGATGATTTTAAATGGCTTGTATCTATCTTAGCAAATATGACACTATTAGCATACCCAAGAATAAAACTAATTTCCCTCTCAGAAAATAGTTTATTTTTCAATATTATCCATTATTAACTTTTATACAGCCACAGCTTGAGAACAACAGTAGTAATTGCAATGACAGATCCAACTTGGAGACATTAATTTTAAAATATCTCATGATAATATATTTTATATAGAATAACTCATTTTATTTTAATATTTAGATGCGATGGCAAGAAACAATCAATCAAATAGATAACAAATTAGAAGGAATTTTGGGTGACATACTTCTTTCAGCAGCATGCATTGTCTACAATGGAATGTTAACATCAGAATTTCGCCAGTTGATTGTGAATAGATGGGAGAATTTCTGCATTGAAAATGGCATTTCTTTGTCTTCCAACTTTTCTTTAATTAAAGTTATGGCACAAAAATATGAGGTAATGTCAGCTTCTGAGTCAAATGGTAGCTTTGCTTCTTATTCTGAGTATAACCTTAGGCAAGTACCTAACATCTTTTAGCCTCAGTTCCTCTATCCAAGAAATAAGGGTTATTATAGTAATTTCACTACATTTTGTGAGTGTGTGTGTGTGTGTGTGTGTGTGTGTGTGTGTGTGTGTGGTTGGCAGGTGGTAGGTGCAAAATAGAGTAGGTTTTATTACATCTGTATAATTTTGTATTATTTCATGTTTCATATATGCATTAGAGTCTAAGATCCTTGGAGGCAGGTGCTGTATCTTATTTCCTTTGAGACCCCCGTGGCATCTTTCTTGTGATGGGCATTATAACACCCTTATTGTTGAACATAAAAATGTAATTTAGTGACTACTCACCTACCCAAAAATTTCACATCTAAGTTGCTTTAAATTGTTTATTTCCTTAGTGCTTTTAAACATTTCTTTTTCTAAAGGCAATGATTCTGTAGGCTCTTTTAGTACCCCATAGTATATGAAAGAGCTGAAGACATTTACGAAATAGTGAAAGTACTAATGATTTCATTGCAGATTAGCCGATGGCATAATCAGGGACTCCCTCGTGGTCAGTATTCAGTAGAGAATGCCATCTTGATTAAGAATGGCCAGCAGTGGCCATTGCTGATTGACCCACATAGGCAAGCTCACAACTGGATCCGTCAGATGGAAGGATCCAGGCTGCAGGAGCTCTCCATTGAAGACAGCAATTATACCAAAAAAATTGAAAATGCTATGAAGACAGGAGGGTGTGTCCTCCTGCAGGTACGTGGGCAGTATGGCCTAATTTCCCTTGCATTTGATACATATATTGTATGCACTGAGCATAAAGACTAAAAGTTTTCAGTGACATGTAACTGTTAGGAAAAAATAATAACAGACATACACACATATATATCTACAGACAGTTTTCAATGCTCACTTCTCTTACAGCTATCTTTAACTGGAGTCCAGATATTTAACAAAGCTTTTTTTTTTAATGTTTGTGGGTACGTAGTAAGTATATGTAGTTATGGGGTACATGAGCTGTTTTTGAAACAGGTATGCAATGTGTAATAATCACATCATGAAGAATGGAGTATCCATCCCCTCGAGCATTTATCTTCTGTGTTATAAACAATGCAAATATACTCTCAGTTATTTTTAAATGTACAATTAAATTATTATTGACTATTAACTATAGTGTTGTGCTATGAAATACTAGGTCGTATTCATTTTTTCTAACTCAACATTTAAATGTTTTAATGCTGCTTTTTTAAAAAACCAATTTGTTTTAAGGTGATTTTTCTTATTTTTGTCTATTGGGTTTTTCAGAATCTCCTTGAGACATTAGCTCCAGGCTTAAAGGCAATTCTGAAAAAGGATATCTATCAGAAGAAAGGACAATATTTTATAAGGGTTGGTGATGCTGAGATTGAATACAATTCAAATTTTAGGTAATGTGCCACTGCTAAATTGAATCAAATGTCTATATTTTTAAGATAAAAAATATTGAATGCCTTGTATTTCAGCCTTGATAAGCTTCTGCATGGAAGAAAAATAAGATTACCTTTGGAATATTCTTTCTGTTTTTGTGTTGGCAGTAGCATTCATTAGTGTACAGAAAAGAGAACCAAATTTTTATCAAGCACTCCAAACCAACACTTTTTCAAGCTGTGCATGATGAAACCTGTGGGTTTTATGAGGAGTCTTCAGAAGCTATGCAGAAAGGAGCAGGCGGGAAGAGCCTGGCTCTGCTTTGTCTAGAGAAGCTCTGTTCGGCTTGTCTAACATTTTAATTGGGCAAGAAAAGTTTCTGCCTCTTTAAAACACACACACACACACACACACACACACACACACACACACACACACACACGCACACACACACACACACACACAAAATCCATATTTAATACCTAGAGCAAAAAGAGATTTTTTACCTAGGGGGATAAAAAACATTGCATCCATGATCCCAGTAGTAAAGAGACTCCAGGAGACTGACTCACACTAGCCAATTTCACATAGCACTGTCACATAGATTTGATTACCACAAAAATATGATTCCCAAGGAAATAAGATGTTTGAGTTGTTCATGTGCATTCTCCCTTGCAGGCAAAGCTACATGAAAAGCCAACCATAATGAGAGCACTGCTGGGTAAGCAAGTAATCAGCAAAGGAAACTAGAAGTCTTTCACCATCCTTAGCTCAGTGCTTTTAACTTCTTCCCAGGACTCCTGACAGACTGACTCCTTACCAAGTGGTGTTGATTCTTAAACCTGTTGGTCAGTGTGTCCTCTCCCTTGTCCAGGGCTGCAGAGTCTGTCATCAAAGTATTACTCCTTAGAATTCTCTCTTACGTGGCCAGGCGTGGTGGCACATGCCTGTAATCCCAGCACTTTGGAAGTCCCAGGCGGGTGGATCACATGAGGTCAGGAGTTTGAGACCAGCCTGACCAACATGGTAAAACCCCGTCTCTCCTAAATACAAAAAAAAAAAAAAAATTAGCCAAATGTGTGGTGGTGCATGCCTGCAATCCCAGCTACTTGGGAGGCTGAAGCAGGAGAATTGCTTGAACCCAGGAGGTGAAGGTTGCAGTGAGCTGAGATCGCTCCTTTGCACTCCAGCCTTGGCAACAACAGTGAAACTTTGTTTTAGAGAGAGAAAGAGAGAATTCTCTCTTCTGTTAATAAAACAATTTCCAAAGTATGTTCCCCAAAACATTTCCATAATTTAATCGATATCACTCAAAAAAGGGATCTTATGGCTTTTTAAAGTGGGTTAAAGGTAACAGTCCTATAGGACTTAAAACCACTTTATTCACCAAACCCTCTCCAGAAAATAGTGTTGTATAGACTACAACTTGGAAAACACTGCATTAACTCATTCTCTTTTCTTGCTGGATATAATTTACTTGATTAAGTAACAGTGATAAAAATGCTAATGAAGCTACATTTTCCTGAATTGACAACCTGGTCCCCGTGTTAGGAACGTGTGTTGAGAAGGTGCTGAAGGCCGCTATTGTGGAGGGCAGGCTTTAGTGATAGGCCTCACTCTGTCACTTTCTGGCCTTGTGATATGGGCAATTTATTTAATATCTTTAAGCTTCAGTGTTACCCTTCATAAAGTGGAATGAAGAATTGTCCCTGCTTTATTAATCTAACCACTCTTCACTGTGATTCCCACTGACACCACCCTGCCCCACACCACCATTCTCTCTTAACATGTTACCCAGTCTCCCAGCTTCCCTCTTGCTCCTCTGCCCCTCCTCCCAGGATTCTCAAGATGGCTGCTACATGTTGGGTACAACGTACACTGCTCAGGTGATGGGTACTCCAAAATTTCAGACTTCACCACCATACAATTCATCCATGTGATGAACTTTACCCCTAAAGCTATTAAAATTTTTTTAAATGACAGCTGCTAGAGAAGTCTGATTTAAAAAGACATGTCACTCCTCAAATTCCTCCATTGGCTTCTCACTCAGGGTAAAAACCATGGCTTTCACAATGACCTAGTGGCAAGTCAAAACTTCTACTATTTAACATCTTTCTGTACTCTGTCCTTATGTGTAAACTAAATATGGTATGTACACAGTCTGTGGTTGTATTTTTTTAAGACTTCAATGCAAATGTATTCATAAAGTATAAATTGAAAGCCTACTTTGTATACAAAGCTGAAAAACACTTTAAAAAATCTTGTTTACTTCCAGGAAAAATGCTTTATGTATTTTTAAATAAATTGGTTTCATTCTTTTCTTCTGTATGTTCTTTGAGTAACTGATGCCTTTCTCATGTTTAGGTTATACTTATCTACAAAATTAGACAACCCCCATTTTCTTCCATCGGTTTATAACTTTGTTACTATGATCAACTTTACCGTAACATTCCAAGGTTTGCAAGATCAACTCTTGTCTACTGTGGTAACTCATGAAGTTCCTCATTTAGAAGATCAACGTTCCAAGTTACTGGAGAGTATTTCCCTTGATGCCAAAACTCTTGAAGAACTAGAGGAAAAAACATTAAATTTACTGCAGAAAGCCCAAGGTAAGTCAAGATATTTAGTGATAGTAAGAGATCTTTGCAAAGGATAGTATAAAACGTTTTAAGAATCAAATTTTGAATTTATACCAAAAATACCAGATCTCCATTTCCACCAGATAACTGATGAATGTAGGTGAATCACCCCATTTCTAAACTTAAACATTGTGATTTTTGGTGTCCCTCAGTTCCACTTTTGCTTTAGCTCATTGTGTTGTAGAACATTTGCCACCCTATAACTGGCATAAGTTGTAAGACAAATCTTACAGAGTCCAGTTAGTTCCCTCCAAGACTATCCCTGTACTTCAGGTACAGACATCTGTTATATGTCTCAAGTTAGATTGCAGAGACTGAATGACTGGGCTTTCCCCATCTATTAATAACAAAAAATAGTTTATTTTATATTTATTTTTACTTTTTTTGGACAGAGTCTCACTCCATCACCCAGGCTGGAGTGCAGTGGCGCCATCTGGGCTCACTGCAACCTCCGCCTCCCAGATGCAAGTGATTCCCCTGCCTCAGCTTCCTGAGTAGCTGGGATTACCAGCACATGCGACCACACCTGGCTAGTTTTTGCATTTTTAGTAGAGAAGGGTTTTCACCATGTTGCCCAGGCTGGTCTCAAACTCCTGACCTCAGGTAATCTGCCCACCTCAGCTTCCCAAAGTGCTGGGATTACAGGCATAAGCCACCACTCCTGGCTTAATAACTAAAAGGTATTTTTAAAGGAAATAATCCAGCCACTTTTCTGTATCCTATTAAAACATGCTGTTTGTTAAAGTAGCAGTAGAAATTATTTTCTTCTTCAGCACAAGAGATATCTAAGAAACAACAATCTTAACTGCATCTAAACTTAAAGAAAAAAATTCCTGAGTCACACTGATATATGTCCCTAACTCAACTGTGATAAAATACAGTTTATCTAACAGTGGACTATCTTTCTGTTTTAACTTGTGACTCATTGGAACTTGAAGGTTTCTCAGACACTTTAGTCCTCAATTAAGAGTATGTATAGAAATCATCTGTAGAGTTTATTACTTTTCTTTCTTTTTAAAAAATACAAATGCCAATGGGTACCACCACAGACTTTCTGAATCTGAATTTCTGCATGTGGCCCTGGCTTATGTTTATTTTTGATGATCTCCACATAATTATAATGTTCACTGCTGATTAAATATTATTTGTCTAATCTAAAGCCCATGGTCTGAAATGCAAGTCCAATGTCACCAGATACTTTAGTAAAACAAATTAAAAACTAGGTTTAAAAAAAAAGATAAAATATTACCAATAGTAATAAATAATAATATAATTTTTGAAAGGGGAGAAAACCAAGTTTTATAGGTCATGAAGCAGCCATACCCTGGGAGCAATATTGACCATTTCAAACATAAAAGAACCCAGGGAATTAAAACAAACAAAAAGTACTTGATGCGGAAATCTCATCAAATGAGCAATCAAAATCAGAAAGTGGGAGGAAGTCAGGGTGCAGTTCATGCAGAGAAGTCAGTCCATCCTGTTTTAAATTAAAAATTTATTTTTTAATAAAGATTGAATTCTTTAATTGCTTTCATCATCTTTTCTTATACCCTAGAGTAATGTTTTAGAAACTAATATATGTTATATTCAAGAAATGTTTATCTGAGATTCAGCAATTCTACTGATTCTTTTTCCTAATTCCAATAAAGGTAAATTTACTAGTCACTTAAAACACAGTGTTTATAGTAGGATCCATTTCTCGTAAACACACACACACACACACACACACACACACACACACACACACACAAATTCTGTCTAGCTATCAATCTATCCACCTAACCTTAATCTGCACATAGGTAGAGAGAGATACTTTGGAAGATGTTACCTATGTGTTAACACTGGTACTTTTGGGGCGGGGATGCCATGGGTCCCACCCCCACCCTTCACAGCCTAGGTCCACTCTTGCCCGCGTGCCCCTCCTCTCAGCCAGCACTCACAGGTGCCACTAGGTGGTAGCCCATTCCTTATCATCCTGAACTGGAACCACATTCACCTCGCTGCCTTGGATTTCCTTGGTCTGCCTGTCTTATATCAGTACAATGTCTTGTATCAGTGCAATGATGAATTTAAGCTTTCCCCGCGTTTTGGTTACAAACCTTTTCCCACTGAAAGGATGTGCCTCTCCACTGTTAGATGTTTACCTTAATATTGACATTTCTTCCCTAACAAATTGCTGCAGCCAAGAGCACTTTGCTGAGACCTGTAGCCAAAACAACAATAACTGTGACGAGGAGTTCCAGTATTGCCTCTTTAAGGTCTGCTAAGATGTGCAGAAAACACTGACTTGTTCAGCATGTTCTTGACCTTTGACAAAGAACTTACGTTTTCACAGCATACAACTGCCTTGGTTTGGGGAAATAACTAAGACCTTATAAGACTTTACATTTTATTTAAAACCTCAAACAAACAAAAATTGAAGTAGGAGAAGTACTGGGGATGGCATGCCTTTCCTCCTAGGTATCCTCCTGAGTGTTGTTGCCTTAGCGTGCCATTGTATTAACCTGATTCCAAAAAGAGGTATGTGTTAAATGGAGAATTTTTAAGAGCAATAAAGTCTGTAACTCAGTTTTTGCAACCATGTTTACAAAAAAAAAATAGATCTCAAATTTATTTATATCTTAGAAATACAGGCAAATCCTCACTTAGAAGCATATTTATTATGAAATTTTAAATACACATTTATGCCTGGAGGACCTGACTTTATTCCTTTTCTATGTTAATTATACCTAATGAGCTGTTTCTTTATAACACATTAATAAACTGTGCTTCTAGTAATAAGGCTAATTACATGACAAGGCTGCTGTATCTGTTTTTCTTGTACGATTGGAGCCATCAGCTGGTAACTTCTTAGGGAGCAAAACATCTAAGTGTTATATACATAGAAGGTGGCAATCAAGATTCAGAAGCACAGCCACCCCCATTTTATTTTCCACTCATATAACATGGCATATTTTGCTATAACCTTCACCTGAATTGAATAAAAGTTGGATTTGATGAGATAAGTGAAAAGGTGTTTAAGATAACACACATTAGGGCACTATATGCTTTTATTATGCCTTTGCTCTTTGTTCTCTATCATTTTTTCATTGTAGTAGAGTCTGGGGTATTTTTTAAAGACTGCAATCTTTGAGTAGTTGTGGTTTTAGTAAAACTTGTTCTTGAAAAACACTAAATTAAAAGACTCCTGGATTATATACATGATTTTTCTTCCTCCTTTCTAGCATCTAGTAAAACTAGGCTTTTTTATAACTTTTTTTTAATCGTACTTTAAGTTCTGGGGTACATGTGCAGATCTTGCAGGATTGTTGCATAGGTATACACAGGCCATGGTGGTTTGCTGTCTCCATCCCCCCGTCACCTACATCAGGCATTTCTCCTGGTATTATCACTCCCAAACCTCCCCAGACTCCACTGTCCATCCCTTAGCCCCCAACCCCTGAACAGACCCCAGTGTATGATGTTCCCCTCCCTGTGCCCATGTGTTCTCATTGTTCAACACCTACCTATGAGTGAGAACATGCGATGTTTGGTTTTCTGTTCTTGTCTCAGTTTGTTGAGAATCATGGTTTCCAGATTCATCCATGTCCCTACAGAGGATACGAACTCATCGTTTTTTATGGCTGCATAGTATTCCATGGTGTATATGTGCCAAATTTTCTTTGTCCAATCTATCATTGATGGGAATTTGGGTTGGTTCCAGGTCTTTGCTATTGGAAACAGTGCTGCAATGAACATACGTGTGCATGTGTCTTTATAATAGAACAATTTATAATCCTTTGAGTATATACCCAGTATGGGATTACTGGGTCAAATGGAATTTCTATTTCTAGATCCTTGAGGAATCACACACTGTCTTCTACAATGGTTAAACTAATTTACACTCCCACCACCAGTGTAAAAGTGTTCCTATTTCTCCACATCCTCTCCAGCATCTGTTGTCTTCAGATTTTTTAATGATCGCCATTCTAACTGGTGTGAGATGGTATCTCAATGTGGTTTTGATTTGCATTTCTCTAATGACCAGTGATGATGAGCATTTTTTCATGTGTTCCTTGGCCTCATATATGTCTTCTTTTGCAAAGTGTCTGTTCATATCCTTTGCCACTTCTGAATGGGTTTGTTTGTTTTTTTCTTGTAAACCTGCTTTAGTTCTTTGTGTATTCTGGATATCAGCCCTTTGTCAGATGGGTAGATTGTAAAATTTTTTCCCATTCTGTTGGTTGTCAGTTCCCTCTAATGATTGTTTCTTTTGCTGTACAGAAGCTTAATTAGATCCCATTTGTGTATTTTGGCTTTTGTTGCCATTGCTTTTGGTGTTTTAGTCATGAAATCCTTGCCTATGCCTATGTCCTGAATGGTATTGCCTAGGCTTTCTTCTAGGGTTTTTATCGTGTTAGGTCTTATGTTTAAATCTTTAATCCATCTGGAGTTAATTTCAGTGTAAGGTGTAAGGAAGGCACCTTCTGCACATGGCTAGCCAGTTTTCCCAACACCATTTATTAAACAGGGAATCCTTTCCCCATTGCTTACTTTTGTCAGGTTTGTCAAAGATCAGATGGTTGTAGACATTTGAAGTTGCTTCTGAGGCCTCTGTTCTGTTCCACTGGTCTATATCTCTGTTTTGGTATCAGCACCATGCTATTTTGATTACTGTAGCCTTGTAGTATAGTTTGAAGTCAGGTAGTGTGATGCCTCCAGCTTTGTTTTTTTTGCTTAGGATTATCTTGGCTATGTGGGCTCTCTTTTGATTCCATATGAAGTTTAAAGTGGTTTTTTCCAGTTCTGTGAAGAAGATCAATGGTAGCTTGATAGGGATAGCATTGAATCTATAAATTACTTTTGGCAGTGTGGCCATTTTCGTGATACTGATTCTTGCTATCCATGAGCATGGAATGTTTTTCCATCGGTTGCTGTCCTCTCTTATTTCCTTGAGCAGTGGTTCGTAGTTCTCCTTGAAGAGGTCCTTTATATCCTCTGTTAGTTGTATTCCTAGGTATTTTATTCTCTTTGTAGCAATTGTGAATGGGAATTCACTCATGATTTGTCTCTCTGTTTGTCTATTATTGGTATATAGGAATGCTTGTAATTTCTGCACATTGATTTTGTATCGTGAGACTTAGCTGAAGTTGCCTATCAGCTTAAGGAGATTTGGGGCTGAGATGATGGGGTCTTCTAAATGTACAATCATGTCATCTGCAAATAGAAACAATTTGACTTCCTCCTTTCCAATTGAATACCCTTTATTTCTTTATCTTGCCTGATTGCTCTGGCTGGAACTTCCAATACTATGTTGAACAGGAGTGATGAGAGAGGGCACCCTTGTCTAGTGCCAGTTTTCAAAGGGAATGCTTCCAGTTTTTGCCCGTTCAGTATGATATTGGCTGTGGGTTTGTCATAAATAGCTTTTATTATTTTTTATACATTCCATCGATACCTTGTTAAGGGGTTTTTAGCATAAAGCGCTGTTGAATTTTGTTGAAGGCCTTCTCTGCATCTATTGAGATGACCATGTAGTTTTTGTCTTTGGTTCTGTTTATGTGATGGATTACGTTTATAGATTTGCATATGTTGACCAGCCTTGCCTCCCCGGGATGAAGCCAACTTGATCATGATGGATAAGCTTTTTGATATGCTGTTGCATTTGGCTTGCCAGTATTTTAAGTTCAGGGTTTTTAGTATTTTAAACAAGTGCAGGTGTGTTACATAGGTAAACTTGTGTCACGGGGGTTTGTTGTACAGATTATTTCTTCACTCAGGTATTAAGCCTAGTACCCATTAGTTATTCTTCCTGATTCTCTCCCTCCTCCCACCCTTCAGCCTCTAATAGATTCCTGTGTCTATTATTCCCCTCTATGTGTCCATGTGTTCTCATCATTTAGCTCCCACTTATAAGTAAAAACATGCAGTGTGTAGTTTTCTGTTTCTATGTTAGTTGCTAAGGATAAAGGCCTCCAGCTCCATCCATGTCCCTGCAAAGGACATGATCTCATTCTTTTTTATGGCTACATAGTATTCCATGGTGTATATGTACCACATTTTCTTCATCCAGTCTATCACTGATGGGCATTTAGGTTGATTCCATGCCTTTGCTATTGTGAATAGTGAAAACTAGCCATTCTTATTGATTTTGGTGTGACTGCCCCGTCCCTGTAGGAAACGGTGTGGTAGGATGAGTACTGTGAGAGGTGGCCCACAACTTAGGTTCAGACATTACTTTAAAAGCTACATCTACATCAATAAGAATGTGGTACACAGATTGTAGAATATACTAATCTGATTATTCCCAGCAATGGTCATATCAGGCTGAAATACTGTGTTTACTTCTGGATGCCACATTTTTAAAAGGCTCGTTTCAAACTAAAATGTGTCCAGAGGCAAGAATCAAAGACAGTGAGGGGTCTAAAAATCACATCATAAGAAAAAAGCAGTTGAGAAAAATGGGAATATTTAGCTCATAAAACAGAAGAGTTTGTAATGGAAACCTGACAGCTTCCTATATTTGAAGGGGATAGACTTATTATCTGTACTTTCTAGAGAAGTGCTTTTTCAAAAGGTGAGTTGTAATCTATTAGTGGGTTGAGAAATAAATGTCATTGGTCATAATCAGTTTCATGTGTTTAATAAAATAGAATATATACAAAATATCAGAACATATCACTTGAAATAATGGCAAACTTGTTATTTTCTGAAAATTCATTTTAATATTCTATGTGTATAGTGGGTCTTAATGTAAATGTATTCCTTATCATGGAATGGTTACTTCTTATATGCATGTAATAAAAATAGCATCCACCAACACTAAAGTAATATAAAGAAGAGATGAGGAAGTGGGGAGTGAGGTATATGTACTATTAATCAAATTATTAGAAATATTACCTAAGTTCGTTTAAGAGCCCATCTCCAACATAAAACCAATAAGAAACCAATAGTAAAAACCCTTATGCAAAGAGTGCAGAGTGGGGAAATAGCCATTTACTATTATGATAGTCTTTATTTAACCTCACTTTTTGTTTGTCTTTAGGATCCGTGTTAGATAATGAAGAAGTTATAGATACCTTAAGAAAATCCAAAATGACATCAAACGAAATTTCAAAGCGCATTGAAGCAACAAAAAAAGCTGAAAGTAAAATCGAAGCAATACGTAAAACCTATCTCCCCATAGCAACCCAAGGCGCCCTCCTCTACTTCCTAGTAGCTGGTCTCACACAAATCAACTATATGTACCAGTTCTCCCTAGACTGGTTCCATCAGGTTTTTGTTTCATCGGTAGTTTCCAAAAGCAAAGAACAAGACCATAGTTTTAAAAGGGAGAACGTGTCTCCAAAAGAAATTCATGAGATTATAAATATTTCAAAAGAACCCAACTTGGAAAATGAGAAAAATCTCTTAGATAAGCATATTAAAAATGCAATAGATGTGTTGACAAAAAGTATTTTTAAGGTGAGATACTCTTTAGTGTGAATTTTACATACTTATTTAATCTCACTGGATTAATGTAAGTTATATTTTCCCTGTAGGTGGTTTCTTCAGCTCTGTTTAATGAAGATAAACTTTGCTTCTCTTTTCGGCTTTGCACTGCAATCATGCAAAATAATGCTAATGGAAATCTAATGCAAGATGACATTGGATTCCTACCAGAAGAAGAATGGAACATCTTTTTATATTCTGGCATCTTGATAAATATTAAAAGTGCATTATCCCACTCTAGACTTATTAGTAAGTAAAAGTTATTATTCCAGATCCAGTAAAAGTCCATTAAAAGCATGTTTCCTTCCTCTGAGGTGCTCCAAGTCAACGCCTCTATAATAGATTAAAGTAAAAGTAGCTTGAAGTCAAGTACCTCCACTGTTGAACACATAATTGTTACTCAATAATTTTTTAATCAATGAATGAATGCATAAATGACAATTACTATGATTATTGTAATTCTAATCTACAAAGCAGAATATTTAATTTTAGTCAACCGGAACACACCCACACATAAACATCAATGGAATACCTTCAAGAGTTAAACCTTCCTCCACCCCCCAACTACAGTTGCCCTCATTTTCTTATGAAAACTTGGTTGAAAGAATTGCTTGAACCTGGGAGGTAGAGGTTGCAACGAGCCGAGATTGCGCCACTGTACTCCAGCCTGGCGCCTGGTGACAGAGCGAGACTCTGTCTCAAAAATAAAAAAAAAAAAAAAAGAAAATTTGAAACACAAAAAGCATGTTTATCCAAAAAGGTTATACACAATTATTTAATTATTGAATCTTTTAAATGTTTTTACATTGTATTTTTAATATGAATCTTTTAAATGTTTTTACATTGTATTTTTAATATGTTTATTATCTAAACTGTGGTCAAATACATATAATATAGAATGTATGATCTCAATTTTTAAGTGGCACTAAATATATTCACGCTGTTATGCTGTGTTGTAAATTTTAAGTCTCAAAAATATAAAGCTTAAAGGAAATCTGACATCCATACTAAGGGGGAAAAGTGATCATTTGGATTAGGCTTTGTCAATCAAAACCTGCCAAAAAAAAGAAAATCTTAGGACCAGATGGCTACATTGAATTCTACCACACACACATTTAAAAATTAATATAAATTTTCCTGAAGCTCATTCAAGAAATTAAGGAGACAGAAACACTTTCTAACTCATTCTGTGGGGCCAGCATTATTCCGATACCAAAGCCAGACAAAGATACTACAAGTAAACTACAGATCAATATTTCTGATTAACACAGATGCAAAAATCCTCAGCAAAATACTAACAAACCAAATTTAATGGCACTTTAAGAGGATTATACACCATAACCAACTGGAATTTATTCTCAGTTTTACAACAGTATGAATGTATTTAACACCACTGAACTGTACACCTAAAAATGGTTAAGATGGGCCAGGTGCAGTGGCTCATGCCTGTAGTCCCAGCATTTTGGGAGGCTGAGGTGGGCGGATGACTTGAGGCCAGGAGTTCAAGACCAGCCTGGCCATCATGGAAAAAAATACAAAACTTAGCCAGGCATTGTGGTACACACATATAATCCCAGCTACCTGTGAGGCTGAGGCACAAGAATCGCTTGAACCTGGGAAGCAAAGGTTGCAGTAAACAGAGATCGTACCACTGTACTCCAGCCTGTGCTAGACAGAGTGAGACTCTACCTCAAAAAAAAAAAAAAAAGGTTTAGATGATAGATTTTGTTATATTTTTACCACAATAAAAAGTTACCTTTTATGTAATTTTTATATAAAGTAGCTTTTTATATTTTATTTATGTAAAATACATACTTTCTTTTTCTTTCTTTCTTTCTCTTTCTTTCTTTCTCTTTCTTTCTTTCTTTCTTTCTTTTCTTTTCTTTTCTTTTCTTTCTTTTCTTTCTTTTCTTCCTTTTCTTTCAAGATAGATTCTTGCTGTGTGGCCCAGGCTGAAGTGCAGTGGCACAGTCTCAGCTCACTGCAACCTCCACCTCCCAGGTTCAAGAGATTCTCCTGCCTCAGCCTCCTGAGTAGCTGAGATTACAGGCTCTCACCACCACGCCTGGCTAATTTTTGTATTTTTAGTAGAGGCAGGGTTTCACCATGTGGGTCAGGCTGGTCTCAAACTCCTGACCAAGTGATCCACCTGCCTCAGCCTTCCAAAGTGCTGGGATTACAGGTGTGAGCCACCGCGCCTGACCTTATTTCTATAAAATGATTTTTATATGAAATAGCCTTAACAGCAAATCTTTGTTAAGTATCTACTTTGTAATGAGTAACTAAAAAGTTAAGAGTTTATCTCTTCTAATGTGATCATTTTTCTTTTTCTATTAGGCACATTTGAAATATATGAAAGTCAACATCTTCAGTGGCTGTCAGAGTCCAGGTGGAGGCAGTGCCAATATGTCAGCAGTCACCTGGAACCATTTTCACTTCTGTGCAAATCCCTTTTATCAAACGTATCACAATGGGATGCTTTTAAGAACAGTAAAGCAGTTTATTCTCTGATCAGCACTCCTTTCACTTCTGAAAATGCGTCGTTGGAGAAAAATACAGAATCACCGGAGGAAAGTAAGAAAGCACTCAATATTTTCATCTAACTTAAGTACATGTGTATGTGTATGGATTTTCAATTTGTAAATGTCGTACAATATCTTATATTGTGAAAAAGTTGAAAGAATGTACATGTTCTTCACTGTAATCCTCATAACAATCTCTGAAAGGATTAAAATGAACTTCATTCTTGTTGGTGAGAAAATCTGATGAGAAATCAGAATTTCAAAGAGATT
Source organism: Sapajus apella (assembly GCF_009761245.1). Lineage (NCBI taxonomy): Eukaryota > Metazoa > Chordata > Mammalia > Primates > Cebidae > Sapajus > Sapajus apella. The sequence continues at coordinate 27,245,248 of NW_022436962.1, forward strand.
AAATATACCGCATTAGTTTCGTTACACCATGCTAATTTTGAACCTTGAATCTGAACAAGCCTACATATATCCTTCATTTTAACAAATATGTGTTTTTAAAATTACATGGGAAAGGATCTTACCTTAAATTCAAATGACTTACTATTTTTAGCACATCTTTTTCTTTTTCTTTTTCCACTTCAAACTCTCCTCCATTTTTCCTTACTACCTTCACTCATAATACCCCCACTCAGAATACAACCTAATTTGTTTTCTTCCACATTTTTCTGATTTTTGCCATAATAAACAATTATATTATACAATAATATAAACATCTTTATACATTTCTCCTTTGCTTTTATTTCTATGGGATAAATAATCAGAAGTGGAATCGCTGGAACGAAAGGAAATCATTTTTATGTTAACAGTTGCTGCCAAGTTGCTTTCTTTAAAAATCTATGATAGTTTATACTTCCACTAGCAATATGAATGCCCATTTTCCATAGAATTGATTTTTTTTAACTTTTGCCCATCTGAAAAGTTTAAAATCCTGTTTTATAGATAATTAGCTTTTTGTATTATTATATGTATTAACATCTGTAATCAAATGTTTTTCCAAATTTTTGTCTATTGAATTTGTTTATACTACCTATGCTATATGTATTTAAATGTTTGCATAGTCATATTATGTCATTTTTTTCTTTTGTACTTTCCTGATTTCAAGTTCTTATTAAGAAGTTCTTCTCCCCTAGAATTTTCTCTCTGAGTAATTATCATTTTATTTTGTTGCATTTATCACTAATATATTAGGGCCCATAATTTATTATACTACAAGAGTTAGTAACTTTTATTTAAAAGAATTCTTTATTGACCCTTTTTGTGAAGATCTTTTTATTTTGCAAATAACCCCAAATTATCCATTTATAGTTAGATCTTCATGTGTCTTGTTTTAAGATCAACACATCAATATTGTTTACATTCAAAAAAGTCATTTCTATAAACTAATTTGTATTTAAAGGTAGACATTGGGAAAATCCCGTAGAAACAAGAGGTAAGTATAAATGATAACTGTATCTGGGACAACTGGAAATGAGGACTAGAAGGCTTCCCACCTTGCAAAAAATTGTAATTCAGTAGGACTATTGTGGTGGTAAAGGGGTCGGTATGAAATATATGCAGATAGATATAATATTTAATTTTTTAAAAATTTAATAATCTGGTTGCATTTCCATTTGCTTCTCATTTCCTATATCTGTTATAGCTGGATTATGAATAGAAATCTCCAACCTCTAGACTTACTAGTTTACATTCATCAGAAAAACATCACATATACAGGAACAGGTTATACTGTGTTGGCTGGCTATGCCTTTTGCTTCTCATTTTATTTCTTCATCTGTCCATCATCTTGTTATATCACTGTTCATCCACCACTTCAGCTGGACCAAATTGAAACTTAAATCTATCTTAATGTCTACCTCTTTTGAAGTGTGAAGGACAGCTAGTGATGCCTCAAATCTAATGGAAATAAAGCTCACTTTAAAAGTCAGCCATGTTTAGAAAAAAAAAAAACTTTACAATTTTATAACAGAAATTTTCATTGTGATATCTTTCAATGGTATAAAGTATCTGACTGTTAATCCCAGTTTCTTTCTCTAAATTATATCTAGCTGAACTTTTGAATGAAAATAAAGACGTGTGTAATCCTGTATATTTTCCTTGGGAGAAACTCACTTCATTTCAAAGACTTATTTTGGTAAGATATATTATGAGAAAATATTAATATTCTAAATGTTTTGAGTGCTTTATTAGCAACTTAAACCCTTCAAAATTAAAATTTTACAAGCAAAATATATTTTTAAAGAAACATTTCGTGAATGTTAATGTTAGAGGGAAGCACTTACACTTCACCTTTGTGTTTCTTTCATGTGGAGAGTCCCATGAGAATAACATTCCTGGAGTCCCTCTGTCCCCTCATTTATTCTTCCCTAGAGAAGAGGACTCATAGCCCTTTTGACCCTGTCCCTTTTGGGATTTGTCTGCCTATGAAGAGCATACTTTCTGCTCTGCTTCTCTGTGTCATAAACCATACAGAAACTGACCTTGGTCCTGTAGGGAGAGGCCAATGGCTGACCAGCACTGCTTGTGACAGGTAATCTGTCTAATTCTAGGTTCCGTATCAGGAAGCACATTGTTGCTTCACACCTAAACTACATCCACCAACATGACCATTAATATTAATATATTTTTGCCCAACACCTCTATTTCTCAGTTGTTCAGAATCTGGTTGAGGGTAGAGTTTGGTGAGTTATGGGTATGCATGGGTGTCATTTATGAGCACCCCTAACACATGAAAAGTTTAATATGTGTTAAGCACTTTACATATATTATTCTATTTAATCCTTATATATAATAGTCTTGGAAAGTAGGCATAATTATTTCCCTCATTTTACAGATTAGGAAACCAAGGCTTATAAATTGCCTAATAGAGCCAGGTTGCATCTCAGACAGCGTGGTTCTCATAGCTGTGTTCTTGGTAGTCATACTATATTATACTTTCCAGGGTAGATCATTCTAAATTCATCCTTATTGCCTAAAAAAAGTCTTGATTTTGACATTTATTCCCTAGTTTAGTGAGAGGAAAATCTCTCATCTCATTTAAATTCCTGAAATTCTTAAATTCCTGAAATTCCTGAAAATGCTAACCTGGACAACCAATAATCCTTTGATTTCTACCTTAAACTTTATTTTTGCGACACTTTAAAATTCTCTCTAGGTACAGATTGCAAAATATGACTGCATCTGGCTTATAAAAATGTTTTATTTGACCTGAAGTTTCGTGGGTTTTTTCAACTTTTCAAGTACAATTTATTACTAATCAAATGGATTTGAATCCATGATCTTGCCTGGAAGATTTTTGTCTTAATTCATTTGGGCTGCTGTAACAAAACAGATTGCCAAAATCCACTAGAGTGGGCAGTTTAGAAACCTTAGAAACGTACTGCTCACAGCTCTGGAGGCTAGAAGTCCAAGATCAAAGACCCAGCAGATTCAGTGTCTGGTGGATTGCTTCATGGGTGGCATCGTCTTGCTGTGTCTTCACAAAAAGAAAGTCTTTTTCTTTTTTCTTTTTGAAATTAGGTCTCACTCTGTCATCCAGGCTGTAGTGTAGTGATGTGATTATAGCTCACTGCAGCTTGAAACTCCTGCCTCAGCCACCTGAGTAGCTGAGACTACAGGTATGCATCACTATGACAGGCTAATTTTTTAAGAGATCAGATCTCACTATGTTGCCCAGATTCCTCAAGACTTCTTTATAAGGGAACTAATTCCAACCCGAGAGCAGAGCCCTCATGACCTAATTCTCTCCTAAGGCTCTACCTCTTAATACTAACACATTAGAGATTAGGTTTCTTCTGTCTTCCCTTTCTCTCCTACCTCTCCAAAAACAAAACAAAAAAAAGCCCTCAAGGGTTAAAATTTACAACCGTAGAGAGATGTAATAAAATCTTGATTGATCAATACAGTAAAAGAGGAATGTTGGTGACAAAAATCATGATGGCCATTTGGGGGCATAAATTCTCCACAGTGACAGACAATATCAGGGAAACACCTAATCATTTGTTTCACTCAAGGATTGTAACACTGTTTCATTAACTGGATATACTGAGTGAACTCTGCTGTTAGACCTACAGTCTTTGTGTGCTGCCTATTTTCATTTTTAAAAATATATGATGCATATAATTAAAATAAAATTGTAATAATAGTTTTTCCAAAACATAACAGAAAAGAGCAGAATGCAGCATAATGATTAAATGTATCATGTTAAACATATAAAATTGCCAATATCTGATAGTGTTTGATAGGTTAAAATGGCACCTTCCCATGGTCCAACCTAGTACATCCACACAGACTCATAGATACGTGTAGCTTCAGTTTTACTTTAAATGATGGAGTCCCAGATGTTGAATATGTTCAGGACATATTTTATGGTCATTATGTAGAGAAATATCATATAAGTGATTTGTATAAAATAGTTTTTATGAAAAAGGTCAAAATTTGCAATGATTTCCAGTAGGCCCTGACCCTATAATGTGTTTACTACACATTTATACTGTTTCCAAATCTCTTAGTCCATCTAGCATTCTTTTCAGATTTGTATTCTAATTGCTTAAACATATAAAGATGTGCCATTTTTCATTTTATTTCATTTCATTTTATTAATGGAAGAATTAATACTCTTCCAGTGTGTTATCCTGGATTTTTATCCCTCCAGCACCATGGGGTTTTCTTGCTCTAGACATGGATAGCAGAGCAGGAAAAAACCTGAGAAGAAAAAAATTTCTTTTTGCAGATTGGGAAGTAAAACGTGGATCTTTACAAACAAAGAAAGAGCTCACTCGGTGTGAAAGAGATAGAGGCACAAGGTAGCCCTGCTATCTAAAAAGGGCCACATGATGGTCAGGAACATGGTGGCAGCTTCCCCTCCATGCATAGACTCTCTCATTAAACTTCCCCAGCAGGAAAACTCTGGCTGAAAAGCTAAAAAATAAATACTTCTTATTTTCATTTCATTTTACCATAGGGAATATTCCCCTGGTTGGTTTTTAATTTTACCTTATTTTCCATGTTTTCTTTTTTAGATAAAAATTCTTAGACCAGAACATTTAAAGAATTCAGTGAGAAAGTTTATAACTGAAAAAATGGGAAATGAATATCTTCAAAGAACTGGAGCTAATTTGAAAGATGCATATAAAGAATCCAATGCCAGAACTCCGCTGATACTTATTAAGTCTCATGGTAAGCTATTTGTGAATAGTTAAGATGATTGAGGCCAGGCACAGTGGCTCATGCCTGTAATCCCAATACTTTGGGAGGCCAAGGTGGGCGGATCACGAGGTCAAGAGATCGAGACCATCCTGACCAACATGGTGTAACCCCGTCTTTACTAAAAAATACAAAAGTTAGCTGGGCGTGGTGGTGCATGCCTGTAGTCCCAGCTACACAGGAGGCTGAGGCAGGAGAATTGCTTGAACCCAGGAGGTGGAAGTTGCAGTGAGCCGAGATCGAGCCACTGCACTCCAGCCTGGCAACATAGCGAGACTCCATCTCAAAAAAAGAAAAAGAAAAATTAGTTGGGCGTGGTAGTGGATGCCTGTAGTCCCAGTTACTTGGGAAGCTGAGGAAGGAGAATCACTTGAACCCCGGAGGTGGAGGTTGCAGTGAGCCGAGATTGAGGCACTGCACTCCAGCCTAGTGACAGAGCGAGACTCCATCTAAAAAAAAAAAAAAAATGATGATTGATATGTTTGGCCGTTTCCCCATCCAAATCTCACCTTGCATTGTAATCCCCATCATCCCCACATGTCAAGGGCAAGACCAGGTAGAGGTAATTGGACCATGGGGGTGGGTTCTCCTATGCTGTTCTCGTGGTAATGAGTGAGTCTCGCAAGATCTGATTGTTTTATAAGCACCTGGCATTTCCCTTCCTGGCACTCACTCCATCCTGTCACCCTGTGAAGAAGGTGCCTGCTTCTCCTTTGCCTTCCACCATGATTGTAAGTTTCCTGAGGGCTTCCCAGCAATGCAGAACTGTGAGTGAATTAAACCTATTTACTTTATAAATTACCCAGTTTCGGGTATTTCTTCATAGCAGTGTGAGAACAGACTAATATGATGATGATAAAATATCAGCTAAGAAATATGGAGAAGTAGAATCTGTGTCAGATTATTCTGTGTTTAAAATATTTTCCTAGTCTTATTTAAAATTTTTAGGAAAAGAGCTGATTACAATTTTAAACTATATTAAGAATAAATCTCTCTAAAAATATAAAATAACAAAGAGGAGTAAAACCTTTCAGATTCACAAAGATGGAAAAATTTATCAATGATGATTTTTTGCACAGAAAATACCTTGCAACCACATACTATTGCTCTGAAAGCTGGATTGTCCTATGTCTATTCACATTTTTAATAAATACTGGCTTGTGCAAAAATATATATTACAAAATAAACTATCAGAAATTGGCCCTGCTCTCCAGCCCTTGTATTCCTCAAAACTCCAAATGCTGTGTTGTTGTAGTTGTAGTTTTTCTTGTCTTTGCACTACAGATCCAAAGTAAAATATTTTCTCCCAAGCAGAGTATTTTCTTCATTTATCTTCTGTTCCAAAAATCAAATGTGTCTTTAGAATTTTTCAAACCTTGATTTTATGACACAAAACCTTGTCCAGAGTGCCTCCACCTGGAGGCTTCTCACCTGGAACGTTTCCATGTAAAGCACTTGGCTACATGCCTGACACATTCATAATAGGTACTGTCCATTTTGTGAAGACTTACCCCATGATGTTGGCTGTCTCAAACCATCATGTTCATGTTCCAAACAACAGAATGGAAGCAAGGAAGAAAGGCACACATCCTCCCTTTAAGGAGATATCCAAAGTATTACACAACACTTATTTTTATTTAATTTTCTTTAAGTTCTAGGATACATGTGCAAGACATGCAGATTTCTTACATAGGTAAACATGTGTCATGGTGATTTGCTACACTTATCAACCCTTCACCTAGGCATTAAGCCCCACATGCATTAGCATTTATCCTGATGTTCTCCCTCCCTCAACCCCCAACAGGCCCAGCGTGTGCTGTTCCCCCCGCCATTTGTCCATGTGTTCTCATTGTTCAGTTCCCACTTATAGGTGAGAACATATAGTGTTTGGTTTCCTGTTCCAGTGTTAGTTTGCTGAGATAAAGGCTTCCAGCACATCCATGTCTCTGTAGAGGAAATTATCTCATTCCTTCTATGGCTACATAGTATTTCATGGTGTATATGTACACATTTTCTTTATCCAGTCTATCATTGATAGTCATTTGAGTTGATTCCATGTCTTTGCTATTGAGTATTACACAGCACTTTTGCTAACAAAATTTTGCTGCCAAAATCTATCACAAAACTTAGATGCCAACAGAAGCTAAAAATGTAGTATTTTAGCTGGGTACACGGCCATCTCAAACACACTGGGGTACAGCTGCAGAGGAGGAAAGGAAAGGTAGATGTTGGAGTAGACAACCAGCAGGTGCTGCAATCGTCAGATATTATTACCATCCTCGTGTGTTAGGCTAGTAAGTGGCAGGGCCAAAATTTAAACTCTGGCTCTAATTTCAAAACTTGTAGTCTTTCCACCATGGCTATACGTTTTGCCACTGCCACTCAATAAATGCTGGATTGTGATTTTTAAGAGGGAATTAAATGAGCTTACAGTTTTATGTACCTCTCCACCTTCTTATACAGGGACCGACCTTACCAGTATCCTCCTGAGATTTGCACAAGAGTTAAAAGGAACAACCCATCATGTGACCATGGTTTCTCTGGGCCGTGACCAGGCAGCTAAAGCTGAAGACCTCATTTTAAAGGCACTAACGAAAACACAGCAATGGGTCTTCCTCCAGAACTGCCATCTTGCAGCATCGTTTATGCCAAGGCTTTGCACACTTGTAGAATCGTAAGAGTTTTACTTTTACATTTATTTGTGAGGGATCAGATTGATTACCAAAACTATAAAGTAAAACTGGAAATGGCAATGTAAGTATTCTCTGTGTAAACAATGACAAAATAATGTGTTGAGCCACTCAGATGAAATTTAAACTATCTTACATAGGTTTTCTTTTCTCCAGGAACTTGAAAACTAACAATATTTCAGTTTTTATTTTTTAAGGCCTCTTTAGTTCTCTGTTGTGTTTATCACTTTCCTCAAACTCTTATTCTCAATAGCATATACAAGCATACACACAAGTTGTATGTACTGATGGATACAAGTTTTTAATATTCTGTGTGCTCCTAAACAGCAGAGCATAATACCTCATGCCTATACTTTCAGAGATTATTTGTTTTATGGCCTTTACTTTGTATCTGTTCTGACTTTCTCTGACTCAAATCACTCTTTTAGGCTGTACCTCCCAAAGCACTTAGTCACTCATGCAGAAATTTCCATAGTTTAGCCTTCTTGTTTGCAGTGGAAGTATTTGAAAGTTGATTGATGCCACGTGGCATCTTAATAGTGGCTCACCATACTATTGCCAGACAATAGTATGGCGGATAGCACTGTGCCAATAAAAGAAAACAAGTAAGAAATTAGTGAAACGTTCCTCAGAACAGAATTTAACAAGAGTAATTAATGATACATTTTAAATATTAAACATAATCAGAGTATGATTAAAATAAACTCATACTTCTGGGTTGGGCGCTGTGGCTCACGCCTGTAATCCCAGCACTTTGGGAGGCCGCGGCAGGTGAATCAGCTGAGGTCAGGAGTTTGAGACCAGCCTGGACAACATGGTGAAACTCTGTCTCTACTAAAAATACAAAAATTAGCCGGGTGTGGTGGTGGGCACCTGTAGTCCCAGCTACTCGGGAGGCTGAGGCAGGAGGATTGCTTGGGCCCGGGAGGCAGAAGTTGCAGTGAGCCAAGATCATGCCACTGCACTCCAGCCTGGGCGACAGGGTGAGACTCCATCTCAAAAAAACAAAATAGAAAGAAATTCATACTTCTTTATTAAATCAAGCCTTTAGACATTTAAGATAACCCACAGTAGAAGAGGAAAATGTGAAGAAAAAATATTTCTTAAATTTAAGAGTTAAAGGAATATGTTCACAACATATTGCTAGAAGAAAAAACAAAAAGCTGCAAACAATGTATGCAGCATAATTATTTTTAAAATGAGAGACAGAGAGAGAAAGAGAAAAGAAAAAGAAAAAAAAAGTATACCTAAACTCATTTAGTGGGATTAGAGGCCATATTTGTTTTCTCTTTCATTTTGTGTTGTGTGTTTTTTCCTTGTAATAATTTGTTTTGCAAATTTTCAAAAAATAATTTCACCCTTGCAGAAAAGTTGCAAGAACAGTACACAACTCCCTTTTACCTTTCATCTCTATTTCCAAATTCTTAATATTTACCCTTTCATTTCTCTCATATATATATGTAATGTTTTTCTGAATGATTTGGAAGTAAGTCGCAGACATGTTGCCACTTGACCCCTAAATAGTTCAGTGTGCAGTGTTGTTTATTTACTCGTGTTTAGCCTAGTGTCCCAAAATATCTTTTATTGCAAAATAAAAGTTTTCGTCAAAGTTCCAATTCAAGATTTCTCATTGTATTACGTTTTCATGTCTCTTAAATCTCCTAATAAGTATTTTTTTAATTTGTTTGTCTGTTTATTTAGAGGTGAGGTCTCGCCACGTTGCCCAAGCTGTACTTGAACTCCTGGGCTCAAGTGATCCCCTCACCCTAGCCACCCAGGTAGCTGGAACTATTGGTGCATGCCACCATATCCAAAATCTCCTTTAATCTATAATAGTTCCTCAGTCTGCCTTTGCCTTTCATGATATCAATGTTTTTGAAAAGTACAAGCTGGTTACAGTGGTTCCTGACTATCCACAAGGGATTGGTTCCAGGACCCCCTGTGGCTACTAAAATTCTTGCACATTCAAGTCTACAACCTACACACATCCTCCTGTATAATTTAAATCATGTCTAGATTACTTATTATACCTAATACATAGTAAACGCTGTGTAAATAGTTATACTGTATAGGAAATAATGACAAGAAAAAAAAATCTATCCTGGTTCAGTATGGATGCAAACATTGTAGGCCTAACTAAATAGTACAGGTCAGCAACATCTTAACATTTTCTGACATTTTTTTTCTTGAATATTTTCAATGCAAGGCTGACTGAATCCATGGATGTGGAACCTATGGATACAGAGGGCTGACTGTATTTTGTAAAGTGTCTGTCAATTGGGATTTATCTAATATTTTCTTATAGTTAGATTAAGGCTATAAGAAATACTGCAGTATTGCAGTAATATCATAGAAGTAATGTTATATCATTCTTGGTACATCATATCAAGAGACCTGTGATATCAATCTGTCTCATTACTGTTGATATTAACTCTGGTCACTTGGTTAAAGTGGTATCTGCCACTTGTGGGAACTTTCAGACCATATACATACATTCAACTTTCACCCACTAGTTTTTTAAGTTCATTGATAATTTTTGACTGAATTACTACTATATTATTTACCAAATGGTAGCTTTCTAACTCCACAGCTACTTCTACATTTATTTAATGATGTTCTTCTATAAAGGAAGAGCTTGTCTTTCTCTTCTATTTATTTATTTATTTATATCAGTATAGTATCATTGATTTCCATTTTATTCAAAAATTATAATTTGTTACTGTCATCACTTATTTTGATATTCAATTGTCCCAAATTTGATCAGCGGAACTCTTCATTTTGTTTTTAATTTGTAATTTTTTCCAGATTTTTTGCAATGAGTATATGATCACTTTTTGTACTTACAGGAAAGAAAGCTACTTTTTAAAAATGGTAGCTGATGAGTCTTGTACAAATTCTTGTGCAGTATGGAAGCTCTGATGGTATTATAGTAAGATCTTTGGTATTAAAATGATTCATAAGGCCGCTTCAAACATTGAAATGCTATAATTCTAAGAACATGTTGCTTTACATTTTTCACATTAAAATATTTATAAGTCTTTTTTTTTTATTTTGCAGTTTTAATAGTCCAGGCATGACAATAGACCCTGAGTTTCGGCTATGGTTAAGCTCAAAATCATACAGTTCTTTTCCAATTCCTATTCTTCAAAAGGGTTTAAAGGTAAGAACAAAGTATAACAGATTTAATATTGACTAAGGATTCCTGTTTGAATGTAACTCTGAATTTAAAAGAGAGAGCTAATTCTCATAAATTCTGAAATGCTAAATTTCTGCTTTGTGCTCAGCACTATACTAGAGATCAGGAAGAACACTAAAGTAGATTCCTATTGTCAAGGAATTCACAATTTATATGTTATTTTCTCAAATAAGGATGCTAGATCTCCAATTATTATAAACCAACATTTACAATGTGTGTCCTTTTCCTGCCCGTCACTTCTCTAGCATTTCTTATTTCTGCCCTCCTTAAACGTTTCACAGTTCATTAATTCTCTAGAAAGAGTCTGACAGAAAGCAAGCTAAAACTATTTACTAAAAAGTCCTCATTAAAGATTATCTGGGACTTCTCATAGCCACCATCGAAGTTGAATAAATAGTAAGACAGTCAATTCTGTTAGATCAGGGTCCAGCTAACCAAAAGGCACGGTCTTAATAACAGAGAAAACTGACCGATGGCATAGACATAAGGGGTGTACCCAGACTCCCAAGCATGTGCTCACTGCCAGCTTTCACAGAAGTGGGGTAGGCATGGAGAAAATTGGGTGGATGAGGTACTTTGCAGATAGAGCCCCAATCCAGCCCAAGAAACTTCCTGCCATACTGCTTCCCAGCTCTGCCTGGAGGCTCACTTGCCATTTGCTCACATACTAAGGGTGACAGACTCAGAGAAGCTTGTCTTCTATCTCCTGGAGCCACTTACCTTCTACGGATGATGAAACTAAGAGCCATTTGCTTACACTCCAGGGGTTTTAAAAACATAGAGACCTCCTCTTTCCCAGAGAGGATTTGGGTACATTCCAAAGCAAAATCTGTCTCTCTTTCTCTATCTCGGAGAAAAGGAAAGGCTGCTATGCCAGTCATTCTGTAAGCTCCAAGTTTCAAAATTCGAATCCCCCTCTTAAGGTACTAATTCCACTATGCACACACAGGACATTCGGAATTTGATCCCTGATCCAGAAGTCTCATGTTCATACACACGCGCGCGCGCGCGCACACACACACACACACACACACAAACTATAGACCATATATACATACGTTAATATATTTTATATATATATATACATATCTGCACAACGTATGTTTGTGTGTGTGTGTGTGTTTATATATGTAAATTGTGCAAGGAGGGTAACATTTCATACCCTTCACGGTTTCAGACTTAACAGCCACACTCTCAAAAATGCCCTCCAATTGATTCTTTCCCCACCTCACCCTCAGTTTCGAATCATTTCCATTGTTCTGGTTCCTAAAATCCCAAGCCCTATGCTCAGAGCAAATAAGAGTGCTTTTAGTCACAGCATTGTACTTCCCATTTCAAAATATGAATTGGAACAATAGAAAATCTGGGATAATCCTTTTAGAGATGTTTTTACATGGAAAAAGAATAACACAAGATTTTGGATTTGCCGGTGAGTCTTGAAAATAGCTACATTTTTGCCCAGTTCTTTTAGCAGTGTTGTAGAAAGAAGAGTGCCCTGGAGACCATGCCTGCATCTGTCCTCACATGCCATTTTACTCACATCTGTTTTCAAGATTGCCGTGGAATCTCCCCAGGGATTGAAAAGTAATTTACTTCAGACATTTGGATGTACTGGGAGTGGAGAGGTAATGGAAGAGATATTTGAAAATCCTGACTGTGGACAATGGTGGAAAAAACTTTTATTTAGCCTATGTTTTTTCAATGCTGTGATCAACGAAAGAAAAAATTATGGAATATTGGGCTGGAATATTGCCTATAAATTTACTTCTTCAGACTTGGGGGTAAGTGTAGTCTCTTCCAAACTAACAAATAAGTAACAATAAGATACAAATTGAGAGGCTACTAGGTGCCTACACAAATGCTAATAAGTATTTTACATGGTGGCAAAAAAATGAACTCTGTAACTAGGCGATCAGGGCTAACGTTTAGAAACATGGCCTTTGATGTCAGCTTTTCTGGAATCAAATTGCAGCTCCACCTCTTATAGCTGTACAAGTATGTAATCTATTGGGCAAACTAATTAACCTCTCAGAGTCTTAGTTTCCTTGGCCAAAGAAAGCAAACTTGGGCAGACCAAATGTCCATACTGACTCCAGAGGATCAGTATATAATTATAAGCAAACTAATTAATACAAGTAAACGACTTAGAAGAGTGCCTGACAGATATAAATTACCATGGAAATGTTTGTTTGTTGGTATGACTTACTCATTTAAAGCAAAAGAGATTCCATTGACCCATTGTGTGGGGAAAAGTTTAGCTCAATTGTCTTTCTTTACTGTTCTCTATATGGAACCTTCTATTGGTGCTTTATTGCAAGATGTTTTCTTTATTGCTAAAATAAACACACGGTAGAATCTGCTTAAATTTTTCCCAGGTTAACTTTCTTGCAATTGTGCTTCCAGTGTACAACATTACACCCTTGATTACCAATTCATTTTTATATTAGAGCAAATTAAATAATAAAGACTCATGGGTTTTCTAAAGATTGCCATTAAGGTGTTGGAAAACTCCCTGAGAGGACAGCCCAATATTTCGTGGCAAGCACTGCGCCACCTGATTGGAGAAGTGATTTATGGTGGCCGGGTGATCGATAACTGGGACAAGCAATGCTTGAAGACCCTGCTCTACAAATTTTGTAATCCTGAAGTGCTGAAAGATGACTTCAGTTTCTCCAGTGATGGGGTAGGAAAAGAATTTATCTTCTTGCATTTCTTGGTAATTTTAAAGTAAACATTGTTGCATTATTTAAAATACGTCTTTAAATAAATTTTGATGTTCATTTTTAAAGGCTTTTATTAGCTTTCAGTATTATAAAAGTAATTTACCCATGACTCTATTAAATACAACATTATGTAGGGCAGTAAACAAAAAGAATTATTTAAAAATAGTCCATGTCCTTTGAGAATCCAGCATGTAAGATATGAAGCACAAGGAAGCTAACATTTATAAATCAACGATTCCATGCCAGTCACTTGATATATGTTTCTCATTTCATGTTCAAAACAAACAACCATGGTTCTAGATGCTGTTATCAGAAATCCCACATCTTCTCTTGTTCTTTATCCCCTCTCCTCCCGCTCAGTTTCCATCCTCTATCCAAGCCTTCATATTTGTGGAGCAGAAAACTCCAGGTTAGATGCCAGCAGCTGTGTGTCCCTGTCGAGTGGCTGCTAGCAGAGGAAAGAATCGTACAGACCTCTAACCATAGACTGTGGAGGGCAGGACTTGATATAAACTTTGATAGGTGGGAATTTGGATAAGAGAGGTGAATGGAAGATGAAAAGGAAGACGGCAGCTGTGGGTGATCATTGTGAGCTGGCAGTGCGCCTGGTGTAATTAAGAGAAAGAGAGGTCATATCCAGGTTGTCTGTCTGGGGTCTTGAGAATATGGATAGATCAACAGAATAGTAAAAATGATATTTTAGGGAGATACATTTGTAAGGCCTCTATAGAATGGATAGCAGTTGTCTATGTTGATGACCCTGAGTCAATAAGAAGGCATTAAATTGTATCCTTTATGCACTATTTGTCAAGCCAGAAAAAGCTATGAGGTTTTCTTTCTTTTTTTTTTTTTTTTTTTAAAATTTTCATTTAAAAAAAAAAAAAGAGGAAAAGAAAACTATCCTAAGGCCGGATGCAGTGGCTCATGCCTGTAATCCCAGCGCTTTGGGAGGCCAAGGCAGGCAGATCACCTGAGGTCAGGAGTCCGAGACCAGGAGTCCGAGACCAGGCTGGCCAACATAACAAAACCCTCATCTCTACTAAAAATACAAAAATTAGCTAGGCGTAGGCCGGGCGCGGTGGCTCAAGCCTGTAATCCCAGCACTTTGGGAGGCCGAGGCGGGTGGATCACCAGGTCAAGAGATCAAGACCATCCTGGTCAACATGGTGAAACCCAAAAAAAAAAAAAAAAAAAAAAAAAAAATTAGCTAGGCGTGATGGTGCATGCCTGTAGTCCCAGCTACTCAAGAAGCTAAGGATGGAGAATCACTTGAACCCGGGAGGTGGAGGTTGCAGTGAGCCAAGATCACACCACTGCATTCCATCCTGGGCAACAGAGCAAGACCCCGTCTCAAAAAAAAAAAAAAAAAAAAAAACTGTTTAAAATAACATTTAGTTAACATTTTAGTGTTCTTTGGCCAACTGCAGTGGCTCACACTTGTAATCCTAGCACTTTAGAAGGCTGAGGCATATAGATCAGTTGAGGTCAAGAATTCAAGACCAGCATGGCCAACATGGTGAGATCTCAGCTCTACTAAAAATACAAAAATTAACCAGACATGGTGGCACATGTCTGTAGTCCCAGCTACTCAGGAGGCTGAGGCTTAAGAATCGCTTGAACCTGTGAAGCAGAGGTTAAAGTCAGCTGAGATCGCACCACTGCATTCCAGCCTGGGAGACAGAGCGAGATTCCATCTCAAAAAAAAAAAAAGGGTAGGGTTCTTTAAATTGCCCAAAGAATACAATATGCATGGTTTTATACAGACATTAAGTATACACTAAGAGAATAAGGTATACTGTAACATACGGCATACAATTGCATTGGCAGAATTCGATGACAGAAGTGTATTCTGAAATTTATATTTCAATTGTTTAGTTGCTTTAAAACACTGGGAATTTTATGACACTTTCAGCTTACCAGCTCTTCCTGTTCTTTGTCATAATCTTAGCTGCTTCTGCAGGTAATTTTTGGTTTTTGTTTGTTTTTTTGTCAGTTACTGTTAGTTCATTTTTCCCTCTGATCTTCATTCATTCTTTGACATTTTCCTTAATGGTATCAAGAAAGCCACCATCTCCCATTTTCCTGACCACATGAACAATGCATTTCTCTTCTTGTTTAGGGGTCAGTTATTCTTAAGATTTCTCACATTCCTTCTAGGTTTTACTAAAGTAAAATGATTTGTTCAAGCCTTATTGCATTCATTATCTATGGGTATATTTCATTGAGGTAACCGGTGATCAGAATCACCCTCGCCTTTATAGTGTTCTTTTCCTTTCCCTCTTTTCCCAACAAGAAAGTTATACATGCATATCATATGTACATTACAATACAGTAGTCCCAAGATGTTGCTTTTGACAGTGTCTAAAATATACCACATGCAAATAAAAAAGCCTTCGGTATGAAATTTCATGGGAAAATACTGTCTTCAAGCATTAATGAAAGTAGGTATCTTACTCTGGCAAAAACTAACAAAGTGTTCAGAAGTAGCAGAATTGAAGAAAAAAACTAACAAAATGGTTAAATTTTCAGATATGTCAGCCAGTGCCAGAATCTGCAAGCATAAAGGACTGCATACACATTATCCAGTCCTTACCTGATGATGACCCTCCCGAGGTCTTAGGAGTACACCCAGAGGCCATCAGGAGCTGCAGCGAGACCCAGGGCCAGAAGTTTATTGAAAATCTCACTGCCTTGCAACCAAAAACGACCACTACCAACCTCATGATCAGGTAAGAACTCACTAGGAAAAACTGTCCATCAAAAATTATCAGGCTGGATGTGGTGGCTCATGCCTGTAATCCCAGCATTTTGGGAGGCCAAGGGCGGGGGGGGGGGGGGATCACGAGGCCAGGAGTTCAAGACCAGCCTGAGCAACATGGTGAAACCCCATCTCTACAAATAACACAAAAATTAGCCAAGAGTGGTGGTAAGCACCTGTAGTCCCAATAACTTGGGAGATTGAGACCCTATCTCAAAATGAAAAAAAAAAAATTGGTTTGAAAGGATATATAGAAAGGTATAGTCTACATGGCAGAGAAACTAAATTCTACTCCAGTGAGTTCCTTATGTATTTAAGTTCTAAGTTTTAAATTTGTATGTCTAACAAATTTTAACAATTGCTTTTAAAAGATATTTGAATAATATTTGATCCAATTTATAAACTTAAACATTTTCAAATATATTAATATTCATTATAAAGTTAATGTACTTCAATTTGCCTGCCTGCCAGAACTTCTCAAATCTTTGAATAACTTTTATAAAACTAATAATTAAAATATGGTGAATCTTAAATTCTCTTATTTTCTAACATTTTATAGCAATTTAATGAGATTTCAACTTAAAATAATAAATCAGTTTCTCAATTATATCTTTTAATTGGGGTCACAAGACTGACCCCAATCTAATACATGGTATTAAAAGGCCCAATTCACTTAAACATTATAAATATTTAAGATACCAACATATTATAAGGAAATGCTTTTAATAAACATACTAGATATGTTTATTAATGTCCCTTTGGTCACTTTGGGAGGCTATAATTAACCCAATCTTGCTGCCTTTGCTTATCTTGTCTGTGGGGCTTGATTCAAAAATCTATCATAGTCAATGTAATTTCCTTAGTGGTAGCAAATCTTTGCCCTCTGAAGATAGTTTGACTTTTGACACCTTTTGACCTTTTGAATTATTTGAAGCCACCTGGGATGAATTCTACAGAGAAAACCAACTTTAAAGTCAGAACAGTGTGATGACAAAGTAAGGAGCCATGTGACCTCAGGCAACCTGTAAACTGGTTCAGAAGCAGCTCTGTAGGACTAAATACTTCGTGGCAGCTTTAATGTTATCGCTTACCTTGAAGGAGGACATTCATTTGACTGTGAAACTTGGAGTGTTTGTTGAAAAATCATTCCCTACTAGCAAACAGAACAACAGAGAGAGGGAACTCAAAAGAGATGTGCCCCATTCCCTACTGATCCAGTAACTGTCTAAGGAGGTTCTCCCACCTTCCTGGGCCCTGGTTTCATCATCTTTAAAAAAATTTAATTTATTCCAAGAATATTCAGATATACTTTAATACAAAAAAATGAAATGTATAAAAAATTATTCATTGAAATTCTGTTTGTAATAATAAAATATTGAGAACGGCAAAAAAAAAAAAAAAAAAAAAGGAATGCAAAGAACTCTTCCAGCTCTCCTGTTTTAGTGGTTCTGCGTAGTATTGCAGCCTCACCTAGCTGGGCCCCGCACCCCCCCTGTCCCCCCCCCAACGGAGTGTGAGCTTAGGAAGCCCTTCCTGTAAACACAGAACGGAACAAGCAGTGGAACGCTGCATGCCGCTGCTTCAGCGTGCTATTTAGTTGCCTCCTCTTTTTCATTGCCTTGCAAATGCATTCAGATGATTATTTTACAAAGAAATTCTAAAAAAGCTTTTATAATACGTGTTTCCTTGCAAATGTCTAAAGTACATTGGACAGTTTCTCATCTGTAAAATGAAATGAATTCCATGGTCTCTGTAAGATCATCCATAGTATGGTTTTGTGGTTCTGTTTATCTTCAGATGGAACTTAAGCAGAGAGCCCTCTAACATTAGATAGATACCTGTAGCTCATTTTTCTCGTTTCCTTTTTTTAATTTTTATTTTCCTTTTCTTTTTTTTTTTTCTTTTTCTTTGATTTTTCTTCCTTTTTTTAATTTTTTTAATCTGTTTTTTCTTTTTTCTTTTTTTGAGACAGAGTCTCACTCTGTTACTCAGGCTGGAGTGCAGTGGCGCCGTCTCTGGTCACTGCAACCTCCACCTTCCAGGTTCAAGTGATTCTCGTGCCTCAGCTCCTGAGTAGCTGGGATTACAGGGACCCACCACACCTGGCTAATTTGTGTATTTTTGGTAGAGACGGGGTTACACCACATTGGCCAGGCTGATCTCGAACTCCTGACCTCAAGTGATCTGCCCACCTCAGTGTCTCAAAGTGCAGGAATTACAGGCGTGAAACATCATGCCCAGCCAATTTTTATTTTTTTAACTGACATAATAATTGTACATATTTCTGTGGCACATAGTGATGTTTTGATACATACAACATATAATGATCAGATCAGGACAATTTACATGTCTATCATCTCAAACATTTATCATTTCTTTGTGTTGGAAACTTTCAGTATCCTCTCTTCTAGCTATCTGAAGGTGTGTAATCTATTTGTATTAACTATAGTCATCCTACAGTGGTATAGAACACTAAAACTTATTCCTCCGGTCTCCTGGTAATCTTGAATCCTTTAACAAATCTCTCCCATCTCCCTCTTCCCACTCCATGTCTCAATCTTCTCTTGGTTTCTTTTGCAGACCTGAGCAGAGTAATGAGGAACTGGTGATGGAAATTCTCTCCGATTTGCTACATCGGCTGCCACTGACAGTGGAGAAAGAAGAACATGCTGTGGGAATGCCAACCACTTTGAAGAGCATGATGTCAAGCTCCATTTGGGAGTCTCTTTCTAAAAATCTCAAAGGTGAGCGTGGGACATGAGCTTTTTCCCTTTACCTCACCCTCCTCAGGAAAGGACTCTGGCATCAGGAGTAAGGTAAAGATTGGACAAAAATTCCACAGAAGTGGAAAGACTGAGATAAGTAGGAAAACTCAGTCTCTGCCTCCTCTCTCCAAGCTGAAAGACAGAGAGCAGGGAAGAAAATCACACTTTAGTTTGGGGGTTGGTAGCATGTGGCACTGAGATCAAAAGTGAAGAAATAAGTGTAGCCAACCAGAAAGCAGCAATTCTGCTTGGGTGATTCTCAAGAGCTCCTAGATGCCTATTCTCTCTGCCTCTCTGCCTTCTGGAACAGCAGAGGTTTAGATGGACCTTCTGCTGGAAGACCACTTGGCTCTGAGAAGCTAAGGGGAATCAGGACAGGTCCAGGAAAACAGAGGACGCCTGGTTGCCCAGAGATGGCTCCAAACCCATCTCTAAGGGGCTAAATTGCTGGACTATGATAATTTTCCCAGTTATTTTAATATCCATATTCTATGCCTTTCAAGAAGTTTATTTGGGAACCAAATATTGAGCAATAGTCTAACAAAACAGTATTATTGTTGAGTCTCAATCAAGCCAGTAAATTAGGGCTCACAGGCCAAATCCAGCCCACCCTTTTTTTTTGTACAGCCTGTGAACTAAAATGGCTTTTGCATTTTTTAATGGCTGAAAAAAACACAAGGAAGAAATATAGTTTGCAACACATAAATGTTATATGAAATTCAAATTTGAGTGCCCATAAATAAAGATTTATTGGAACACAGCCACACTTACTCATGACATATTGTCCATGCATCCATACGTGGTAGATAGTGTGGCTATACAAGTACATAGTGTGGCCACACCCACACTGCAAGCGGAGAGCAGAGTAGCTTTCAGAGACGGTGTGGTCCCCACACCCTAAAATGTTTGCTATCTGACCTTCTACAGAAAATGTTTATCAACCCCTTGTCAAGACACACGAAACTCCCTTAACTTTCAAAGCCTAAGTCCCTCCATGTAAAGCCTCTTTTTTATCTGTAAAATATCAAAATTTTATCTCGTTTTAAAATCTAGATCACGACCCCCTTATCCATTGTGTCTTGCTAACCTTTTTGAAGCAAGAAATTACACGATTTGATAAGTTATTATTTGTCATACATAAATCCTTAAAAGATCTTCAACTTGCTATAAAAGGAGAGATCATCCTCACCCAAGAATTGGAGGAAATATTTAACTCTTTTCTTAATATGAGAGTGCCTACATTGTGGCAGGTAAGCAGTTATTCTTATTTCCTATTTTCTTGCTTGCTTGAAATAAATGTCCAGGTTCAAGGGAATGGTGAAGTTAACTGGTGCATCTGCATGATGAAACATGTAACTATTAAAAGATGCTGATGTACTTTTTCATATTTTCATATCTCTGAAGTTGGAATGCCTCTTAACAGTCACTGTTGCCACACGGCACCATCACTTAGTTATCACCATGTGTGTGTCTATGCATTACGGCAGTTCATGTCCTAGTAGGTGCACTGTTGGTACTACTATAAGTGTTGAATATAATTGCTTTTAAAATAAAAACAAAGCTAAACAAGATAATGAAGAAATTGCTGGGTTGTGGTCTTAAACAGAAGGCCAAATTGTAAAAACACAAAATTTATTAGACCAGGAATAAAATAAGCCATGGAAGACCTGGCAGCACAGAGTAGGAAATTAACAAGCTCGATGCTGGACACTAACACTATTTCCCTAGAAATGAACTTCTCCCCTTACAATTAGCACTGGCCTCTTCCAGAACCCTGAAACCTATACCAGATTAAAAACCTGTGTAGACATGTAAAAAGATGTTCAACATCATTTGTTTTCAGGGAAATGCAAATCAAAACCATAATGAGATACAACTTCACACCTACTAGGATGGACAGAATTAAAAAAGACATTAAAAACAAGCGTTGGTGAGGAGGTAGGGACACTGAAACCCTCATACACCACTCATGGGAATGAAAAATAGTACAGCCACTTTGAAAATAGTGCGGAAGTTTCTCAAAAAGTTAGAGAGATTTACCATTTGACTCAGCAGTTTCACTCCTAAGAATATACCCAAGAAAAATTAAAACATATGTCCAGGCCGGACACCGGGGCTCACACCTGTAATCCCAGCGCTTTGCAAGTTCAAGGCAGCAGATCACCTGAGGTCAGGAGTTCAAGACCAGCCTGCCCAACATGGTGAAACCCCGTCTCTACTAAAAATAAAAATTAAAAAATTAACCAGGTATGGTGGCAGGCACCTGCAATCCCAGCTACTTGTGAGGCTAAGGCAGGAGAATTGCTTGAACCCAGGAGGTGGAGGTTGCAGTGAACCAAGATCATGTCATTGCACTCCAGCCTGGGTGACAGGGGGAGACTCCATCTCCAACAACAACAAAAAAAGTCCACACAAAACTTGCATATGAATGTTCATGGCAGCATTATTTATAATACCCAAAAGGTGGAAACAACTCAAATGTCCACTGACTGATGATGAATGGATAAAATATGGTATGCCCCTGTAATGAAATAACATTCAGCCAGCAAAATGAATGAAGTGCTGATACATGCTACAGCATGGATAAAGCTTAAAAACAATAGGTTTTTCGTGCTATGTGTAAGAAGGCCATCACAAAGACCATATATTGTATGATTTCATTTACAGGAAATGTTCAGAATAGACAAATCCATAGTGACAGAAAGTAGATTACTGGTTGCCTTGGTTTGTGGGTGACAGGGAATTGGAGAATGGATGCTAAAAGGGTTTTCTTTTGGAGTCAAGAAAATGTTCTACAATCGACTACAGTAGTGATTGCACAACTCAGTGAATATACGAAAACCATTAATTTGTATGCTTTAAATAAGTAAGCTGTATGGCATTTGAATTATATCTCAAAGTTATTTTTTAAACCTATGTAGAAAACATGAAGACAGGTGAGAGGAAATAATGACAATTATAATTCTTTAAAATTGAATACAAGCCGTGATGAAAAATTGAAATACGGAGACACATCTAGAATCATAGGACTTCAGAGCTTAAAAGGATCTTAGGGATCCTCCACTCCAATGACCTTATTTTACAGATACGAAAACAAAAAAGCAGAGAGGCCTTATTACATGCTTAGCAAGCCCAGTGGTGAAATAGCTAGGACTCTGTAAGTGCAAAGTAAGGCTAAAGGAACACGGCTGAGTTGGTACACTCTGAGTACAGTCACATGTGGCTGAGGCCATTGCTCACTTGACAGAGTGACAAGAGCTGAGATTAGTCAGGTAGAAATGTCCAGCTTGGACCAATGGTTAGGAAGTCATGCATTCAGAGATGGGGTGGGCAGAAAGACGTGCTGTTTGAGGAACAGACGACGGCATCCTGTTTTAGACATGGAAAGTGTGAGGAGCTAGAGGGGCTCTCACGTAGAGCTATTGAAAAGCAATGGGACAAAAGCACAGGCTACAAAGCGAGTGCTTGGTGTCATCAGCCTAGACAGAGCCATGGATTAAATCAGGGAGAGGGAATGTAAAGTAGCAAGAGAAGAGGGCTAAAGGGACTCTGGGCAACACCAGCCTCGAGGGAGGGAAGAAGAGGAGCCAGTGAATGAGACCTAAAAAGAAGTAGTCGGAGAATTCGAGAGAAAGCCAGGGTGGAGTCTAGTCACAGAAGCCAAAGCAAGGGAGCAGGAGGAAGCAGTGGGCTCCGTCAAAAGCTGCAGAGGATACAGGTGCAAGGAGTGACGCTTGAATATGGAAAATAGAAGGTCACTTGTGGTTTCTAAGGAGGACTCCAGAAGAGGGTACAGTAAACAAAAGAAGAAGCTATTGGGCTGCAGGATTCTCCTCCTCCCCACTTGCATCGAACAGGTAGGATTGAGTGTTGGGTGATTTATGTAGTTAAGATGGACAGTGCACTAATAAACAGGGATGGAGGATGGAAAGCGGAATCCACAGAAGGGAGAGGAGGTATGCCAGAAGGCTGTGCAGAGCACAGGGGCAAGGGCAACTTGGCTCAGAACTGGATGGCAAAGCAGGGAAAGGGAGTAGACAGTGGGTGGGATGTAGAGAACTTTGTATAGGGGAAGGCCAGGAAGCTGAAATTGCTCATGCCCAATAGCATGTGAAGGTGATCTCCCCCAAACAGGAGAAAAGAGGATGAGGAAATGAAAAGATTTGAAGAGAGTGATAAAAGCCTTCAGCCAGAATAGAAGCTTCCAAGCGTTTTATTCAAAGCACTATTAGGATAATGTTGTTTTGCCCTGGTAATAAGGGCTAGACTTTTCATTGTGTGCTTTCAGTTGGAAAATGACATCCTCCTGCCAAGGTATTTCTCCCTGGCAATTGAGCCTATTACCAAGGTTTGCAGAAATGTTCCTGATGACCCCAAAGACAAAGGAAAAAAATGATGTGACTGTCTTTAAATCCCAACAGAAACACGCCTACACGTCATGTAAGCCACTGAGTTCCTGGATTGATGATCTCCTCCAGCGGCTGAATTTCTTCAATACTTGGGCCAAAGTGGCTTACACTGCGATACAGCGTCGGTATGGGTGAAAGCTGCTTTACACTCCCTTCCTCGGTTTTGCTTAAAGCCTAAAGGTTTATGACATCATTTCCCATGCTTGGTTTCCTTGTGTTCTCACAGTAACGTGTGAATTAAGCAAGGGAGGGATTCTTATCTGCCCTTTGAGCTGAGAAAGTGAGGACCTAAGGTGTTGAGTCTTGTGTAAGCTCCCTCACTCAAGAGACGGAGTTATGACTACAACATAGTACATTTCTCTTTCCTAAGAAATGCACAGGATGAAATGTGAAAGGGAATAATTAGTTACATGTAATTTTTATTTTTATTTATTTTATTCTGAAACAGAGTCTCGCTGTCATCCAGGCTGGGGTGCAATGGCACAATCTCAGTTCACTACAACCTCCGCCTCCAGGGTTCAAGCGATTCTTCTCCCTCAGCCTCCCAAGTAGCTGGGACTACAGGCACCTGCCACCACGCCCAGCTAATTTTTTGTATTTTTAGTAGAAGTGGGGTTTCACCATGTTGGCCAGGCTGGTTTTGAACTCCTGACCTCAAGTGATCCACCTGCCTCGGCCTCTCAAAGTGCAGGGATTACAGGCGTGAGCCATCGTGCCCAGCCACGTTTAATTTTCACATGTGTTTAGTTATAATAAAAATAGCTTGAGAGGCATTAGAGTAGCTGGCATCTAACAAGTGCCTCACAGGATGTGGAATATTTTGTTAGGAGCTTTACTCACAGCAGCCCTTGATGTGAAGGAGGTGCCGTCATTATCATCATCCCCATTTTAGAGATGAGGAAACTGTCCAAGGGCATGAAGTGCCCAAGGTTACACAAGTAGAACATGGAAGTGTTGAGACTTGAACTCAGAACTCGTTCCAAAGTCTGAGCCAAGCTGCCTCCTGTATTTACATTTGCTACTGTAAGTGTAGCAACAGAACAAATTCACATCTTTATATCCTTTGTGAGATGTCTGTAACTCAAAAACAACGGACAAGATTCCACAAGGCCCAGGCAGGATTCCCACTATAATAATGACATCTCGTTACCCAAATCTGTTGCCTTCCAGCCTTTGTGCTCCCTCTTTTCCTTCAAGACCTTAAAACCGTAGTTGGCTTCTATTCAAGGACTGGATAAGAGTCCTGCACTGGGGAAGTTGAAATGAAAAGTAAACGAAGGGCCCAGGGAGGGGAGGAACTGGGGGAAATGGCCCACATCACCCAAAGATGTGCAATTATTATGCCCTTAATCCCCCAATTTGTGGTCTGCCTTCCACTAGGTATATGAGATTTGTCACAATTTGGAAGCAGCCTGTTCCATCATCTAGCCAAAAATGCAAATACCATGATGATTCAGAGAACAATCTCTTTGAAGGGTTTCCTTCAAGATACTGGCTCCCAGCTTTCTTCTTTCCACAAGGTGAGCATTAGAACCAAGGTCAGCTCCAGACCTGGCCCAACCAAGTTTGCACTCAATTGCCCTGTCACTCACCTTTCTCTCCTCCCCTTTAAGATGAGAGCACCTGCACCCCCACAAGTGCCTGGGTCTCTCGTGTGCACTAGAGCAGCTCTTCCTCTCCACCCACTTCCTTCCCTCACCCCAACCTCCTCACATGCCAAATCCACCCACCCCTATCAGATTTCACCTGTTTCTGCCTGCTCAGCACAAATGTCCAGCAGGAGAGGCAGGCATGAACCAGAGCACGTTCCAACGATGTGTGGTTGGGGGGGGGGGTGTAAAGAGAGCTGTAAAGGGGTGACACTGGGCTGTGAGCTCCACGAAGGCAGGAACCAAGACTGTTTTAATTTCTGTGGTGTCCCTAGCCCCTGATACAGCCCCTAGCACACGCGTACAAAGCTCTCACTAAAATTTGAAGAATGAATGAATGGCTTTCTCAATGGAATATAGGAATGGATCAGTACTTGTGGAGCATAAAACAGGGGGACCTTCACTAAGAGCCAGGGAAGCCCACTAAGGAAATAACATCTAGGATGAGTCTTGAAGCTTGCTACCAATTAAGTATTATCCAGGTGCAGACAGAGGAAGAAAAGAATAATTCGTAGGGCTTCCATAGTACTTATTAGGTGCCATGCACTGTTCTGAGGACTTTGTATAAATTAAGTCATTTAATTCTCATGACAACCTTATGAGGTTTTTACTAGAACTATCCCTGTTTTCAGACAGAAAACCTTGGCACAGAAAAATTAAGGAATTTGCCCCAAGTCATATCACTAGCAAGAAGTTGAGAGTCCCGTCCAAGGTCACTCCACTACTAAGTGGAATGATGCGGGGGGCGGGGGGGGGGGACACGACTAGTGACTGAGCCAAGATTTGAACTCAGCCTGACTTAAAATGTTGAGTGTTTAGATGACTGCACTAAGTAGGGACAGCATTCTTATTAGAGAAAACACCATTCAGATTAGGAGAAACCAAATGTTCATTATGGCCAGAACAAAAGACCCCCAGAGGGAGAATGGTTGCAACTGCAAAGGTGGACACGGCTGGCCCCTGGGGCTGTGTAACACACACTAAGGAAGTCTACTCCATCCTGTGGCAGCAGAAACCACTGAAGTGTTTCAGGCCAGAGAGGTCATGATCCAGCAGCTGTAGGAAGGAAGAAGGGCAGGAGTGCAGTGGAGAAGAACAAGACTGGGTCCTGGTCATTTAAGGAGTCTGCAGATTAGCGGGGTGTGGTGGTGCACACCTGTAGTCCCAGCTACTCAAGAGGCTGAGGCAGGAGAATTGCTTGAGCCCAGGAGGTCAAGGCTGCAGTGAGCCCCAAGCCACTGTTCTCCAGCCTGGGCAACAGAACAAGACCCTGTCTTGTCAATCAATCAATCAAATAAGGAATCTGCTTTATTCTCCAGGCAAGAGCTGATGGTGATCAGAGTAAGGCAGTGGTAGTGGGGCAGAAGTGGGGAGTAGGGGGCATTTAGGAACCAGAACCAACTAGACTCCGTGTTTGGAAGGATAGAGGTAGCAGGGAGAAGGAGGTTAAGCATGACTCCTGGATCTCTGGCTTGGAAAGCTGGGTGGTTGCTGGCATCCTTCACTGAAATATGGAGCACAGGGAGAGGAGCAGGCTGATGGGGATCAGAGAGACAGACATGGCAAGTTTGAGAGGTTCTCATTTTTTTCCTACTGCACATAGCCTTTCTCCATGCACCCAGGGAAAACATGGCCACAAGCAGCTCAGCAACCCTGGAGGCAACAGAACCTTCCTTCTCCCAGTGTCCATATGACATTTATGAGAAAGACTCTGACACACTCGTTTGTTTCCAAAAGGATGAGGTATGATTATCAGCCAAGATTGGCTCAGAAATGGAGAGGGTCTCAGAATTTACAGCCCCTCTATCCCCACAATGAATACAGGAGGGGTGCTGGCCTTGAAAAGCAACCCATGTTCACCAGGAGGCTCCCGCAGCTGGCCAGACCAGTCACCAAGGCCTGAGAGGGTGGGTGAACTAGTGCTCTGCTCCTGCCTAGCCCATCTCTTTGTCCTTTTTCCTCCACTCTTCCCTTCATCCTCCATGAGACATCATTGTTGCTAGCCCCAGCAGGAAACCCTGAGACTCACAAGGAACCTGATGGTGTGTGTTCTTCTCCAAAGCTTTTCTTGCTGCTGTGCTTCAAGACTATGGGAGGTCCCGAGGAATCTCTGTGGATACCCTCACCTTCACCCACCATGTGATTTCCGACACCACTGACAAAGATGAGAAGTTCTCTGTATTTATGCAAAAGAAACTCAACATAGTCAGGAGAGCCTTTAAGGTACGGGAATACTTAAAAGATTAGAAAGAGTAATCATTCATTAATTCATTTAATCAATTATGCCCTCAACAAACCTTTATTCAGCACTTTCTGTGTGCCAGGCACTAGAGAGGCAAATCAACAAGGCACAGCCCTGCTTCAAGTCCAAATGCCCTCAGACTTCCTCTTTCCCCACTCTCTTTCTGAGGGAAAAATATTATAAATCATGAATAAAAGATTTAAGTCAATACAATAAACAGACTTTCTAAGTATCCCCTATTATAAATGAAGACAGATGCTACTGAGGTCAGAATCGAAAGGTGATATTTTAAATCAGTGGGCAAACCTCTCCTGGCAGCTCTTGGCTGAAATGCCTGCCCCCAGCAACTGGCTCATTCCAGAGCTCAGCCAGGTGCCAAGTGGAAACCTGCACCCTCCCAGTCCTCAGCAGTGCAGTGAGGGGGACGTGTGGAGGCGGCTTGGGCTGGCGCAGGGCACAGAGCACCAGCAAGCCAGATGCACTGTGCACCCCAACCCTGCCACTTCCCCACCACTGTCCCCACTGATTTGAAGGGCCACAGTTGTCATTTACTAAATTCCAATTTCTTCTGGGAATCTATTTTTCTGCTCCAGGACCAATGCTGGGGAGGAAGCAGGGACAGGGTTGGGAGAGGTTAAAGATTGAAAAAAGAAAAAAAAAAAAAAAAAAGAATGTGAAATAATGCTCAGTATCTTTAGCATTCTCTCTCCCCTACCCCACCCCCAAACTGTCCACTGTGTGTGATGCTCCTCTCCCTGAGTCCACGTGTTCTCGTTGTTCAACACACACCTATGAGTGAGAACATATGGTACTTGCCTTTCTGTTCTTGGGTCAGTTTGCTGAGAATGATGGTTTCCAGATTCATCCAAGTCCCTACAAAGGACACAAACTCATCTTTTTTTATGGCTGCATAGTATTCCATGGTGTGTTTGTACATTTTCTTTGTCCAGTCTATTGTTGATGGGCATTTGGGTTGGTTCCACGTCTTTGCTATTGTACACACTGCTGCAATGAACATATGTGATGTGTCTTTATAGTAGAACAATTTCTAGTTCTTTGGGTATATACCCAATAGTGGGATTGCTGGGTCAAATGGAATTTCTATTTCTAGATCCTTGAGAAATCGCCACACTGTCTTCCACAATGGTTGAACTAATTTACACTCCCACCAACTATGTAAGAGTGTTCCTGTTTCTCCACATCCTCTCCAGCAACTGTTGTCTCCCAATTTTTTAATGATCATCATTCTAACTGGCGTGAGATGTCTCAGTGTGGTTTTGATTTGCATTTCTCTAATGACCAGTGATGAAGAGCATTTTTTCATGTTTGTTGGCCTCATATATGTCCTCTTTTGCAAAGTGTTCATATCCTTCGCCCACTTTTGAATGGGGTTTTTTTCGTGTATATCTGTTTTAGTTCTTTGTAGATTCTGGATATTAGCCCTTTGTCAGATAGGTAGATTGCAAAAAATTTTTCCCATTCTGTTGGTTGCCGATTCACTCTAATTATGGTTTCCTTTGCTGTACAGAAGCTCTGGAGTTTCATTAGATCCCATTTGTCTATCCTGGCTTTTATTGCCATTGCTTTTGGTGTTTTAGTCATGAAGTCCTTGCCTATGCCTATGTCCTGAATAGTTTTGCCTACGTTTTCTTCTAGTGTTTTTATGGTGTTAGGTTTTATGTTTAAATCTTTGATCCATCTGGAGTTGATTTTAGTGTAAGGTGACAGGTAGGGGACCAGTTTCTGCTTTCTGCACATTGCTAGCCAGTTTTCCCAACACCATTTATTAAACATGGAGTCCCTTCCCCATTGCTTGTTTTTGCTGGGTTTGTCAAAGATCAGATGGTTGTAGATGTGTGGTGTTTCTTCTGGGGTCTCTGTTCTGTTCCATTGGTCTATGTCTCTATTTTGGTACCAGTACCATGCTGTTTTGATTACTGTAGCCTTGCAGTATAGTTTGAAGTCTGGCAGTGTGATGACTCTGGCTTTGTTATTTTTGCTTAGGATTGTCTTGGCTATGCGGGGTCTTTTGTGATTCCGTATGAAGTTTAAAGTGGTTTTTTCCAGTTCTGTGAAGAAGGTCATTGGTAGCTTGATGGGGATAGCATTGAATCTATAGATTACTTTGGGCAGTATGGCCATTTTCACAATATTTATTCTTCCTAACCATAAGCATGGAATGTTTCTCCGTCTGTTTGTGTCCTCTCTTATTTCGTTGAGCAGTGGTTTATAGTTCTCCTGAAGAGGTCCTTTACATCCTTTGTTAGTTGTATTCCTAGGTATTTTATTCTCTTTGTAGCAATTATGAATGGGAGTTCGCTCTTGATTTGGCTCTGTTTGTCTGTTATTGGTTTACAGAAATGCTTGTGATTTTTTACACATTGATTTTGTATCCTGAGACTTTGCTGAAGTTGCTTATCAGTTTGAGAAGATTTTGGGCTGAGACGATGGGGTCTTCTAGATATAAAGTCATGTCATCTGCCAATAGAGACAGTTTGACTTCCTCCTTTCCTAATTGAATACCTTTATTTCTTTTTCTTGCCTGATTGCTCTGACTAGAACTTCCAATACTATGTTGAATAGGAGTGGTGAGAGAGGACATCCTTTTCTAGTGCCTGATTTCAAAAGGAATTCTTCCAGCTTATGTCTGTTCAGTATGATATTGGCTGTAGGTTTGTCATATATAGCTTTTATCATTTTATGATATGTTCCATCAATACCTAGTTTATTGAGAGTTTTTAGCATGAAGCGCTGTTGAATTTTATCTAAGGCCTTCTCTACATCTATTGAGATAATCATGTGGTTTTTGTCTTTGGTTCCATTTATGTGATGGATTACATTTATGGATTTGTGTATGTTGAACCAGCCTTGCATCCCTGGGATGAAGCCTACTTGGTCATGATGGATAAGCTTCTTGATGTGCTGTTGCAATCTGTTTGCCAGTAGATTTTTGCGTCGATGTTCATCATGGATATTGGCCTGAAGTTTTCTTTTTGAGTCTCTGCCTGGTTTTGGTATCAGGATGATATTGGTCTCATAAAATGAGTTAGGGAGGATTCCCTCCTTTTGTATTGTTTGATACAGTTTCAGAAGGAATGGAACCAGCTCCTCTTTGTACGTCTGGTAGAATTCAGCTATGAACCCGTCTGGACCTGGACTTTTTTTGGTAGGCTATTGATTGCTGCCTCTACTTCAGCCCTTGTTATTGGTCTATTCAGGGTTTCAGCTTCCTCCTGGTTTAGTTTTGGTAGAGTACAAGTGTCTAGGAATTTATCCATATCTTCCTGGTTTAGTGGTTTATGTGAGTAGAGCTTTTTGTAGTAATCTCTGATGGTAGTTTGTATTTCTGTGGGATCAGGGGTGGTATCCCCTTTATCGTTTTTTATTGCATTTATTTGATTCTTCTCCCTTTTCTTTTTTATTAATCTGGCTAGTGGTATATTTTGTTGATCTTTTCGAACAACCAGCTCCTGGATTTATTGGTTTTTTTGAAGGGTTTTTTGTGTCTCTATCTCCTTCAGTTCTGCTCTGATCTTAGTTATCTCTTGTCTTCTGCTAGCTTTTGAGTTTTTTTGATCTTGCTCCTCTAGTTCTTTCAATTTTGATGATAGGGTGTCAATTTTAGATCTTTCCTCTCTTCTCTGGTGGGCATTTATCGCTATAAATTTCCCTCTCAATACTGCTTTAAAGGTATCCCAGAGATTCTGGTAAGTTGTGTCTACATTCTGGTTGGTTTCGAAGAACATCTTTATTTCTGCCTTCATTTCATTGTTTATCCAGTCAACATTCAGAAGCAAGTTGTTCAGTTTCCAAGTGGTTGTGCGGTTTCCAGTGTGTTTCTTGATCCTGAGTTCTAGTCTGATTACGCTGTGGTCTGATAGACTGTTTGTTATGATTTCTGTTCTTTTGCATTTGCTGAGGAGTGATTTGTTTCCAATGATGTGGTCAATTTTAGAGTAAGCACAATGTGGTGCTGAGAAAAATGTATATTCTGTGGATTTGGGATGGAGCATTCTGTGTATGTCTATTAGATCCACTTGGTCCAGCTCTGGATTCAAGTCCTGGATATCCTTGTTAATTTTCTGTCTCGTTGATCTAATATTGATAGTGGAGTATTGAAGTCTCCCACTATTATTGTGTGGGAGTCTAAATCTCATTTTAGGTCATTAAGAACTTGCCTTATGTATCTGGGTGCTCCTGTGTTGCAGGCGTATATATTTAGGATAGTTAGCTCTTCCTGCTGGATTGATCCTTTTACCATTATGTAGTGTCCTTCTTTATCTCTTTTGATCTTTGTTGGTTTGAAGTCCATTTTGTCAGAGACTAGGATTGCAACCCCTGCTTTTTTTTTGTCCTCCATTTGCTTGGCAAATCTTCTTCCAACCCTTTACTTTGAGTCTATGTGTGTCTTTGTATGTGAGATGGGTTTCTTGAATACAGCATATCAATGGGTTCTGACTTTTTAATCCAGTTTGCCAGTCTGTGTCTTTTGATTGGGGCGTTTAGGACATTTACATTCAATGTTAATATTGTTATGTGTGAATTTGATCCTGCCATTTTGTTACTGGCTTTCTTTCTCATTAGTTGACTCATTTTCTTCATTGCATTTTTGGGCTTTGCCAACTGGTTTGCTTTTTGCAGTGACTGGTATTTGCTCCTTTCCATGCTTAGTGTTTCTTTGAGAAGGTCTTGTAGGGCAGGTCTGGTAGTGACAAAAATCTCTCAATAATTCTTGTCCGTAAGGGATTTTATTTCTTCTTCACTTCTGAAGCTTAGTTTGGCTGGGTATGAGATTCTGAATTGAAAGTTCTTTTCTTTAAGGATGTTGAGTATTGGCCCCCACTCTCTTCTGGCTTGGAGGGTTTCTGCCGAGAGATCTGCTGTGAGTCTGATTGGCTTGCCTCTGTGGGTGACCTGACCTTTCTCTCTGGCTGCCCTTAGCAGTTTTTCCTTCATTTCGACCCTGGTGAATCTGATGATTATGTGCCTTGGGGTTGCTCTTCTTGAGGAATATATTTGTGGAGTTCTATTTCCTGAATTTGAAATTTGGACTGCCTTACTAGGCTTGGGAAGTTCTCCTGGATAATATCCTGGAGTGTGTTTTCCAGCTTGGATTCATTCTCCCCATCATAATCAGGTACACCAATCAAGTATAATGAGGTTTTTTCACATAATCCCGTATTTCTTGGAGGCTTTGTTCATTTTTCACTCTTCTCTCTCTTGTATTGCCTTCTCTTTTTATTTCATTGAGTTGATCTTCAATCTCTGATATCCTTTCTTCTGCTTGATCAATTCGGCTATTAAAACTTGTGTTTGCTTCACATAGTTCTCGTGCTGTGTTTTTCCACTCCATCAAGTCATTTATGTTCTTCTCTAAGCTGGTTATTCTAGTTAGCATTTCGTCTAACCTTTTTTCAAGGTTTTTGGTTTCTTTGCATTGAGTTAGAACATGCTCCTTTAGCTCTGAAAAGTTTGTTATTATCCACCTTCTGAATCCTGCTTCCGTCAATTCTTCGCACTCCTTCTCAGTCAAGTTGTGATCCTGTGTTGTTGAGGAGTTGTGATCCCTTGAAGGAGAAGAGGTGTTCTGGTCTTTGATGGTTTCACCTTTTTTGTGCTGGTTTTTTCCCATCTTTGTGGATTTACCTGGCTGTGGTGTCAAGAGAGCTGCTTGAGGACATCGCTTGTCTGCCTGTGGGGGCGCTACTGGGTTTCTAGGGACTCCTTCAGGTTCCCAGGGAAGCTTCCTGTGTGTCTTTTTTCTTTATGCTGGGAGATTAGGCCTGCCTCTTCCGCTGACCTGTAGGCGCTGCTGGGTTGTCAAGAATGCTGTCCCATTGCTACACAGGAAGCCTGTGTGTGTTTTTTTTAAATATGTAGCCCAGTCCCACCCCTCTAGTGGTGGATTGTGCCCTTCCTCCACTGGGCTGGATCATTAAGCGTTCATCTCAGACTGTGGCACTGGCTGTGCAACCCACTAGAGTCAGAGCTTCAGCCCTCTGGGGTTTGTGGGGGAGGGTAAGGACCCACCCAGCCACACCTGGCAGTCTCCCCATTTCAGCTTTCTCTCTCTCTGGTCATGGGGTAGGGGCCACCCAGCTGCTCCCGCTTACAGCTCCCTCTCTCTCCCAGCAAGGGGAGGGGGCGATAGCTCAGTCTGCAGACTCTTACTCAACTCTGCACTTGTAATTCCCGGGGCTTGACTGGCAAAGATCCCCTGTTCTGTGTATTGCTGAGGCTTTGGGGGAAGCGCTGTATCTGGACCAGAGCGCCAGAGGTGGAGCCTCTGACTTGCGGGTCAGATGTACTTTCTGAGTGAAGCAACACCCCTCCCCGCCTCCATCTGCCCTGAGTGGGCTTTGCTCACCCTCAGACCAGGCCCGTTGAAATGCACCTGGTACCTTGGTCGAAGCTAGGAGATCTCTGGGTTTCTGCCTCTCTCGCTGGGTGTTGTGCGCTGGAGTTGTGTCTAATCCGCCATCTTGGATCCTCCTTCCAGTGCTTTTATAGTTGCATTCTGGGATTTGGGGTGGGAGGAGGTGGTGGACACTCATGCTGTTTGGCCTCTTGGTCCAGTCCTGGTCTTCCTCTCCTCAGCACTCATCAGATTGCACTGAAGATGATTCTGAGACTACCCAGAATTAGTCAATGTTAGAAACATATTAGAAGAAGGATAAAACTGGGAGAATTTGTCCTACAAGGCAAAAGACTAAAGAGAAAAAGAAATATTGAAAAGGGTGATACATGAATTAGACTCTAATTCTACCAGAACTCCAGTGAGGGGGAGCTCCAAGGGAAAGACACATCGTCTAAACTGATGATGATGGTGGAGTATCCTTTTTTCTTTTTTTTTTTGGAGACAGAGTTTCACTCTTGTTGCCCAGGCTGAAGTGCAATGGCACAATCTCGGCTCTTGCTGACCAGGCTGAAGTGCAATGGCACAATCTCGGCTCACCACAACCTCAGCCTCCCGGGTTCAAGTGGCCCACTTGATCTTCTAAAGGGTAGAAGCCTTATTTTGTTCATCCCTATATTTCCAACAGCCAGGGACACATATTTTTCAAGTGAGTGAATTAAGTCGAAAACACATCTGAACCTGAATTTTCTTCCATGTCAGTACTCTTGCCAAGTGGTCACCTGATTTGGGGTGGCACCCGCCACCATGTCTGGCTAATTTTTGTATTTTTTTTTTTTTTCAGTAAAGACAAGGTTTCACCATGTTAGCCAGGATGGTCTCAATCTCCTGTCCTCAGGTGATCTGCCCACCTCAGCCTCCCAAAGTGCTGGGATTACAGGCATGAGCCACTGCACCCAGCCTACCTGCATTATTTAATCCTCACAGCCTCCTGAGTAGCTGGGATTACAGGCATGAGCCACCACACCCAGCTAATTTTTTATATTTGTAGTAGAGATGGAGTTTCTCCATGTTGGTCATGCTGGTCTCGAACTCCCAGCCTCAGGTGATCCACCCGCCTCGGTCTCCCAGAGTGCTGGGATTACGGGTGTCAGCCACTGCATCTGGCCCTTGAGTGTCCTTTTATAGACAGGGAATGCCCTGTCACTGGAGCTTTAGGAGAAATCAGGTGACCACTTGGCAAGAGTACTGACGTGGAAGAAAGTTCAGGTTCAAATATGTTTTTGACTTGAGGTTTGCTCAACTATTTATTAATTCTCTCACTTGAAAATACATGTCCAAAACTGCTCTGGCTGTTGGAAATATCAAGAACTCCAGACCTCAGGTGATCCAACCGCCTTGGCCCCCCAAAATGCTGGGATTACAGGCGTGAGCCACTGCACCCGGCCTACCTGCATTATTTAATCCTCAAAAATTACCCTCATTCTATAGGTCAGGAAACGAAGGTTCAAAGAGGCAGATCATAAGCTTTGAACCCAAGTCTAGATGACTCTACACCTGTAACCTAACCTCTTCCTACATAACATATTAGACATGAAAAGGCTACCTAAAGGCAGAGGTGCACAAAGGCCTTATGACTCACAGAGAGCGAGTAAGGGTATGGACTGCCCACCTAACTTTGCTTTTTGGCTCTATCCAACTAATCAGATGATGTTCTCAGTTATTTCTGCTTTATACAAAGAACCAGCTTCCACTTAGTTGAATTAAGATTACTTCCATTTGTTCTGAGTGGTTCTTTGGAGAGTCAAATCATTCGAAAAGGGGCTGTTTAAAATTTACCTACAATTTATGTTTTTCAGAGGAAAAACCCATGTATGCTATAACCAAGTTATACAAGTATAAATGGATGTCACACTGTCAAATGCATTAGATTAACTTCTTCTAAGATTGTCAGGAAAGGACAACACTAGAACAAATGCAGTACAGGAAACTTTGCATTTATGTAAGTTAAGGGGAAGAGAAGTAAATACTATACAAACCAATTCCCATAAAAGTCTTTTATAGAATAAGCCCAAATAGGAAGGGCTTAATACTTCACCTTGAACCTCCAGGTAGTCACATTCCAGAGTGGACAGCACAGAAGGTGCTACCAGGCACAGCACAGGCTGTTCCACACTGCTGCCCTTGTCAAGCTAGCCCAGACTGCATTAAGGTGAAGCTCAGAACAGCAGTGCCCATACCTCCTCTTCAGATACCTGCCCTGGGTGACCTGGTACTTGGCTGCCAGCTCCTCCAGGCTGGGTATACCTACAGCACACCTGCAGGAGACATTGTGATTTCACAGACCTGCCTCAGGCACACCTGGAGTCACCTGGAATTGGAGCTGCAGGCAACTAAATTTTTCTACTTCACAGACCTCATCAGAAACTCATTTTACTTAACCTTCTATCGTTAAAATTTAATCATCTATTTAACCTGTATCATTCAAAAATATATGGAACCTGGCCAGGTGCGGTGGCTCACACTTGTAATCCCAGCACTTTGGGAGGCTGAGGGGAACAGATCACTTGAGGTCAGGAATTCAAGACCAGCCTGCCCAACATGGTGAAACCCCATCTCTACTAAAAATACAAAAAATTAGGCCGGCATGGTGGTGCACGCCTGTAATCCCAGTTACTTAGGTGGCTTAGGCAGGAGAATCGCTGTAACCCAGGAAGCAGAGGGTGCAGTGAGCCACAATCACACCACTGCACTCCAGCCTGGACGACAGACCAAGTCTCACTCTCTGTCTCATAGATGATTGATTGATTGATACAGACAGACAATGTGTGTATGTGTGTATATAGATAGATATGTAAAACCCTCCTCAGCCTTTTTTTAAATTTCTAGAGCCTAAAACAATGGCTATGGCCACTACAGTAGAGGTAAGTGAAAACATTTGAGCACAGTGTACTCTGTCTCCTTTTTTAACTGTTCTTGCTCTCTCCGAGAAGGCTCAGTTACAAGATTACAGTTGTAGAAATTTGCATCTTTATTGTGTTTGAAAGTATTTGTCTTCATGCTGAGGAGGGGCATGATGAAAAAAATACATATATTTCAGTTCAGGTTGATTCTATAGATAGAAAGCCTACACTTTTTAAAGCACTCAGAATAGGAAAAAAAGAAATTAAGTATTCACCTTAGAACTTCGGGCAACATGCCTTAGGTAGGACAAGCCCCTCCAGATGGGTCGTCTCAGCTCCAGATGGGTTGTCTCAGCTCCAGATGGAATATCCGGTTGGTCGCTGCTTCTCCTGGGGACCCCTGACACCACCTCTCTTCCATCGTAGGGCTTAGACTCCTCTCACACTGGAGTTTACATTTTCGGTTTATTCATTGAGGGGGCAAGATGGAATTGCGAACAAAAAATACTGGAAGACTCGCTACCTCTGGAGATGTGCTGTGATTTTCCCGACATATACTTTTTGCCAACAAAGGTAACCACCGTGCTG
Source organism: Sapajus apella (assembly GCF_009761245.1). Taxonomy (NCBI): domain Eukaryota; kingdom Metazoa; phylum Chordata; class Mammalia; order Primates; family Cebidae; genus Sapajus; species Sapajus apella. The sequence continues at coordinate 27,282,329 of NW_022436962.1, forward strand.
TTACTCTGAAGTCCTAAACCTGAGCTCAGTAATATACAAACCACCCTCAGTAATATACAAACCACTCTTATTCCCATTCCCTATAACTTCACAAGGGAGATGTGATGATATACTCAAACAACAAAGATTTTAGATCTCCCAAAATATTACTAAAATTTAAAGTAGATGCCTACTTACATCCCATGTTCTCAAGAATATGTACTATAAAGCCATAATAATTACTCTTTATATTATCCAGGTATAATTTCCACATGCTGTTACATTAATCATTTAACCTCTACTGTATCTAATAACAAATTGCCCAAGCCAAGCATATAGAAAATGTGAGCCACTGATTCATTTCAACTATGCAATATGACTACTGGATTTTTTTTTTTTTTTTTTTTAAGATTTCTACCGAAACACCAAATGCTTCTAGCCAGACGACAGATTCAGAACTCCATACTTTTGAATGCCCAGTTTACCAGACACCTGAGAGATCAAGAATTCTGGCAACTACCGGTTTGCCAACAAACTTTTTAACATCAGTTTACTTACCAACAAAGAAACCTCCTAGTCACTGGATCACAATGCGGGTTGCATTGCTTTGTGAAAAGAATGAAAAATAAATGTCCATACCAAACCATTTTAATTTTTGACTCTAGCCAGATTTACATGTTTCAAGACATTCATGTGTAGTCAACACCCTTTATAAAGCATTTGTGTGTTTGGCCAGACTGGGCAGGTGCAGTCTCTTTATTTCACTTGTACATGAAAACTTCAACACATTGGGGAATCTTACAGCTGCTTTTTATTTTAGATACCTAAGACCTGACCGTGCAATGTCCCTGTGGTTGGGCTCTAATACAGGTCAGCACAACCTGGAATACAGCAAATTTGACTCTCCTAACAGTAAAAACCATACCACCTAGCAAGGTATCAGGGCATGTCTTTATAAACGTTTTGATAAAGTGATTTATAAAGTTATATACAATAAAATATACACATGTAGAGTAGGTCTTTGGAGTATTTCCCCTGGCTGCTCTAAGTAAACACAGAATACTACACTGCTGACCTAGCTGCAGACTTCTGAAACAAAAGAGAAGGGCCTTCTTCTTTAAAGAAATGCAGTATGGGCTGGGTGCAGTGGCTCACGCCTGTAATCCCAACACTAGTTCAGGACTTCGAGAACAGCCTGGACAACATGGTGAAACCTCATCTCTGCTAAAAATATGCAAATCAGCCAGGCATGGTGGCACATGTCTGTAATTCCAGTTCAGGAAGCTGAGGCATGAAAATCACTTGAGCCTGGGATGCAGAGGTTGCTGTGACCCGAGACTGCACCACTACCCTCCAGTCTAGGTGACAGAGCAAGACTGTCTCAAAAAAATGAAAAAAATTTTTTTTTTAATTGCAGTCTAGCTGGGTTCAGTGGCTCATGCTTATAATCCCAGCACTTTGGGAGGCCAAGGCAAGAGGATCACTTGAGGCCAGGAGTTCAAGACCAGCCTTGAAAACATAACAAGATCCTGTCTTTACAAAAAAAGTGTTTAAAAACTTAGCCAGACATGATGAGGCACCTGTAGTCCCAGCTACTCAGGAGTCTGAGACAGAAAGATGGCCTGAGCCCCGGAGGTTGAGGCTGCACTGAGCTATGATCGTGCCACTGCACTCCAGCCTGGGTGACAGAAAAAGACCCATCTCTGGGGGAAAAAAAAAGCAATATGGTTCTGACTTCACTAGACCTCTTTGCCTACTAAAAACCAAATCCTGAGAATTCAGTAAATTAAATGTTTCTGTAGGGAGAATTTTATTACTTACTAAAAATGGCTATCATGACTCAGCACCATGTTGAGCACTAATGATCCCTGAATCATCCTCAGGCCCCTCTACACCTCTATACTATGTGGACACATCAGCCAGATTTTATACATGAGGAAACCAGTGCTCAGAGATTGCCCAATCGCACACTGCTGAGAGCAGAGCTAGCTTTTGAAGCCACATCTGACTGTCACTTTATTGTGGCAATGGTCCATGGGCAGAAAGCATAACCCACGTGTACACAAATGACGATGCAACAGTCCCTTCTCTCTACAGTAAGGGGCGTAGAAAAGGTGGGACTTGTACCCAGCACTAAACTTTAACAGCCATGAATAAAACACGTTATTTGTGTCTAGGAAACTGTACCATCTATATGCAAGTAAACTGCACCTAGAAACATTCCACCTTGTATCTTTTGTTAAAATCCAATACTTCATCATTTGCTCCAAACAGTGCAAAACTAAAGACAAAAATATACATCATATACTTGGTATTGGTGCATCTTCTGACACATCTACCTTTTGCAATGTAATGTCCCAGCAGGACAAATTGAGAGGTGAAGCTGTCTGATCTCATCTCACAACTCAGGCTTAGAGTCAACTGGAAATCCAAATGAGCACTAAAGCATGGTCAGCAGGCACAGAAATGTCTCTCACACATGTGCTTTCTTTCAAATGCATAGATGCTTCTGTGATTCATACAAATTCATTTGAAAGTATGACTGAATCTACAATAGTTTTAGCATTTCTGTATTTTCTCAAACAGCAAACACTAAATACATGACCATTTTCTGGGAGTTAAGACTCCCAACTAACCTCTTTGAGCTCCAACATTCTGATAGTCTTGAAATAAACAGCAGTTGTCCAGGGGTCCCAAACAGATGATCCTAGGAAAAGAGGAGGCTAGGTGGGGGTGGGAATCTCAGGGCTCCTGTCTTGGTCCCAAAAATCCCAGAGTTTCAAGCAAAAAAGGGGGTAAAAGAAGCTCCAAAGTGATCAAAATGTTGCTACATTTTATTTCCAACTTAAAACTTCATTATAAAATTTGCCAAATAAACATGTCAAAAACAAAATTAAAAACAAATTGTAGCTGACATCCAGAAATTGCAGCACTGCATTGGTAATGGGCTCTTTTCATTACTGGGGAGAGAATTTAATGTCCTTCCTCCCTCCCCAAAAGCTTCCTTGGTGTAATCTAGTACAGAAAATGCTGGGAACCACTTTCTGATGCCAGGAGAAAAGCAAAATTTAAAAACTGCTTGCACACATCAGCACTGATAAAGCAATGACAATTTCACTAAAAGAATGTTTAAAGACTACAAGATGCTAGAGCAAACCAACTTCATGACTGCATTAACATAAGCTAAGTTACATACACTTCAAATGCAGTGTAGAATGAACACTGCATATCTAAATGGCTCATATATAAAATGTATCATTAAAACCCAAACATACACACTATATTTATCACATTCCTCTATATTTAAAGTACTGAGAACAATTTAACTTTGAACACAAACCTTTAGTGAATTTGCTACTGTTCTATTACAGGACAATTAAAAATGAAACTATATCAATTTCGCTAGAATGTAATTGCTAAAGCTACCTTATACTCGTCTAGTAAACTAAAAGAAACGACTTTAACCCCTTAAGTTGTTTTTAGATAGCACTCCTTTACAGGGAGTAAAGTTTTGTAAATATAAAGGATATATAAAAAATACAGTATAAACTGTGTGAGCTTAACAGTAACAAAAACACTGATGAACTTTTAAAAAGTCAAAAATATATAAAAATATTAGCCTGGAATGGCAAATTTTCAAACACCAATCTGTGTAAAAATGTTTAAATATTGATGTTACTCAAAAAATATATATTTATTCTATTTTTTTTCTATTTGCAACAGTTTATAAAGGCAAACAAACACCTGCAATTGAGGTAGCAAAGCCAAATTCACTAACTTTGGATCAAAAAATACCCTTCCTATGTTTTAACAGTATCTTCTATACGATAGTAAATGAATTCTAATTGTTTCAAAATTTTTAATTCACATCACTTTACAAAACTTTAAAATACTGAAAATGTTTTGTTAAAAAGACAGTTAGTCCTGACAATCATCTCACATTCAAAATACTATACAGAAAAATCTGATATATTACATAAAACTAAGCTATGTATTTACATTTTCAAATAGTTTTAGAAGTTGAGGTTAAGCCAACTGCTACAAATGGTCTCCCTTAAACAGTGTCTGCTAATAATCTCATCACTCTTCACTTTCAGCATTTAATATAGGCCCTTCTTTTTGCTTTCAAATGATATAACTAGTAAATGACTTAAAGAAAAAATTCTATTCTCTTACTGAATAAAACATAAATGTACTTTAAATGTAAGAGTGTTTTAAGAAAAACCAATGGGCAAAAAAAAAATCAAAATTTGAAAAGTAATCAAAAACCATAAACATCAATAGTATTCTTCATAGTATATTAAGACTTTTGTTTTCAGATTTTTAAGGGCTGAAAATTTCCCATAAAAATGCAAAATCTCACATCCTTACTTGTATTTTTCCTGTGTTAATTATAATTTAATAAGAGTAAACAGCTATAATAAAAGACTACTTGGCTCTATAGTCCTGACTCAAAAAGAAAAAAAAAATTTACAGATCCTGTCAGTGCAACAAAAGAAAGTTTTGGATATTTTTCCTTGTTTTCGCAAATGGCAGCCAGAATTGCAGGAGTATTTTGTAGATGTGCCAGAAGAGCATTAGTAGATATATGGAAATATACGGTAGGGCACACGCTGACAGTACTTTTCCCAAGCCACACCGTATTTCTTCTTACACTGGTACTCGTCACGAGCTTCTCGGTGGACAAGCAACATGGTGAAATAAACCACGTAGAAATAAGGCAGAATGTGATTAAAACCTGTGGATAATCCCAGTAACAGTATTAGATATTTTTATTATCACTACAACATATTTTTTCCTGCTTTCCTCCAAATTCTCTAAAAATGAACCACAAGGTTACTTCATTTTCTCTAATAAGGAAAACAAATCAGTCTGTAAAATCCCACTGGGAAGTGGCAGGTCTTATCTAAATTAGAAGCTACTCAAAAGTGATGAATCCATTCTAACAATCCATCACAATCAAAACATCTGTCCTCATAGTTAGTGTAAAGGGAGACATTATGCAAATGTCTCCATTTCTCACCCTTCTTCCCCCAGTGAAGAAGTAAAACTGCCAAGGGCCACCGGGCCACTGCACACAGGAGGTAGCAGGCACAAGCCAGTTCCCCCTACCCCCATAGCTCCCCCAGCTTTCCGGAATCCCTCTGCTTCCCCAGCTCCCACAGCTCCCTCAGGTCCCACAGCCCCCGCCGCCCCCCCCTCTCCCAGCTTCCCCTCCTCCCTCAGCTCCCCCAGCTCCCCAGCCCTCCACCCCCGCACCCTGCTCCCCCAGCTATCCCACCTCCCCTGGATTCCCCAGTGCCCCTGCTCCCCCAGCTCCCATAGTTCCCCATGCTCCCCCTACTCCCCTGCTCCCCCTGCTCCCCACGAGGCCAGACTCGCACAAAGAAAAACAGAATCTCTTTCCCTTCTTAAGAACCAAAGTTTTTCCCAATCTGTGTGCAATGAGTCATGAATTAAGAAGCTGAATTAATTTCTATATATTCTACTTAGAAAAAAGCTATCAGGCACAGTTTAAAACTTAAAATTTTGCTTTTAGGCTTCCTTCAGGCACCAATTACCCTCAAATGCAACAGGAGCTTCTACAGAGACCAACCTCACAGTAGAAAAGGGCAACCAAAGACTCACACCCACCTTGCCCACACTGTCTCAAACAAAGGACACACACACCTTTCAGGCGGCTGAAAGAGTCAAACTAACACTCTTCTGAAATGCTTACCACATGGGAGGGACCACGCCAGGGCCATGATGAGATCACCCAAGTAATTGGGGTGGCGAACAAAGCCCCACCATCCAGAAACTAGAAGATTTTTTCCTGTTGAAGTATGAATGGTTTTTAAATCTAAATAAAAATAATAAAAATATATTTTTAATGATGTCAAGATAAAAAGCAGCATAAAAATCTTCATGTAATATATATATGTAAATAGAAATCAATACTTACGTGAAAGTTTTGGATCACTGGGATTTTTCCGGAATGCATTTTTCTGAGAATTTGCACCTCGGAAGATTATATAACCACAAACTGCAATTTTAAAGTATTTTCCCATGTTAATAACTTAGTTATAATCTAATGCCTAATAGCATCTGTAATTTCATTTAAAAATAATTTCTATGCTCTGAGGAAATTTCCAAAGCAGACTCCTAGGCTCCAGAGATCCTCCTGCCTCAGCCTCCCAAAGTGCTGGGATTACAGGCATGAGCCACCACACCTGGCTTGATTCTTATGAACAACTCAGAAAACTCTAAATGCCACTATGTAAAACGATGGTAACCCTTCCAAAATCTATCACACTACTTCCATCATCCACCTAAGGAACACTCTGAAGGCAAAATATAGTTATAACCATCCATGAAAGAGATAAAATCTAAGACAACTTAGATAAAATCAAATGCTAGGTTAGAATCAGCACCAGAACATCCTGCACTTTAAATACATGCTGAATACCACTGTAAGTCCACAAGTTTCTATTATTCAAATTTCAAAATGTCAAAAATCAATGTATCACTGATATTTAACTATTATATAGTCGATTATCAATAAACTAGTAAAAAATAACTATGCCAGGCATGGTGGCTCACACCTGTAATCCCAGCACTTTGGGAGGCTGAGTCAGGCGGGGATCACCTGAGATCAGGAGTTTGAGACCAGCTTGACCAACATGGAGAAACCCTGTCTCTTCTAAAACCACAAAATTAGCTGGGCATGGTGGCACATGCCTGTAATCCCAGCTACTCAACAGGCTGAGGAATGAAAATCACTTGAACCCAGGAGACGGAGGTTGCAATAACCCAAGATTGCACCATTGCACTCCAGCCTGGGCAATAAGAGCGAAACTCCATCTCAAAAAAAAAAAAAGAGAGCGACAGACAGACATTATGCCGGACGTGGTGGTTCACACCTGTAATCCCAGCACTTTGGGAGACCAAGTCAGGCAGATCCCAAGGTCAGGAGTTTGAGACCAGCCTGGCCAACATGGTGAAATCCTGTCTCTACTAAAAATACAAAAAATATGCTGGGCGTGGTGGCGGGTGCCTATAATCTCAACTACTCGGAAGGCTGAGGTAGGAGAATCACTTGAACCCAGGAGGCAGAGGTGAGCGGAGATCACGCCATTGCACTCCACCCTGGGTGAGAGAGCAAGACTCCGTCTCAAAAAAAAAAAAAAAGAAAAAGAAATAACTTTACTTCCTGCTTTGATTTGAATGTGTCCTCCAAAGTTTATGTGTTACAAACTTAATCCTCAGTGCAACAGCATTGAGAGGTAGCACATTTAAGAGATAATTACGTCATGAGGGTTCTGCCCTCATGGACAGATTAATGTCACTAATACAGGAGTGGGCTCAGTATCTTGAATGGGTTTGTTATAAAAGCACGTTCAGCCCCTCTTGCCCTCCCTCCCTGTCTCTCATCCTTCCACCTTCCACCATGGGATGCTGCAACAGGAGGCCCTTGCCAGATTCCAGCACCATGCTCTTTGATTTCCTGGCCTCCGGAACCATGAGCCAAGTAAATTTCATGACAAATTACCCAGTCTCAGCTAGTCTGTTTGTGCAGCACAAAACAGATTAAGACACTCCCCATTTTTAGCTGAACTATAAAATATACTGTCTTGAATAATAAAATGGATGATATGGACAACCAAACCACTGGCGAAACTAAATCTTAATTTTAACCAATGGTTTGAATTTCTTTTTTTTTTTTTTTTTTTGAGACGGAGTTTCGCTCGTTACCTAGGCTGGAGTGCTATGGCGCGATCTCAGCTCACCGCAACCTCCGCCTCCTGGGTTCAGGCAATTCTCCTGCCTCAGCCTCCTGAGTAGTTGGAATTACAGGCATGTGCCACCATGCCCAGCTAATTTTTTGTAGTTTTAGTAGAGACGGGGTTTCACCGTGTTGACCAGGATGGTCTCGATCTTTTGACCTCGTGATCCACCCGCCTCGGCCTCCCAAAGTGCTGGGATTACAGGCGTGAGCCACCGCACCCGGCTTGAATTTCTTCTTCTACCACAGATACTAACTAGTGTAGCAAAACTATCTATATTTGAAGTTCACTGCCAATTTTCCCTGCCCAACCTCTAGTAAAGTGTTTAATGAACAGTGTTAAGAACAAAGAAATTTCAACCTGGAGTAAAATTTTGACTGACCCTGGTGGACCTCAGCTGCAGCCAAACTGGACTTCTCAGTCTTTCCCAATTTCATCCCATGCCTCCCCACCACACACCTTTGCTGAAGTGTTCCCAGTGCCTGACTTTTGAATCTTCCCGTCCCATTTTACCCTCTCAAACTCAGATCAAACACCATATCCTCCAATAAGTTCACATTGACATTCCCTAGAGAGAAGTTCTCTCTCTCTACCTTAAACACCCATCACCTAAGTCCCTCTTAGTGCTCACTCACACACTTTACAGCAAGGTAGGAATGTCTTATTTCTCCTGTTAGAATATGAGCTCTATGAAGGCAAGACGAATTTTCCTACTTTATAAGATGCCTACCAGAAAAAGCAGGCACTCAATGGAAAAGATGTATGATTACTCTAACAAATTCAATCAACTTAAATTTATTAAATTTAAAAACAAGATGGTTCGTTAAAATAATGTTTTGAGTACTACTGGGAACCCAAGTGTGAACCACCATTCTCTTTGCAAAATGCAGACCTTTTATTATTCATCATAAATTACTTCAAATTGAGCTAATGCTGACCACTCAAGATGGCATGTTACAAGTATGTAGACATCAAAGCATAAAAGAGTCAGTACATAATATTTAATTAAACTGAGACCGAAATTAATACTCACGTTTCAGAACAATCATTAGAGAAGCCATTGGCCAAGATACTTCATTTGGATGACTGACTAAGTAAAAGGCTTGGAAGCTGTAAATAAATGGGACCCACACTAAGTCTCCAAAAGCCAGCATGAATCCAAAGCCATCGTGGATGATGTCCATGGTCGTCAACACTGCTTCCTATAAGGATACAGAAAGTGAAAAGGAAGAAAGAGCTTCTATGTTTAAAGTATTCAAATAAAGTACTAGTTTAAAGGCAAATGTATGAAGTGCTATGGGTGGATCTGTACCAACATTTTTTTTTAAAGGGGAGAGAGATCTGGTTCCCCTGGCCTGCTAGGTCTTTCTGCCATCACATCCTCCTATCACATCAGCCTCTCACTTGTGCTCCTGAGATAACAGATCTCTAGTGTTTCCCATGCCCCCATGCCCAGACCCTTTCCTCTTCTGGTAACCCTTCCTCCAACCTCCACATAGGCCCTGAACCCTGTGTTGCCCTCCTGACCTGCCACTCAAACCTGGGCACTTCTCAGATGTCACCATCTACCAGTAAGCTATAGCAATTGGGTTACTGTACTTGTCATTCTCCAATACACTAAAAGCCTCTAAAAGACAGAGACCATCTGTTTTCACCTTTGCCACCCCAGTACCTAGCACAGTGCCCACCATGGAGAGAAGTGTTCAAAATATGTTTGCTGAAGGAATGGTCAGATCACCAACTCTTTTTGTTTCAATTCCACATGCACCAATCTCATTTCTGATCATAATCTGGCTTTTCATATAGATTTTCCACAGAAGAAATTAAGCTGCCTGGCAACATGGTGAACTGACAGCTTCACTTCTCATATAAATTAATAAAAGTGCGTTGCTCCCTGGTGATTTGGTTAGCATGAGCCAGACTACCTCTGGACGTGGATACTTTTAGGCCAGACTCCAGAATATGGAGACACTGCCAAGGTCAACACTCTGAAGGTCTGGCCTAAGGGAATCTCTAAACTACCTGGAACCTCAGTGCATACCACTAATGCAGAAAAATTAGCTAGTATAAGCTCTGTAGAATAATCAAAGTTCTAGGTTAAAGAAAAAGAGTAGTACCTACAAATAGCAATTTTTTTCTAGAGAGAAAGCAAATAGGCCATAGAACAGAAAAACAGATGTCACATGGAACAAAAACATCAATCTCACAAAATCTAGCTCTTTGGGCTTATACTCTTTAGAGTTCTTTACTCTCTTAAAAAAAAAAATACATGTAATAATTGTACATATTTACAGGTACACAGTGATGTTGCAATACATGTAACATATAGTGATTTAATCAAGGTAATTAGCATATCCATCATCTCAAATACATTATTTCTTTATGTTGGGAATATTCAATATCCCTCTAGCTATTTGAAACTATGTATCACTGTTAACTGTAATCTACCAGCAGTGGTATAGAATACTAGAAATTAGAACTTACTCCTATCTAGCTGTACTTCTGTATCCTTTAACAAACCTCTTCCTATCCCTCCCTTCCCACCCTTCCATATCCTCTGTTCTACTTTTTACTTCTATGACATCAACTTTTTTTTTTAGCTTTCACATATAAGTGAAAACAAGTGGTCAACTTTCTGTTCCCGAGAGTGTCTTACTCTTATATATAAACTCTCAAGGCCTGTGATCTGATTCCTAGTCCAAAAGAGGATAAAGGTGACAAAAAGGTGGGAGCAAATAAAAGCAGGTGCAATAAGTGGCAGTGAGAGGGGAAAGGGTAAACAACCAGTGCCAGGTCAGGGGAAGACCTTAGCCCCACCAGCTCCTGAGCCCCAAGGCTTTCGAAGGATGTGCTCAGAGGAGCACATATTTAAACTGGTAGTCTCAGTTTTCTTAAGGTAGAGCCCATTTTTTAATACGGAGGGATTTCTATCAAGTGACCTAACAAAAAAGTTATTAAGCATCTGCTGATTGCCCAGTGACATGCCAGAATGCTAAATAAATCATAAAATCCAATCCTTCCTCAAGAACTTTATTATAATCTGGCTGAGACACTGAGAATAGACGGAAAACAATTTCTTAACTCTAGTTCGCTACCCCTGGGGATATGTTAATATTGCCCTAAGAGTTTTGCCTTAGGATGCAAAAAGTTTTCATTTAACAGAAGTCAATGTTTGGCTAAATCTATACAAAATATGAACTTCTACGCCAATTAAAAAGTGATGAACACAACATGGCAGAAAGCTATTAATGGAAGAAACCAGAAGAAATGATCACTGCAATGGAAAGCTACTGGAAAGGAAGGTTTAAAGAGGCCACTGAGGTGATCAAAATGGTAAAATATCATTTGATTTGCAAACTGTAATCTATATGCTCTTTCAGTGATTCATTCTGTAACAGCAAACAAATCTACACTGGTAATAGTAAGTGCATTTATAAAAGAGTTGTTTTTTAATTTCAAAAACATATTTAATTTTGGGTCAAGCTGGAATTTTTAAAGAACTTCAGTGTGAAGTGCTATCACTACATTCATAGCTTCCCAAGCTCAGAGCCAGGGTCCATGAAGTGGCAGGAGCATAACAGGAACCTATAATTAGGGGAAAGCACTAATCCCAACACTTGCAATTGAGGTTTACCTCAAAGTGATCCTAATCTTCCTAAATAACAGGAAGATCACTGAAACACCAATATCAAACTTTCAAAGTTGTTCCGACTAAATATGCTCTGTGATTTTGCATAGAAGGCCAAAATTAAAGACTAGCTGGCAGAGGTAGGGGAGATATATAGTACTGATGGCCAAATAATACAATATTTTTAAATGTCCCAGACTCAAAGGAAAGAGGTCTTCTCTTGAAATGTCAGCAGATTGTCTCAACAGACTGTCATAAAAACTTGTTTATGATGTACAGCTGCCAAAACTTTTTTTTAACATGGAAAGAAATTGGAGATGATTACAAAGATAACAGTAAATATGACAAAATACTTGTAAAATAAGCCTGAGGAAGAAATAATTTTTAAAAGGAATATGCTGGTTGAGACAGAGAAAAGAAACATTTACCAGTCTTCAACTAGTAGAAAGACTAATCAATATATGAAAAAAGACAGGAGATGGAAATGCATCTTGATTTTCTGATTTTACATTCATCTGATTAGAGCTAGTCTTTGTATTTTAAAATACTAACAATAAAACATCTCCCCCATTATTTAAAAACTAGGTGACTCTCAACAATCCAAGAAACACCATTCTAATTTGGTAATAATCCATCCATTTTCATGTGATACCATAATTAACACCACCCACAAAAACAAAACCAAGATCCACCAATCTTAAACATTTAATATTAAACACAAGAGCATCTAATAAATACCAAAGCACTCCAAAATGCCTAGAAGCTTCCCACCTGTCAGCGCTCCCTCATCAGTTCAGCACTTTGCATGGCCGGCCTCATGTCTCTTTACAAGCAGCCTCGGAGGTAGGCTGTGCTCCCCTCACTTTGTGTGCAAGAAGCCGAGGCTCTGACAGGTCACTCACCCACTCAAAGCCATCTGACAACAAGGCTTTGGCTCTTAAAATTAATTACCTCGTTCCAGAGAGCATCCACCACATAGAGAAGCTGGAAACTGTTAACCAAAATCATGGCCAAGGATGGAACAGCGCGGCTCTGTATTTTCATTTCAGCCAAAAGCATCACCAAGTTAATAACCACCTGAAACAAAAGGGGAAAGTATATAGCCTCAAAGCACCTCCCCAGAGACCTTAGCACTACAAAGGCAAGAGTGAGCTTCACAACTGAGACACCTGGCAGACACCACCTTAACACCTACCCGCCACCAGTAATAAGACATCTCAGCACCACGGGTCCCTGGGCCCAATGCACTGAGAAGGACGCAGTTATCATTTCTGTGTTCTGTCACAGTGCATAACTTCACCCCAATCAAAGAGAACACTGGAATGACCCAAACTAAGAGACACTCTTACAAAATAACCAACCAGTACTTTCCCAAAAGTATCAAGGTCATGAGAGACAAGGAAAGCCTAAACAACTATTATAGACTAGAGAAGAAGAAGAAATAACAGCTAAATGCATCATGGAGTCCTGTCGAGGTTCCTGGAACAGAAAAAGGACAACAACAGAAAAACTGGTGAACTCTACTGAGGCCGGTGGACTTGGTGACTAATGCTGTAGCTATGTTAATCCCCTGTTCTTCATCATTACACTGATGGTTTCCTCTGAAGGTAACACTGTGACAACTAGGGTGAAGGTTAGAAGGGAACTCTTTGCTCTCTATCTGCAACTCCAAGCCTAAAACTAGGTAAAAATAAGGCTTTAAAAAGGAAGAAAATGCATTTTTTTTTACCTGAATTCATCCACACTATCACTTTCCTACACAAATATAAACTGATATAATAAAAATAAAGCAAAGAAACGTTATTTGTTATAAACTGTCACAGGGTATCTTAAACCTGGAAAATATTTACAATAAGAAAATATTTTGATAGATTTATGGAAAGCCATGATTATCCCTAAAAATATACCACCCAATGCTTATTTTTAAATGGTTTACATATCCTTCTAGCAATTAATTAGACCTATTGAATTGAAATTTATAAAGAAAAAAGGACATACCCATCCAATCAATCCGGGGCGCAATTCACAAAAGTATTTGAGATCAAAAGTACCAATTCGAGGGTTTAATTCACGGCCAATGAAGAAATCATAGACAGCATTTCCTGAAAAGGGAAAAGTGTTTACCCAAAGTGTTCCAAACCCAGTCATAAGGCTTTAAAACGGCACTGCTGCCCACTATCTAGGCTCACAGTTCAACTGCCTGCAAGAGCCTGGGCAGAGCTCTGGTTGTGAGGTAGACAGGACGGCACAGACTAAGGTAGCCAGGAGATGCCTGCCCAACTGAAAGGGCAGTTGCTACAGCCTTTGGGGAGCCGGGGCCCCAGATCTCCCAGGTTTTTTAAAAAAGTTAACCAAAATCAAGAGGGCCCCCCAAAGGACTTTACACTCAGAAATTTTTTTAGATAAGTGACATATTTTTACATTTAAATACTTTAGGTCAGAATCAACCAATTTGTAACCTCTCTTGTTTCTTTTGTTTTTTTTTTAAGAGGGAACCTCACTCTGTCACCCAGGCTGAACCTCCCAACCTCCACCTCCCGTATTCAAGCAATTCTCCCGCCTCAGCCTCCCAGGTAGCTGGGATTACAGGTTTGCCGCACCACGCCCAAGTTGATTTTTGTGTTTTTAGTAGAGTCGGGGTTTTGTCACATTGGCAGGCTGGTCTTGAACTCCTGACCTCAGGTGAGCCACCCGCCTCAGCCTCTCAAAATGATGGGATTACAGGCATGAACCACCTCACCTAGCCAGTAACCTGTTGTTTTATTTTTGTTTTTTAAAGAGTGTTTACTACTTTGGACAAAAAAATATTTGTCATAAGTCAAAATGCCTGTAAGTTTACTAAACGTCTTACTGTCATCAAGCAACTGCAAAAAAAGAAATGAATTAAAGTGTAAAAGAAAAACAAAAACATTTTCTTCCTTTAAATTCATTTCTCTTTAACTTTTTTCTTCATCCTTTCATTTTTTCTTATTTCTCATTTCCCATAAAATGAACTAAGAAAAAAAGCCATCTACTCAAATCTGGAAATGGTTGCTGGAGGGCTCTGGGGAGCATTCATCCAACACGCGATTTATCACTGCTCACCAGAGCTGGCAGGCGACAGGTCTTTCCGGGGCGCTTTCAAAGAGCGCATGTAGAGATACACACTCAAGACCACACAAAACACAGTGGCCGCAAGTGCAAATTGAAGAAAATGTCTGTACACATAATGAAACTCTACGCCCTGGAAGAGACATGTTCCGATGACCGCAAATGTCAGGATAAAAGCATAGAATCCTTTAAAAAAAAAAAAAAGGAAGGGGAAAATTAATGTTAACCCAAGGCTCACAGGACTTAACACCACTATGAAACAATGCAATGTTCATTTTTAAAGTCTTAATTTCATTATTCAGACTAAATACACACAAATATGCAAATAAGCCACGTACTAAGTTGTAATCGTCAATATATACACCATTATCTCTTGTAGAACTTTCCAACTAGTTTAATATATTGATTCTTTGTCAGTTCACATGGTCTTTATTTGCTTTTAATTAAGGGAAAACTGACAAGAAGTACAACCTGAAAATTCCCAATCCAAACTCTCAGGCACAAAGTCAAATGGCTATTAACAGAGCTAGGCCAAACACACATTACGTAAGGGGAGGGTATTATGTACCCACCAAGGGTCAGGCAGTGAGCTGGGTTGATAGTTACAATATTATAAATATTTATACTTGAACCAACTTGTTAATAATGATTTCAAAAGATTCTAGTAATACTCTATCATCCAGAACAGAGATCTTAAGATGCCACCCCCGCAGAGAAGAGGCCACAACACACATGCCAGAGGCCAGGCAGGGAACTTTGAGTTCCGTGGGGCAGGGACAGCAAGTGGGAATATTCACGTGCAATGCCAAGTTAAAAAGTGCCCACCCTGTCAGGCTCCACAGAACTCTCACTCCGGACTAGTCCTGCTGCCACACAGAGAGGCTCATTGGACAATCCAATTTTTTCTTTTGGCTAAAGAAACAGTTTTGCTTTCAAGGGAGCTGAGTGCCTAAAAGAGCTGTGCTCCTAAAAAGTCATCAAATCACATCTGGATAAGTGGTCAAACGCAAAAAAGAGGTAGCTGTTATTTATATAAGAATTCTAAAACCAAATCTTTTATAAAGTAAAATAGTTGTCTCAAATCTACTATCTGATCCACATGTTCCACAAATACTGCAAACAGTAACTGTCCATTTTAAATTTTGACTTTTAAAAATATTCATTTACTTTTCATAAAATGGATAATTAAAAAAAAAAAAAAGAATGCTTAGATAAACCAGTCTTTTCCTCTCTAGCCTATGTGGATTAAAAATAATCATCCAAAATGTCTTAGGAATCTCCTTGTTAATAATGGTAAAATCTCATGAAGCGAAATCTCAATACTTGAACCAGAGTAATTAGATGAGGAAATTTTTAAAAAGGATCAAGCAACTTGGCCAGCCACTCCCCCACTGGCTCCAAGAGCTCCACGTCCAAGTACTGTACTCAGTCTCTGAATGTACCACAACCCTCAGAGCGAAGTGCAACTATAACACAAGACTACTTAGAAAAGAATCAGTGTGGCAGGGCGAGGTGGCTCACAGCTTTAATCCCAGCCCTTTGGGAGGCTGAGGCAAGCGGTCAGAAGTTCAAGACCAGCCAGACCAACATGGAGAAACCCTGTCTCTACTAAAATACAAAAACTAGCCGGGTGTGGTGGCTCATGCCTGTAATCCCAGTAGGCTGAGGCACTCCAGCCGGCGCAACAAGAGCAACATTCTGCCTCAAAAAAAAAGAAAGAGAAAAGAAGGGAAAGGAAAAGCAAAAGGAAGGGAAAAGAATCGGTGCCTACGGAGAAACACACAAAACACTGAAATCAAAAGGGCAAGACGGCAAAGTCAACAACCCACCTCGCCCCAGACTCACCTTCACCAGTGTGGCAAAGTGAACCACCAGAGGGAGAGAGGGTGCCAAAGGTTTTCTAAAACTTGCTCCATCAGCAAAGAATTTGGTAAAAGCAACAAAAAGTCTGACAGTACCAATGACAAATATTAAGCACCCACCAGAGGTCAGGCACTGGAGCTAGGTGAGATGCCTCAACACACGACCAGCACTAAAAGGCAGAAGGTGTTTAAATTATCTTTGGCTTCCCTTTTGGAACCCAGCAGAGTGATTGCAGACAGAGTAGATGCTGGATAAGTCTCTAAACAAAGTATCCAAAGTTAGAAAATGAAAGACTGAAAGGATAAAAAGTTCAAGCATTAAAATATATAATGTAATTCTCAAGAAAAGTAAAACACTCTACTCCATCTCGTCAAATAGAAAATCATTCAAAGATGACTACAAAATAGATCTGTACTTTGCCAAAAATCTTCAGATGGCAAAACTGGACTGATGCACTCAGCACATACTCTTATAGTGAGAGGTGCTGGACCCAGAGGAGGCAAGGTCTACCCACTTCTTGAGCTGCCCAGCTAGCCCACAACTCATCTATCCAGCACTCACATGTGAATAAGCACCCACTCTATGCCCATTTTCCAGGCATGAAGGGCATCACAATGAACACAGCCAAGTCCAGCCCACGAAGTTACATTCTAGTGGAGAGACCCAAATGAAGAAACAAATACACTGATATTGGGAGGCACAAATATCAGACAGAAAAATAAAAAAAGAGCAGGGGAAAGGAAGGGACCTGAAGGCTTCTCTCAGCAGAGATGAGACAGAGGTGAAGATGCAACTGTCAGACATTTGAGGGTAAGTTTTCCAGGCAAAGGCCCAGGAAAAGTGTGTGACGAATACTCAAGGGACAGCCCCGAGGACATGAGCAAGGACAGGAGCAGCTCACACAGCAGAGTAGCCTGGATGCCTGCATCTGTGTAACACCTCAGGGTGATAAAATCCAAGACAAGTGCAATGATTTCTAACAGTGACGAATACTATTAAGAAAATAAAACTGGAGAGTGGACAAGAGTGACCAAGAGGCTATGTTACTTTACATGTCATAATTTATACATGTTATCTACAGGTAAAAACAGTTGCCCTTCCGACTACTAAGAGATAATTTACTACTTACTGCTCTGGTCTAATCAGCTTTAACAAAGAGTGCAACACTTAGAAGTTTAAGCTATCAAATCATCAATTTGAGTCTTAAAAAAAGAAAATCACCATTTAATCTATACTTGAGTCTTCTTCCATCAATAAGAGGCATTCCTTCTACAACCTTAAAAGAAAAAAAAAATTTACAAATTTACAAAGCACATCACAATCATATATAAACACACACACACACACACACACACACATATATATATATATATATATATATATCCTAATAGTACTTAATTTTCAACATGCCCAAGAAGGAAAGCATCTTGTAATAAGGAAATTTAGTAATGTTTCAAAAACCTTAATGGCAAGCCATTTGAGGAAGCAATTCCACCTTCAGGAATTTATCTTAAATACAAATCCAGTAATGACTTCCTAGGGTAGGACCAAGCAACTGCAACAGCCACTCTCCCCCCAACACTCCCATGTACCACCTCAAGACTATATGTGCTTAAATACCTTTATATCTAGTGGATCCCTAGCTCAAACATCTACCAATGGCTGCACACTGCTTACAAAAGACTTATCCAGCATCTACTCTGTCTGCAATCACTCTGCTGGGTTCCAAAAGGGAAGCCAAAGATAATTTAAACTATTCAGAAACGTAGCAATTCATTTCAAACTGCAAAACATAAACTAGTATCATTTGTTCTAGGCTAAACTACTTTATCCTATCATTAGCTACAGATTTCATTAGCTAGCATTCCTCTTCTCCCAGGAGAAGTGTAAAAGCTGTTTGAGATCACAGGATTAGTAAAATCCCACATGCTAATTTCAGATGATCCTTATCTGTTAAAGGTGTCTAGCAAATGCTGTGTTGGGCTTTAATCTGTGAATATATAGATACAAATATACAGTCAGCCCTCCGTATCTGTGGGATCTACATCCATGGATTCAACTAACCACAGATCCAAAATATTTGGGAAAAAAATGCATCTGTGCTGAACATGTCATTATTCCATAAGTAATATAGTTTAACATGTCTTATCATGTCATTATTCCCTAATTAACACAGTTTAACATGGCACTTACATTGTATTAGGTATTATAAGTAACCTAGAGGTAACAAAGTATACAAGGAGTATGTACACAGGTTATATGCAAATACTACACTATTTCATATCAGGGACTTGAGCATCCCCAGATTTTGGTACCTACAGGAGGTCCTGGAAACACTCCCCAAGTATATCAAGGGATGACTGTATAATATTAATATATATTTATATGTATATGCTTTTAGTCACTTTAGCCTGTGAGTATATACATATACCACTTTAAACATAAAAACTGCTTTCCTTAATACTCTGGAATCACCTTACCCTAAACGAATCTGAATTTAACTGTAGAGCCTTACCATAAAAATGACTGAAGGTCTTTATCACAAAAATCCTTGCTAGAGCCACTAGTTATGGTCTCACTCCACAGTATTAAGCCTGCAGCTCTAGGCTTCTATTACTGGCATTCACCACTCCTAGTAAAACTGATCCTTTGGTTTACAGACAGTTGGCAAACTTGCAAAGCCCTAAGAATAAGATCTTTAAATAAATTATTACTTAGGGAATCTCATGTTTCTTTAAATATATCCAAGTAAAGGATTCTACTGAAAGAAGAAAAAACTACACTTAGCTAGCAATGGAGGGCTTATCAAAATTTTTAAGATATTGCAAGAATCTGAAAACAACATTCAATGTTCTTGATAACTAGCTTCTGGAAGAGATGAAAATTAGAAACTTTTCATACTTTTTTAAAAGATATAAAGTCCACTGAGCCCAGTAGTCTATCAATTAATCATTTAAAATGCTGCATCTGAAATGACACATACTGAGGGTGAATTTTTTTTCCACAGCAATTACCACTGACAGGCTACTTTGCAAAACAGCCTATTCTTTTAACATTTGGTTTGAAAAGTTACACAAGAAATCTCAGATTTTTTAAAGGTTCCTCTTAATAAGCAAATGTTATACAGACAGCACAAGTATAATGGCTTCACGAAGTAAGTTTTGGGAATTACGACCAACAACGGTCTCTAATCTTTAAACTACTGTTAAGGCTGGGCAACATGGCACACGCCTGTGGTCCCAGCGACTCAGGAGACTGCAGCAAGAGGATCACTTGAGCCCAGAAGGTGGAGACCTGCCTGGGCAATACAGCGAAACCTCATCTGATTAAAACAAAACAGAACTACCATAAACATACCTTTCCAACTGGCAGTAGGTAGAACAGGGCTTGAATCAGAAACCACAGGAGGTAGACCCCAAATACTCTCGTTTCCCATAACTCATATAAAGCTGGCAAAGGAGGAGGGAAATTCAGAAGACTGGGATCTTTTTGTTTACACATCAACAGCAACAGGAAGAGGAACACAGGCAGGCCAAACATGATGAGAAACACACCTGCGAACGATTCATGAACAGTTGAGGCTCAAATTTCAATCTGGTATATTTATTTAGGAATCATGCTAGCTTTTTAAAGATCAGAACTCATATCTGGCTAGCTGTCTGAAACCAATTTCTAATGTACTGTCAAAAATTCCCATCTCTACCTGTCACCTCTGGTGGCCGGGCAACCATGGGCATTAAAGTAGTAAAAAAACAGAGGTCCAACACTGAATAGCTACACCCACCTCAGAAACCAAGCTCTAAAACATTTGACCTCCAACCACTGAGAAGCAAAAGTGTACAAACTCCAGCAAACTGAAGAGCAGAACAGCTAAAAATTATCAGCCTAATCTAAACAAAAAACTTTATATTCCTAAGTTTCTAACAATTAAAATAATGTCACACTCATGTAATATGCACAGATTTTCAGTGATGCTGGACAGCCTCTGTAACAGACCAGCTAGCCAAAGGTTAGAACTAACAAAATACAAAGCAATTAAGCCATGCAGGATTTTGAGCCATTTAGACAAGAAATATTTTCTTTTACTAGCTCATAAAATTTCATCAGTTCCACCCACTTAATAAAATAAATCTAAGGCTCTGCACACTTCAGATCTTTGACCCTCACAACCAGCCAGCCTGTCTAGCAGGTAGGGCAGACTCTGGGATCCTACTTTATGCATGCAGCTGACTCCCACTGCTAGGCCTGCCACCTCAAGCGTGATTATTAGCAGAGCCCCCTGGCCCTGACAGGTAACCATCCATGCTACGTACAACTCCCAGATCGACCTTCCTTTACCACTTCTTTGTACTTCTCTGCTCAAAACCTCTGAAGAGACTGCTAAAAGTTTTCAACACAGCAACAGTGGCAACCTTTCTACTCCATAATCCCCCAAAAAGCTCCCACCTCAGGCCTTTGTACCTACTGTTCCTTCTCTGGAAGGCTCTTCCACTGGTTCCCACCAGGCTCATTACCCTGCCTGCCTCAGGTATCTTCAAAGAGGCCTTTCCAATTCACCTTGTGGTGACCTCCACTAGCCCACCCCACCTGCTCTCTCCAGGCCCAGCTCTGAGGCCTACCAGGTACTCCTCCAAACTCCAAGTCCTTTGCTTGGATAGGGGTCACTTCAAAGGTTCTCACTGCCAGTTCTTTCGTAACAAATTTTTCTTCCTTAGAATCCATTTCTTTTAATCTGATCTCTTCTCTTCTTGGACGAAGCCTATACTGTGTAGATATGTAACTGCTTTCTTGTGACAAATTGAATTTTTCCTAAATGAAAAATTTTTAAATTAAATATCTATAGTAAGCAATTTACCACTAATGCTATTTCATTAACTATTTCAGCATCTCAATAGAGCTGTATATTAATAATAAATTTGTGAAATTACATTGTCTTAATTTAAGAACAGAATTTTAGAACAGGTTATAAAATACTGTAATTTTCAATGTGTTTCTTGAGGGAGAGTCACTTTAAAAAAAAAAAACCCACATGAAAGTGAACACTTTCCCACCTGTGTATTTTTACGAGGTACGTCATTCCTCTCAATGTGCTCGGGCTCCCCATTATATCTGCTGATGCTATTTCCAAATGGCTTCTAAATTGAATATGAACATTTAATCAAAAGAACTGTAACTTATTAAAAAGAAACATATGGTAAAAACTTACTATTCTGAAACCAAGTAATGAAACAGATTTTTCACAGCCTTAATTTCTAAGAATTTAAGCCTTGTTTTGTTAAAAATGAAAAAGAATAAAACTGACTAGAATTGCTCGGTCTCGGAAATATTGTATCTCATAATGTAGATTTCTACATAAAATCTTTCATCTGGCTAGGCATGGTGGCTCACGCCTATAATCCCAGCACCATGGGAGGCCGGGGGGTGCAGATCACCTGAGGTCAGGAATTCAAGACCAGCCTGGCCAACATGGTGAAACCCTCTCTCTACTAAAAATACAAAAAAAATTAGCTGGGCGTGGTGGCAGGTGCCTGTAATTCCAGCTACTTGGGTGGCTAAAGCAGGAGAATCGCTTGAACCTGGAGATGGTGTTTGCAGTGCACCAAGACCACACCATTGCACTCCAGCTTGGGCAACAAGAAACTCCACCTCAAAAACAAACAAAAAAAAACTTTCACCTTTCACGTAATTAGACTAAATGTTATAATTTCATTGATAAGACTATGGATATTTGCTATGAAAGGCATAGAAAGTAAAAATTGGTAAATTAGTTCATTAACTAGATAAAAAACAAAAGAAAAGACATCGCTGCCCCAAAATAGCCAATAATGGAAAATTAAGAAATAGTGGGTACTTATGCAATACACAGTGTGCCCAAGGCTCTGCTAGTAAGAAGCAAAGCCAGTCTGTGGTTCTTGTGACACCAGGACTATAAGATTACACTGTAAAAATATAGCAGTCTCTAAATATCAAAAATGAAAAAATAACTAAGTATCATACAGCATATGTTCCCTGAGTCCCTGGCTGGTAAAGAGAGCCACTAATAGTTAAAATGTTCAAACTCAAAGTGTAAGTTAGAACAGTAAGTTGAAAATGTCTGACAACCACATTGGCCAAAAAAAAAAAAAAAAAAAAAATTATAATACTCAGAATGAGAAACTAGGCATTCATACACCGATACTACTATAAACTTTCTTGATGCAATCTGGCATTATGTATTAAAAGCCTCAAATCTGCACCATATAGCAGACCTAGCAGTTCCACTTGTCAGAATCTAACCTGAGGAAATAATAAGATATTATATAAAAATACTTGTTTGTAATAGTGAAAATATAGAAGAAAAACATTAAATGTCTATCGATGAGTGAGCTGACTTTAATGATTAAGTTACATCTGTATAATTCATCATATATCCATACTATAGAATACAAAAAAATTATGTAGAAAAATATGCCCTGAAAGATTATCCAGAATATTTAAAATATCTTAAAGCTGACTACAGAACAGTATGTATATAATCTAGTTTTCAAAGATTATTAAAAGTCTGCGTACATTCTATCCAGAAAAGAGCTTAACATTAAGTGAATAAATAGCAGATGACTTTTATTCTAATTATTATTACTTAAAATACCTTTTCTTTAGAATACTATCTAAAATACTCTTTGTATAAGGTCTACAGGCTCCATGCATCCTGGTATTTCAAAGCTTACACCTTCAAAGTGTAAGATGATTCCATTAAAATCATCATCTTTGAATAGGTAAAGTGATCAAGTATAATGATGCTAAGAGTAAGAATGTTTCTATAATACAGGTTTCTCTTATTTCATACATGATATGAACTTTCATACACTGTAAAAACTTAGTTCAACCTACAAGCTACATCTATTTCACATGTGAACACTGCTTTTTTAAAAACTAAAATATTGCCAGGCACAGTGGCTCACGCCTGTAATCCCAGCACTTTGGGAGGCCAAGGTGGGTGGATCACCTGAGGTTGGGAGTTCAAGACCAGGCTGCCCAACATGGAGAAACCCCATCTCTACTAAAAATACAAAATTAGCTGGGTGTGGTGGCGCATGCCTGTAATCCCAGCTACTCAGGAGGCTGAGGCAGGAGAACTGCTTGAACCCAGGAGGCGGAGGTTGCGGTGAGCCGATTGCACCACTGCACTCCAACCTGGGCAAGAAGAGCGAAATTTCATCTGAAAAAATAAAATAAAATAATATTAAATAGCATTTCTGGTAACTGAAGGACATTCTTTTCCATTGATATTTAAAACTTTCTATTCCAAACATTTGTTTCTGATGAAATTTTCAGAAGTCCTCACCTTACATTTGATGTTTCACTGGTATTTTAATATTATTAACTGCAAGTAATTTGAGTAAATACATACATAAAGGGGAAGACAAAAGGTTGTACAAGGATAAACACAAGTACCAGAACCAGCGGAGTCAATTTAACTTCCACTTCCCTCCTTGCTTCCTTAATGTCAGCCTGGTGGGAAGCAGAAGCAGATCGGCGGGCACCTTTAGGTAGTCGACCAGGGGATCTGGAGCGTGACCTTGATCGACTCCCTCGGCGTCTGGAAGGGGAACTGGAAGTTGAGCCACCTTTCCTTTGCCTAAATGAAGTTAAAGGCTAGAAAGGGGGAAGAAAGCAAATAGCTTTACCACAAATCATAACACAAACAGACAGACCCAAACCAGAAGAGGATAACAAAGGCAGGAACTGCTACCGTTAACCCTAAAGTCATCACGGGAAATCTTAGGATCTGAGAATGGATCAGATGAAGCCAACAGAAAATGCATTCACAATGATCCATCTTGCATGAGACAGATACAGCCTTTCCATTCCTGTTCTTTGAAGGTATTTCCATGAAATGAATATGTCTAAACCAATTAGCTGTACTAATTAACACTGATTAAAACTGAGACAATAAGACAAAAATTAGCACACAGACCAAAAAAAAAATAGTACCAGTTTCACTGAACAAAACACATAAGCAGATCTTGAAAATAAAACATGAGCTTGGATGACTGGGAACTGTTTCACCGTGTCCACGCCTGCTCCAAATCTCCTTATGTTGCTTCTAAGGATGTAGACAAATTATGCCCCAGGCCAAGTCCCCCACCCCAATTTTTGTGTGGCCTTCCTGCTAAAAATGGCTTTTACATTCTTAAATGATTACAAATAAAAGAAAATATTTCCTGATGTGTGAAAACTATGCAAAATTCAAATTTCAGTGTCCATAAAGTTTTATTGGAATACTGCTATGTCTACTCCCTTCCATACTGCCTGGAGCTGCTCCCATAAAGCCTAAAATATTTACTACGGCTTTATTCCTGGTCTAGAGCACTCAAAATGTCATCCTAGGCTATGGGTCCTAGAAATGCTTGTTACTAATTTGCCCAAGTACCAAAATTGAGAAATAGGTGTACAGAAATGTTAACAGCATTTTGACAAAGTAATCGCATATCTATCAAATCTGATAGTAAAACTGTGAGACTTTTATTTTGTATGCCTTTATTTTTCTAACGATTCATTTTTATGGCATTTTACAAAAATGTTTGTATACTATGGATCAGATATCTTAAAACCCAGACCCTCACCAGACAGGTTGAAAAGCCCTGGGCTAGATGCAAATCTAATTAATGTCACTCTCCTGATTAAATCCTTGGTGTTCAGGATGAAGCCCAAACCCTTGGGCATGGAATATAAAAGCCCCTCCTGCTTAGCCCTCCCCCACCACCCGCTTCCAGCACTTGGCTGACTGAGTGCCCCAGCCCCAGACTTTGGCATACTGCCCTCTCTGCAGAAGCAGCCCCATCATCAACTGAGTTTTTCCTGTTTGTTCTCAGCACTTGGCTCAGGTGTCACTGCCTCTGAAAGCCTCCCCTGAAGCCCAGGGCTCTTCTCTACTCTTGATATACTCAATACCACCCACGGCAAACTCCAGGCACAGACTGTAGTAAACCCAGGGGACCAGCAGATGCAAATGTCTGTCTTTCCCAGTAAGTGTGAGCTTCTTGGGAACAAGGCACTATGCCTCATTCATACATTCCCAGAGCCAAAAACACTATGTAACCCAAAGCAAGAAAGAGCTCAACCCTCTGCCTCCAAACAGAGCTGAACTGACTATCCTGAGCTTAGAAACCATAGAGTTATTTTCCACTTATTATAAACATACTCTGATAAACCAAAGGAACTTACCTTAATATCATTCTCTTTCAATTCAAGTTCTGTTCCATCTTTATACTTCACAGTGTAAAGCTGGGAATTGCTGTCATGGCTCAGAATTTCTACTTCATAATATAGAGAACTCCCAGGCCATCGGCCTCTTACCACTTCACCATCGGCAAATTTCCTACTTGGCATTTTCTAAATTTAGCCTGAATAGTTTTAAAGAAAAAAATTTGAGTCAATACATACACATTTATGTATGCCTTTTTCCACAGTCTGATCACTAAAATACAACTTTCCAGAACTGAATGGTCAGGATTTTGGGGCCAGAAAGGCTACATCAGGTCTCATTTGGAATCAAGAGAGACTTTATAAAAGACCAGAAAAAATCAAAGATGTACAATTGACATGACTATAACCCACCAACAGATAGAAAAATAATTCCAAGTCTATAATGAACAGCAAATTTGGGGGTTATTTCACTAAGCTTTCAACTCTTACAGCTGAAGTACAAATGCATACCAAGTAACTCTGTCAACCACCCACCTAAGCCAGGGTATACCTTGCCTTCATCCAAGCTCACCTCTCTCAAGCCTACAGCAGACATCTACCCCCAATTATAACATTCTTTTCCTGATTCAAAACATGGCCCACACAGCCCCACAACCCTCCAAGAATCCACAAGCAATCCGAAAGAACTGCCATTTATGTGAGGCCTCTTTGCCACCCTTTTTGAAGTATCAATTGATAGCTGGGTGCTTTCAGCTGCCAGATAGTAATGCTGCTCCGTCCGCTCACCAGCAGATTCACATTTCCACACAACAAAACCAGAGCTGCCGACCTTCCCCAGTATCACATGAGCTAGCTGGGGCCAAGTCCAAGAGGCAGGCAGTAGGACAGATGTCAGCTCTCCCCCAAATCACCTTCATTTAACTAAGTACTTCCTGATGTATTGTCCACGCATATTTATGTACATCCCTCACTGGCTCCTGTTAAGAGCTGATGATATAATAAAAGCAACATTTGGCCGGGCGCGGTGGCTCAAGCCTGTAATCCCAGCACTGTGGGAGGCCGAGGCGGGTGGAACACGAGGTCAAGAGATCGAGACCATCCTGGTCAACATGGTGAAACCCCGTCTCTACTAAAAATACAAAAAAAAATTAGCTGGGCATGGTGGCGTGTGCCTGTAATCCCAGCGACTCAGGAGGCTGGGGCAGGAGAATTGCCTGAACCCGGGAGGCGGAGGTTGCGGTGAGCCGAGATCGCGCCATTGCACTCCAGCCTGGGTAACAAGAGCGAAGCTCCTTCCCAAAAAAAAAAAAAAAAAAAAGCAATATTTAGTAACCTTGAAGACTCTGGAATTAAGGAGAAAGTTGAATTATCTACCCCAGGGGAGTAGTGGGAGGGTGAGGGAGAGGCGAGGGGATGGGGGTGGGGGGGACCTTTCCTAAGCACTACATTTTTTCACTGCTAATCCCCTGAGGAAAAAACCTAACAAGCTCTACTAGTTTACATAGATGGCAGCTAGGTTGGTAGATAAAACACAAGTACTTATCTGGTGATTAGAGGATGTCAGTCAATTAACACAATAAGTAAGAGAGCCAGCTTTCTTCCCTACACCTACCTGAGATGGCATCACTGGGGTAATGAATGGGTTTGGGCTTGGAGTAGTGGGGAGGAGCCCACAAGTTTTCAGGATGAAGTCAGGCCTGGCTGAGTCACCTGAGGGGCATTCAGAAAGGGGGGAGGCAGTGGACACCTCCGAATGAGGAGGGGCACAAAAAGGGAAGGTGACAACATCCAACTTTGCCTATTTCAACATTTAGCTCAGAGCCTCCATGTAGAAAGAAAGAGGAAGGAAGTGTGTCCTCCTCCTCTCTTCTCTTGAACCACCTCCTCCTCCCTATACCCCCCCAAAATCAAACCACTCTTACTAGTACTAGCTCTCCTACACTGGTCAGCCAGGGTTTAAATAAGGCAATTATGTCTTCCTACGGGAAGATGCTCAAGTTGCAAATAATTCTTTATAAACTTTTGAAATACAAGCCCTTCAGGATGCAGGGGCTACCTGCGGTTTTAAAACACCCTTGAACAGTTTCTTCATGTTCTTTAAAAATTTATTTACTGGCATCTTACTAGTGCACTATTACACAGGACATACACAGTATCTGTAAAATATAAACACAAGCCAGTGCCAAAAAGATTATTGTTATCAATTAAATATCCTGAGTTAAACAAATTAACGCATATGATGGATATGTTAGGTCTCTAAAGCTTAATTTAAAAAAAAAAAAAAAAAAAAAAAAAAGATTTGCTTGAAAAACAAAATAAACCAGCATTCTTCTTAGAAGACCATTATCTTATACACAAATGTTCCAAAAGATGAAGCCCCAACATGATGTGCACCCCACTTTAAACAAATCCACACACAATTGTCAAACCTGAGGATACACAATCCTAACAATCACATCCTAACATACTCTCCCACGAGTGAAATAGCCAGGATAGCACACAAAAGCCCCACAACATCTGTGCCTGTCACTATGCCCTCACCTACAAGAGTCAAGATACACACAGGCTTTTCCTATAAGAGACGTTTTAACCAAGTGTGTTTGTAAAGAACAATGTTGTTCACTGAACACAATGTCCTCATTCCCCAGAAACAGGAAAAAACACAGAGACCCTGAGGCTTTTCTCTATGAAGCTAGATGCCTGCTAACTTCAGAGTCAACTGGCACTGCAATCCTCACATATTTCAGCTCCAGTAGGTTACTATTTATCAACATGACAATTCTCTGCTCATTAGCGTTACACTGGTCTCTAGCTATCTTTCCTTTACTTCTCCAAATTAATCTAAATGTGGCACTGAGCAAAACGCTCGAATTAAGCTGGACAGCTTCCTTTTCACACCTGAGCCCTCGGTAGGCCTACTAGGCAAAATGCAAACAGGAACCCCGGGCCTTGCTCCGCGCCCTTTGCTTGGTGAAGCAACAGAAAGGCCCCTTCCCGGCTATAAAGGCAGAAGGGCCTTCTTCCCTATACACACCCTTGGGCAGCTCATCACTCCCCTCCTGCTCGTTCTTCTCCTTCTTCCCAGACAGCCCTGAGAAACTAAACTTATACTGGACTTGTTGCCTAGTCTAAATTAGGATCCCTCTGCTCTTCTCCGTAGCTCCATCCTCTCCTAGAGAGCAGTTACTACACTGCGTAACTACAGATCTACACATGTTTCTGTGCAAGGTCCCCGGGGGCCTGGGTCTACCCTGGCTCTGCCCAGGCACCGCGCCTCGCGCTGCAGGTGTCCACGCGCGTGCCACGGCCTCTGCCACTCCGGCAGGGCCCGGTAATCACTCGGGGAAAGCGCCTGCAACAAAGCCCTCCGCAAACAAGCGCTCACCAGGCGCCCCGTAAAGCTGCTGGAAGTGCTAGGCTGGCTGTCATTAGGAGAACATTTTTCTGAATCCTCAAGAAGGTGAAAAAGCAGGACCGCGCTTTAGCAGGAGCACCCACACCCGCCTAAATACCAGTTGAGACTGTCTGGACGAGAGATTTCAAAGCATCGGAGCGAGCAGCCCTGCAGTACGCCTGGAGTCACCAAACTGCGCCGACCAACACCCTCAAAGCCAGGGACAAGCAGCGCGAATCTAAGCCCGCCTCGGCCGCGGCCCCGTCCCCGTCCCCGTCCCGCCAGGCCGCCACGCCCCGCCCGCCTCCAACTGCGGGGCCGCCCGCTCATCTGTCAGACTGGCGCTCTGAGGGGCCGGGAGCCGGGCCGCGGCGGGGCGGGACAAAGGCGCCCACGAACCCTCCCCACCGCCGCAGCGCCGCCAACATGGAGGGAAACGTCCGCAGTTTAAAACCCATAGCTTTATTTCCGCAGCGGGCCCGGCTCGGGCCGGCTCTAGCCTCGTCCACCGCCTCCCCGACCGCTCTACCGGACCAGGAGAGGCGAGGGAGCGAGGAGGGAAGGAGGGAAGGAGGGGAGGAGGAGAGGAGGCGAGGGGAAGGCCGCCGCGCCAGGCCCCGCGCCCAGGAACCCCGGCCCTTTCGCGGCGCCCGCTTTGGGCCTCCTTCCCCGGCTGCCCCTCTGAGGCCGCGGCGCGGGGAGCTCGGAGCCGGGCGGAGGTGGAAGCGCTCACCTGCTCCAGGCTCCGGCGGGAACACCGACGGCTCAGGGAAAACAGTCGGCTGCAGTTCCCGCGCGCGACGCTCCCTGGTCGCGCTCTCGCGTCCCCGCGGTCCCGCAAGCCGGGCGCGCGCCTGCTAGGCCCCGCCCCGCCCCGCCCCGCCGCGCCCCTCCTTCCCCTCCGACGAGGCTGCCCGGGGCTTCCATTGGCTCCTCGGCCTTTTGAATCGTCCCCGGCGCTGTCGATTGGTCGCGCTCCGTGGCGCGTCCGCCCCGCCCCGGCCCCCGGCGAGGCCTGCGAGCCAGGAAAACCCTACCTGACGGGTTCGCGCCGGGCGCGACCCTGAGGCTGACGTTTGCCAGCTGCGTTATCTCAGACCTCCAGGCGCCCTCGCAGCCCACGGAGCCCGTGCGCTCCCGCCCTTTCCCTCCCAGCGCTCGCTGCAGTGTTTGGGATGCCAGGTGGCTTGGCGAACGAGATTTTCTTAAGCTACAAAGAAAACTAATAAATTCTGAAAGTGTTCACCAAAGATCCGAGCTCGAAAGCGTTTCTTGGTAAAATACTGTGAGTGCCCTCAGCGTGTTAAAATTCTGCAGAAGCCCCTGGACCAAGCAGCGGCTTCGAAGGCGAGCAGGGGCGCTTTTGTCTCGGAGGCCGCTGAGCCTGCGTAGTAGCGGACCCGGACGGAGGCTGGGCCCGGCGGCGGGAGGGGGAGGGAAGGAGAGGGAGGAACGTTCCAGGGCTCCTACGACCCACGGTGTGAGGAGGGGCTCAGTTGTTACTCGAGATGCTGTCGAGATGCAGTAGAAAATCCCCAGCACCGCGGAGGGTGGAACAAGAAGTTCTATGCGTTACGCACTTAAACACCACTTTACCTACAACTGGCAAGCCTGATTTTAATCGAACCCCAAAATGCTGAATCATATCATTGTTGACTTCGAATCTGTTACAGATCCTGAACTTTTTTTTTCTTCTGCTAGTTTCCATTATCTGTTAGTTTATTTCCTTTCTTTGAGGTTGAGAGTTTAAAGCAGTCCATTGAAGTTCCCTATTTTGCAGTGTGGTTTTAAAGTATTTCTTAACACCCTAACTAGGTATATGTAAGTGAATTACTATTTTGGAAGCACTATCTGTTAAATTGTAGTCATGCATAGAACTCTTCATCTACAGCCTAGCTTCAGGTGCAGAGTGCTTTCATTTCCTCATAGTCACAACTACAAAACACCCAGGTTTACTTCTTAAAAAAAAAAAAAGATACATTGAGTTTTCTCAGTCATTCACGTGCAGTGAATGAATTCATCAGAGCCTTTCCTGAGAACAAGTTCTGGCATCAGATTGTTGTCCTTGTCTTCGAATTTGCCTTGGTGGAGATCTGTGCAACAGAAATGCACATTGCACTGCAAAGTCAGAAAATCTTTGATTTTTGACCAGCCCCAAAGCCTCAGTTTTCTTAAACCTTAACGTAAGATAATATTAGTCCTACCTCATACAGTTTTGCAGTAATGACAGAGAAATGAAAGCGCTTATGGGGACTTAAGACAGATCCCATCCCAAATAGCCAAGCAGTGCTACACTATTCTTTTCTCATATGTTCAACCCAGAATCAAGATTTCATTAGATTTCCCTTGAGGTACACATTTACTGGATGATTTTCACTTGTGAAATAAAAGAAGATTCATTTAAAAAACAAAAAAATACCTGGCCGGTCGCGGTGGCTCACACTTGTAATCCCAACACTTTGGGAGGCCAAGGCAGGTGGATCACCTGAGGTCAGGAGTTCAAGACCAGCCTGGCCAACATTGTGAAACCCCATCTCTACTAAAAATACAAAAATTAGCCTGGTTTGGTGGCAAGCACTTGTAGTCCCAGCTACTCAGGACTCTGAGGCAAGAGAATCACTTGAACCCGGGAGGTGAAGGTTGCAATGAGCTGAGATCGCACCACTGCAGTCCAGTCTGGGCAAGAAGAGCAAAACTCCGTCTCAAAAAAATAAATTAATTAAATTTTCAAAAATAAAAAAACCAACTGGGCACGGTGGCTCACACCTGTAATCCCAGCCCTTTGGGAGGCCGAGGCCAGCGAATCACGAGGTCAAGAGATCAAGACCATCCTGGCCAACATAGTGAAATCCCGTCTCTACTAAAATACAAAAATTAGCTGGGCGTGGTGGGGCATGTCTGTAGTCCCAGCTTCTTGGGAGGCTGAGGCAGGAGAATCACTTGAACCAGGGAGCCAGAGGTTGCAGTGAGCCGAGATCACGCCACTGCACTCCAGCCTTGCAACAGAATGAAACTGTCTCAAAAAAAATTTTTTTTTTTAATTTCAAAAACCTTAATTTAAAGATCAGGTTTTTAAAGTCTCAT
This sequence comes from Sapajus apella, assembly GCF_009761245.1. Taxonomy (NCBI): domain Eukaryota; kingdom Metazoa; phylum Chordata; class Mammalia; order Primates; family Cebidae; genus Sapajus; species Sapajus apella. Next base: position 27,314,322 of record NW_022436962.1, read on the forward strand.
CATAACAAAATGAAGTCAAAACTTGGTAAATTAACTAGAGTCAGTTTGGTTAACATCTTACCTAATAAATTACTAAAGAAAAAAACTGATTCGACACCAGGGAAACTAAGCAATAATTTTTGTTCTTTTCTACTTCGTGGACTCAAACATAAGATGAAAAATAGATCTATATGTAGGCTGCTTTCTCAACAAAGGAACTGTTGGTGTTTTCTTTTTTAGGACTACTAAAGGCTGTGTAAACTTGGAAGTGGGGAATTTTCAGAAAGTTCTTGGTTCTCAGAAAGGTGCTTGTCAATCACAATTAGCAAGTTGTGGGTTTTCAGAATCTGTAAAGTAAAAGTCACTTAAAGGTCCACATCTTGGCACCATTGTTGTTAATGAAACTTTGAGTGTCAAAGTCCCTTTCCCCATTTACATGACAAAAGCAAAGCAAAACCCTTCAGTACTGCCACTAAAACCAACCAAAAACACACAAGGGGCCACAAAGCCTTTATATATGAAATACAGGAACCCCCAGTGGAATGCATTCCAATATGGCAATTATTTGGCTGTGGTCCCCAGAGGATCTTGGCTCTCAGGATTGAAACGTCTCTTTTAGGAAAGAGGTCTAGGTAAAATTTCACATGGCATGAGATCTGGTTGGATTCCTTTGGTACTGTTACATAAGGAACAAACTTCTGTATGCTGCAAACTACAGAAAACCTTTATTCGTAAAGTAGAGGTACCTCAAAAGCTGACAAAAACACATTTATACTGATGATGTTTGGTATGGTTTCTATTCACACAGAAATGGAGCTCACAATTAACATGATGCATTAATTATGTCCATCTCAATAGCGATTTTTAAATTTTCATTTCGAACCTCTACATACTATATGCATATTTGCAGCGCTTACTTATCCTCTCTCTTTTTTTTTATTTTCTTGGAGATGGTGTCTCACTCTGTTGCCCAGGCTGGAGTGCAATGGTGAGATCTTGGCCCACCGCAGCCTCTGCCTCCTGGCTTCAAGCAATTCTCTCACCTCAGCCTCCTGAGCAGCTGGGATTACAGGCACACGCCACCATACCTGGCTAATTTTTGTATTTTTAGTGAAGACAGGGTTTGGCCACGTTGGCCAGGCTGGTTTCCAACTCTGACCTCAAGTGATCTCCCACTTCAGCCCCCCAAAGTGCTGGGATTACAGGCATGAGCCACCACACCCAGCCTATTTAAGCATTTTCAATATTAAATATTTATTTTCAATATTAAATATTTATTTATTAATAAATAACCTTTATTTATTCAGTTTTTACCTCGCCCAGCTGCTGCTCAAAGTGCTCCGTTTTCTAACTGATTACACCTCACGAAAGCTGTCCCAGGTAGGGGACCTTATAGTTGAAGAAACCAAGGAGGTATGGGAAGGTTAATATTTCCCCAGACTTGCCCAAGGCAGTCTGGTTCCAGAGTTTACACCCAGCTACGATGCATTGCCTCCCAAACCGATTCCCAAAGTGCAGGGGTTCTCAAAGTGTGGTCCCTGCTCAGCAGAGGAGCTTTCCCTGAGAGCTTATTAGACATGCAGCTTCTGGCTGGGTGCAGTGGTTTAGGCCTGTAATCCCAACACTTTGGGAGGCTGAGGAGGGCAGATCACCTGAGGTGAGGAGTTCAAGACCAGCCTGGCCAACATGACAAAACCCCTTCTCTAATAAAAATACAAAAATTAGCCAGGCATGATAGTGCACACCTGTAATCCCAGCTACTCAGGAGGCTGAAGCAGAAGAATTACCTAAACCCAGGAGGGGGAGGTTGTAGTAAGCTGAGATTGTGCCACTGCACTCCAGCCTAGATGATAGAGCAAGACTCCATCAAGAAAGAGAAGGGAAGGGGAAGGAAGGGAAGCAGAGGGGAGGGAGGAGAGGGGAGCGGAGGGAAAGGGAAGGGAGGGGAGGGAGAGAGGGGGAGGGGGAAAGAGAAAGGGAGGGTGTAGGGGAGAGGGAGAGGGAAGGGAGGGGATGGGGAGGAGAGGGGAGGGGGAGAAGGAAGGGAGGAGAAAGGAGGGGAAGAGAGGGGTAGGGAGAGAGGGAAGGGAAGGGAGGGGGAGGGGGAGAAGGAAGGGGAGGGGAAGAGGGAGGGGGAGAGGAAGAGGGAAGGGAGGGTAGGGAAAGAGAGGGGGAGGGGAGGGGAAGAGGGAGGGGGAGGGGAAGAGGGTGGGGAGAGGAAGAGGGAAGGGAGAGGAAGAGAGGGGGAGGGGAAGAGAGGGGGAGGGGAGAGGAGGGAGGGGAGGGGAAGAGAGAGGGAGGGAGAGAGGGAAGGGAGGGGAGGAGGAGAGAGGAGGAAGAGAGGGAAGGGAGGGGAGGAGGAGAGAGGAGGAAGAGAGGGAAGGGAGGGGAGGAGGAGAGAGGGGGAGAGGGAAAGGAGGGGAGAGGAAGAGAGGGAGAGAGGGAGAGGGAAGGGAGAGGAGGGGAGGGGAATATAGCTTCTCAGGCCCACTCCAGACCTGCTGAACCTGACGCTTGGGGTGGACTCAGCCATGTGAGCTCTACCAAGCTATCCAAAGGATTCTGATAGAAGCAGGCTCCAGCTGGAGAACCTCTAGCAAAAAGATAGGTCATGGTGACCTTAATGATTTCCTTCACAGTTTCCTATCTGAGACTTTAAACCACTCACTTGATTTATAGAGAGAAACCCTAGAAAGCTGCTCTGAAGCTTGTGCGGCACCCCAGTGTCTTCCCAAAGGACTGACGATACGTTGAGCCTTAGATTAAGGGTCCAGACCTGCTGGCCAGGCTAAAGAGAATGGCCAAGAGGTAGGGAGGTAGGGAGAGGGGGCTGTCAGGGATGGGGGTGCTGTTACCATGCAGCCCTCTCCTCCAGTCTGGCCAGAGCATCGCCCGATGAACTGTTCTGGCAAAGTGCCCTTTCTTGTTTTGGAAAACTATTCTTTTACTGGCTGTAGAATTAATGTATTCTGAAAACTTCTAAGGAAATTTACTTTTTACATTATTTATTGCCAGGCTGGAAAGAGGAATAGAATTAAGTACCAGAATTTACTAGATTGTAATTCTAATGAAAGCAGGTCTATGTTACTTTTGTTGATAGTTCTTGGCACATAATAGGTGACTATTTGTTGAATTGATTGATTTGCTGATCGACTGATTGATTAGGTTGAGAGAAATGAGAGATAATTCTAAGATTGTTCCATCACTCAGTACAAGGAGAAATTAGTGACCAGATCAGCCTGGCTGGGGTGGAGTAACAGCTCATAGTAGGAAAAAACTATTAGAATGTTAATATCATTCAATGTAGCAGAAGATTTTCCTGCTTTAACTAAAGGGCACAGAATGACTGTGAAAATGACACTGGGCCAGAAATGCAGAGTCTGAAGCTCCAGTGCTGGCACTCGGCCCTTATCTAGAAAGTTCTCTAGATCCTGATTTCCTCAACTGTAAAATGGAGATTAAAAAGTACCCATTCTGGCCAGGCATGGTGGCTCATGCCTGTAATCCCAGCACTTTGGGAGGCCAAGGTGGGCAGATCACTTTAGGTCAGGAGTTTGGCTGACTGGCTAACATGGTGCAACCCCATCTCTACTAAAAATACAAAAATTACCCGGGCATGGTGGCATGAGCCTGTAATCCCAGCTACTCTGGAGACTGAGGCAAGAGAATTGCTTGAACCTGGGAGGCAGAGATTGCAGTGAGCCCAGATCCCGCCACTGCACTCCAGCCTGGATGACAAGAGTGAAACTCTCTCAAAAAAAAAAAAAAAAAGTGCGCCCATTCTGCACAAGGTACACTAGGTAATTGTGAGAATTAAACACAATATACATGTTAGAAGGTATATCAAGCAATCATAACACTTACTATAATCATTTTATTTCAAGTTCATTAAGTCACCATTTTTAGTCAATTATAAACAGATGAGTGTTTTCAATAGATGTATCAATAATTTTTAATGTATTTGTTGTTTTTTCTCTAATCACCTAAATCCTTTGAATTTAGTGTACATATAAAATAAAAGACATATCTTCAGTTTTTTCATCCATGCTATTCTACCTGAAAAATCAAACCTGCTGGATTAATCTTAAAACTTAAAGGTCCTTGGATTGTTCAGGAAGTGATTATTCACAGTTATTTTAATGTTTGCTAATTAATAACTTTTTTTTAAAAATAGCCTAAAATGTGTGGGGAGTCCTGAAACATGTATCTGCAGGAAAAAAATCAAACTTAGTAACATGACAGACAAGGCCTTCAAAAACTTGCCCTAATTGATTTCCGGCAGGCTCAGCACCCTGTTCTCTTTCCTACGCCTGCCTTCTCTTTCCCACCCCCTCCACCCTCAGTTCTACTAAATTCCTGATGGGTCCTCAGACAAGCTTTTTCCTCTCTTGTTGCTTGAAATGCCTCCCCCTTCTTTTGAGAGTGACCTGTTCTTGCTCATCCCCAGCAAAAGTTCTAGGGCAGTCCCCACATACATCTGCCACTGCGTTCCCATGTTCCCGGCAACCACACTCCTGGAAGGCAGAAAGTATATTTAATTTCTCCTTGTATCTCTCCTTATTACATAAATGAGTGTGTTAATCATGAAACTGTGTCATATGTTTTCTCCTAAAGGTCAGGAGGTAGTAAACTCTCTTGTTCTAGTTACCGAGCTGCCGAAAGGCCCAACTGAGGCAAGAAGCGAGAAAGCCTCTGCTGGCACTGACTGTTCCCACCAGCCGGAGGGGTGCAGAAGCCTGCCTTCAGTGTCTCTGTTGCTGTCTGCCGCAGGCTCACAGCCCCATGGTGGGGACTCTGCTGCGCTTGAATACCCTTCTCTCCACCTGGGTTACCACTATCTCTCTTAATTCAGAATATGTAACTCAATGTTTTTAAAAAAAAAAAAAACCTACAGGGAACACAGGTGCATGGCTTGTTTGGACATGGTTGCTAAAACTGCCAGTCCCGGGGGCAGCTTTCTTCCCCACCTCCCACCCAAAGTCTATGCTCAGAGGCAGACGGGGGCTCAGTTATGGAACAGAAAGTACCATCTAGGTAATATGTAATTGCCATATTGCTTCCCTTCTGGACGAGATAAGTCTGAGCCCATTAGTGTTAATGTTTATTTAGCAATTGCTCCCACTCTATCAACAAAACTACACCCTACCCTTTAGGAAAAGTGTGTAGCAGCCGCAATTGGCATCAGAGCGGTGGAGAAGGAGGATAGGGAAGGGGACTCATTTCTAATGAGGACCTGTTGTGTGTCACTTACCAGTCTTTACCTTATTTATGACTCAAATCAACTCGACGAAATAGGCATCACCCCCTCTTTCAGGATAAGGAAACCGAGACTCAGGTCAGCAAACTTGCACTAGGGCACACCCACCAAATAGGGGCTGGAGCAGAAATTCTAACCCAGGACTATGGATTCAAAAGCATATGTTATTTCCACCCTCCAAACCCATTAGGGTCCCCAAGCAGCCTCTTAGTTCCCTTAGCCATTGACTTCTGGTTGCCACACACAATTCATATTACATGATCCCACTGTCATTGTCAGCTGGAGACGTCCCAGACTAATGAGAAATACAGCTCGCGGACAATTTGTCTACATTTCGGGGGCAAAGAACACCCATCCCTGCTCTCCCTAATCACACCATGCCTGTGAACTTACCCTTGTCTCTCACCCTTTGATTCTTTCTTCCATGGCTGGTCTATTTTAATTCTGATACCTATTCTGGATTCTGTAGAACTGTCTGTATAGCTTCCTTTCCAGGAACTGTCTTAGAATATTCGCCAGTAGGCCAGGCACATTGGCTCATGCCTGTAATCCCAGCACTTTGGGAGGCTGAGGTCGATGGACCACGAGGTCAGGAGTTTAAGACCAGCCTGGCCAACACAGTGAAAACCTGTCTCTACTAAAAATACAAAAAATTAGCCAGGCATGGTGGTGGGCACCTGTAATCCCAGCTACTCAGGACACTGAGGCAGAGAATTGCTTGAACTAGGGAGGCAGAGGTTGCAGTGAGCTGAGATCGCACCACTGCACTCCAGGCTGGGCAACAAAGTGAGATTCCATCTCAAAAAAAAAAAAAAAGAATATTTGCTTGTAGGTGTTATATCAAGGGCAGGATTGCTGTAATCTTTGTAGTACACTTAATACACTACCCAATGCGATTAAGTCTGTTTAAAACACATTTAAGAAGATAAAATATAAAATATTTGAGATGAATATTTAAAAACAAATTTGCGTAACTGCTTTAAATTTTTCATTTTATTTGAGCAAGAGCATCCTAATTGATGGTACAACATAAAACCTGTTTGGAGCACAGTAGTTAGTATATTGAATCATTTTAGTCATAACACACACCTACATAAATGACTAAAAATATATATCAATATTATATCCTTTTAAAGAGATGACATGTAATTGCAATGTAGATTTATTTGAAAGTTGTACAGAGTTGGCTTGATAGTTATTCAACAACTCTAAGTATTAATTGGCAGGAGTATTTCAGCAGAAAAAAACTACATATTCATACTAAGTTGAGGAAGATATTTGCTTGCTTACTTTAGATACAAGAGGCTAGGATCCCAGAAATTTCACTGCTATAGCAAAGCAAGTCATGTTACTCTGAATTGGCAGTTCCCAGTCATTCTCCAGGGTTAGTCATATTGCCAAACACGATGTCATTTTTAGATCTACTTTAATCTTATTTGACTATACTGGTAAGGTTTTTATATGTTTAGTCTTATGGTTTGAATGCTTGTCTTTGCCAAAATTCATTTGAAATTTAGTTGGCATTGTAACAGTGTTCAGAGGTGGGATCTTTAAGAGGCGATTGGGCCATGAGGGCTCCACCCTGATGGGTGCCAGTACTGCCATTATAAAAGGGCAATTCGGCCCCCTTTTATCTCTTGGCCCTTCTACCTTCTGCCCTTGGAGTGACACAGCAAGAAGGCCCTCACCAGATAGAGGAACCTAGATACTGAATGTCCCAGTCTCCAGAACTGTGAGCCAGTATAATGCTGTTCATTATAGATTACCTGGTCAGTGTTATTCTGTTATTCAAAAATGTCATTTCTGCAAATATATAGTTTCTCCCCTTTTAAAAAAAGTTCTACTTATTTTTTCTATTTTACTTTTTCTAATGTTCTGTGTGTTCATCTTCCTGGTCCTATAGAGAACGCCTATTGCTCCATAAATCAAGGCCAGGTCTCCCATCCCGACCAGAATAAAGATGCCCAGTTCTCACATCTCCTTTGCTAGGCCTGCTAGAAAAGGGCTCCTCCCCCTGGCCAAGGCAACTACTCATATCCCCTTGTGTTCATTTTTAAAAAGTGGCATATCCTTAAACACACTTTGGCCGTCATTATGCCTCTGGATAATGCATGAGCTTGTGGAAAAATTCTGCAGCACTGCCCATGAATTTAACAGGATATCGCTCCCTTCTTAATGTTTTCAAATCATAAAGTCAGATTAGGGAGTCAGACCATTCATAATTAGTTTTCTTTATTACATTCAAAAGGACAACATAAATTCCTGTCAGTTTGAAAATACTTTGCTCATTAATACCTACTCAACCCAATGATAAATACTACTGACAAAAATTCTCTCCTTGACCAAACTCCAGCCAGGCTCCTCTTAGCCCTCTTCTCAACTAAGTGCTATCCCTGGTCTATAAAGACTTGAACAGGCTGGGGGTGGTGGCTCACGCTTGTAATCCCAGCACTTTGGGAAGCCAAGGCAGGCAGATCACCTGAGGTCAGGAGTTCGAGACCAGCCTGGCCAACATGGCAAAACCCTGTCTCTACTAAAAATACAAAAATTAGCTGGGCATGGTGGCACGCATCTGTAGTCCCAACTATTCAGGAGGCTGAGGCAGAAAATCTTTTGAACTTGGGAGGGGGAGGTTGCCTTGAGCAGAGATTGTGCTATTGCATTCCAGCCTGGGTGAAAAGATAGAAACTCTGTCTCAAAAAAAAAAGTCTAACTCTACTTTTGATCAAATTGTATCCTTGCAAACACTCTTCTGATTGTCTCATTTTGATGCCATGATTACATTTTGGGAAATGTTTCCAAATTGTTATAGTTTTACTAGCTGTCAGGACCTGGGTTCTTCCTGTGGCAAAGGGTGACTCTCCTCTTAGGGTGCCAACAGGAGGGCTCCATTCCGTTCTGAACTTTTACATATCAGCCTCCTGCAAGATAAGCTTCCTGGTTTTCATATTACAACACAAACCAAACCACAGAGGTTATGACTCCTCTGTTTCTTCTTTCATGAACCACCAGGCAGTGCAGCAAGCCTCGCCCACTTCCTGCTCACGTGCCCAGTCTGCAACAACCATTTACTTCAGGATGTGAAATCAAAAGCAAAGCCCAAACAATAGTGAAGCGGCTCCCTGAGCCAAGCTCGTCAGCCCTCCTCACCCACTCAGAATTGCCCCATCTGCAACACGAACAAGTGCTTCTGGAACACATGCCAGCCAATTTCAACACTCCAGGCCTTTGACGTTAAATATGGATCAACTCTACATTTATGCACAACAATGTTCATTTGTTATCTGTTGGAGTTATTGTCTTAGTTATTGTGTTTCTTTGGTGGTAGAGCTGAGGTTCCCAGGGAAGCTGTTAAGAAAAAACTTTTCTGGGCCAGGCACAGTGGCTCATGCCTGTAATTCCAGTACTTTGGGAGGCCAAGGTGGGCAGATCACCTGAGGTCAGGAGTTTGAGACCATCCTGGCCAACATGGTGAAACCCCATCTCTACTAAAAATACAAAAATTAGCTGGGCGTGGTGGCATGCGCCTGTAGTCCCAGCTACTTGGGAGGCTGAGGCAGGAGAATCACTTGAACCTGGGAAGCGGAGGTTGCAGTCAGCTGAGATTGTGCCACCGCACTCCAGCCTGGTGACAGAGCCAGACTCCTCAAAAGCAACCAGCCAACCAACCAAAGAAAAAGCAAACAAACAAACAAATAAACAAAGAAAAGCTTTTCTGGCTGGGTGTGGTGGCTCACGCCTATACTCTTAGCTACTTGGGAGGCTGAGGTAGGAGGATTGCTTGAGCTGGGGAGTTTGAGGCTACAGTGAGCTGAGATCACACCACTGCACTCCAGCATGGGTGACAGAGCAAGACCCTGTCTCAGAAAAATTAAAAAATGCAAATGCTTTTCTGATAGAACTAAGAGTTTGGAACTAGGTTTTTATAAAGTCAGCCCTGGAATGGGACTCTGTTATTACAAAGAGTACAAAAAGTTTCCTAAAAGAATAGCTGGCTGGCCAGGCGCAGTGGCTCACACCTGTAATCCCAGCACTTTAGGAGGCCGAGGCAGGTGGATCACCTGAGGTCAGGAGTTCGAGACCAGCCTGGTCAATATGGTAAAACCCTGTCTCTACTCAAAATACAAAATTAGCCTGGTATGGTGGTGCCTGCCTGTAATCCCAGCTACTTGGGAAGCTGAGGCAGAAGAATTGCCTGAACCTGGGAGGTGGAGGTTGCAGTGAGCCGAGATCGCATCGCTGCACTCCAGCCTGGGCAACAAGAGTGAAACTCTGTCTCAAAAAAAAAAAAAAAAGATAGCTGGCCAAACAGCAATAGGTTGATCATGTGTATTTAGCGCACCATGGGCATAGCCCATGGCACCAAGGGGAACATCAAGGTCACATATAACAAGACTCGCTCTCGTAGTACTTACAGTTTATGAGCCAACAGCCACGGTAAGCAACCACCATCACTGGGTATATAATTAGGGGTAGGGTAGACACTTTCCACACCAAAGACAACTCTCTGGGCTCCAGATGGGATTCTGGCTGGCTACTCCTGGCTGGTCTCTCTTAGTCCTTCATACATCACACACTGTGGCTCTGAGTTACATGCCCTTGGTATCTCTTCCCAGCTCAGCCACACACTCCCTGTGTCAACTGGAGCAGGTCATTCAACCATTCTTTCAGTTTCTTCACCTGCAGAATGGGGATAAATGGACCTACCTCACAGGGGCATTGGAAGGATTAATAGAGAGATTGCATACAAAATGCTGGCACCCAGTGGAGTTGTAACCAGTGTAGAAAGGCACTATCGTGCGTCTCTGTATTCCCAGATCCTGGCTGGCCTGCAGCGAGCCGCAGCGTTACCATGGGCAGGGGCAAGCATTAACCTAACTCCTTAACATTTCCTTATTTTGCTCTCCTCTCCGTTATATCCTTTCTAAATAGTCACTCCAGGATATACAACTCCCCGCCCCTGAACACATCTGTGGGGTGGCCTGGCTGAGGACCCAACTTCCCAGGGGAGCCCTGCGCTCAGCCAGCTCTCTGTCACCTCCCCCTCAGGAGAGGCTGGCGGGCAGACCCTGAAACCTGACAGTGCTGAAACATGCTGAGCACGTCCACGTTACCATAGCAGCCAGGTCACCTCTCCAGGGTGGCATCTCTTCTGCTTCCATTCTTCTCCTTCTTTCTTACCTTTTATTTTTGTCCCCCCATGTGTTTGTTTTATGCATCCAACACATCACAAGGACAAAAAGACCACTAAGGTGGGGAAATAGTGCCTGTCTTCAGTTAGCAGTGAGATGCCAGCAGGTAGGTCACACAGACATGTGGCACTAATTTTAAAGGGGGACCTGCCACACAGGTCTTTGTTAGCCAGGTTAAGTCCTTCTGCTGGCTGCGCCAGGCCTCACCTGCACTGGGAAGCCCTCACAGGGCTCTGGCATCCTGGCAGGGCACTTGTGTGGGTGTCCGGAGAGCATCTGGTGGAAGGCATGCCTCCTTCTCCAGAGGCGCCTCAGGATGAAGGTAGCATCTCCTGACCCTGTCGCGCCTGGAGTGATTCCCATGCAAATCAGTTTTTTGTTGTTCTTTCTGTTTAGAAACTTGAAACAAACAAACAAAAATGGCCCAGATATTGTTGTATTCTCTCAGAACTCCTTCAGGTGAAGAACAAACGGAGAGCGTTCCAGCCTCTTTGCTTTCGGTTTTATTTGCACACAGTGATGACATTCTAGAAGGGCTCCTGAGCTGTGCACCATCTGCCCAGGCCAAGAGCAGGACAGGCAACGCAGACTTCCACCTTGGAAGTATAAAGCCTGCCCGGGAGTGTCCACCAACTTCCAGCTGCTTAAAAAAAAAAAATCCTTTGTTCTTTAAGTCTTTGCCTCATCATCTCTGCTTGTGGATTATAAATTAGTCTTTTCTTGAAAGAAATACAAACAGAAATACTCCCTACGGTAGCCAGCTGAGGCACAGCCAGTAGAGGGAGCTCAGGGATGTCATCAATTATTAATTCATGGTATTCAGAGTTTCTAATGTTTGCAAACATTCAAAAATGACCCAGGTCTTACCAACAGGGAGCAAAATTGTCATGAAACATGCCTGAGCCCATGGCCTGACAAAACAAGTTGATTGCAACATGGGCGTGGGTGGCAATGGGACCTTCAGGAGCCATAAGTCCAATTCCTGAACGTGGATGCACCCATCCCCATCCCCTCGCTATATGAGGTGGGCACTTACTTCCTATAGCCTTAGACCCATCATCAGTTGATACCGACTTGTGGGTGAGGTCTTAAGGGCCCTGGTGTGAATTCGGCGGGTTCTTAGTGCAAGCTGTATTTAAAAGGTGGGACAGAGAGGAGGCCAGGGTGTGTATGGAAGGGTAAAGAGCATGTTTAAGTAGTCTGAGAGACTTCCTGCCAATCGGTCCCTTATATTTTACAATAACACGTGGTCAAGCACTACAAATAGATTTAGGGGAAATGGTAGTTTTGGTTCTGAGCTATTTCCAAACTCTAGGAAAGACATTTTTCCAATCTAGGGATGTCAAAGAACTCATCTAGCTATAAAGTACTTGGTCCATTGACCCTGGGATCAGGCATAGGGTGTCATTTTCCAGCCAAAGTATTAATTCCGAGAACTGGGAAATGGTCTCTTGCTGTGGGAGGCCGTGTTCTGAGCAACACGCCGAGCTGGCTTACTGGCATTTCCAGGCATTTAAATGTCCTACAGCCATTTGGATCCTCTTGGAAAAGCCTTTTAAATAATTCCTCAAAAACAGTGTACTTCATTTTTTCCTTCTCCCTCATTAACCTGAATGCCACTTGATAAACATAAAAATCTCAGCCACTCCTGGAATTTATTTTAAATTTTCACTATATGAGTTTGATACATATTTGCCGAATGAATGAATGGTTAAAGCAATGAATCAGAATGATTTATTGATTGCTTATCATTAAATTTAAGCCCCACAATAGCCCTGTGAAAGGCAGGTATTATTATTTTTCCCATTTTACAGATAAGGAAACAATCTGAAAATAAAATGTAAGTACCTTGCCTAAGATCTCAAGTGCAGGCGCAGAAGCCAGGATTCAAAGACAGGTGTTTCTGACTCCAAAGTCCATGTGCTTTCTATTACTCAGTTCTGCTAGTTAGGATTCCTCCACGTCTTTCAATCATGGGCTCTCCAAATTGGAAAACCACCATCCTCCACCTGAGTTATTTTCCTGCAGATGTAGCATTATATACTTTTTTTTTTTTGAGATGGAGTCTCGCTCTGTCACCAGGCTGGAGTGCAAGTGGCACGGTCTCTGCTCACTGCAACCTCCACCTCCTGGGTTCAAGTGATTTTCCTGCCTCAGCCTCCAGAGTAGCAGGGACTACAGGCTGTCAGAAACAATGCTAGCATTTGATCAAGTCTTTTTTTTTTTTTTTTTTTTTTGAGACAGTCTCTCTCTGGCAGTCAGCCTTAGGCTCCAAGTAGCTGGGAATACAGGCATGCACCACCACACCTGGCTAATTTTTGTATTTTTAGTAGAGACGGGGTTTCACCATGTTGGCCAGGCTGGTCTTGAACTCCTGACCTCAGGTAATCCAACAACCTCAGCCTCCCAAAGTGTTGGGATTACAGGTGTGAGTCACCACACCATCCTTTCTCTGGGCCTCAGGGCATTCCAGCAGGTAGAGAGCTTTGCCCTCCTACCTGCCTGTTAGTCTGCTTGATCTTGAAAGTCTGCTGCACAGAGTGGGTAGTGGCCATCTGAATCAGTGCTAACACAAAAGCTAGACAGTAATGCTTACAGGCTAGCCAGGAAAATGTTTTTACCAGAAAATTGCTTGAGAAGAGACCACAGTTTCAGTAGGGACACGGCGATTGAGGACAGAAATACTTGTGAAGCAGAACATTCTGATGTAGCCACGAGAAGACACAATCACCTTAAGACAATTACATCGAAGGCGTCCTGGGGGCCAGGCAGGGACAACTTCACTGCACTCAAGGCGTCTGGGGCCATCAAGTGGGAGAAAACTGAAGCCTAAAGTGCCTGCTACTACAGCTCTCCGAGCTCCCAGAGCCCTGCACCTGCCACCTGCCACCTGCCACACCTAGCTCAGCAGGTAACTAAGACTGGAAGAGCAAGATGAGGAGTGTCTCTGTCACACTGATTTGAGAAAATGTCTGACTAATGTCTGTCCAACCAGGTCCTCCGGAGTTTCTCATGGCTCTTAAAGATTAGACATCGTTAACTGAGTTTCCCAGCAGCACACCTGCCGGAGGTAGATGACAGTGTGGATTATTTCCTGTGAGAAGCTTCCTGCAGCCTAGCACCAGGAAGGGCTAACAAAGATTGTGTCTTTGCAAAACACCTTTTCAGACTGCAGCACCCCCAGGGTGAACTTCAGAGTCCCTTTGATCTCAATTAGCATTCTTGGATATTAAAAATAAACACCTACACTCCCAGAGCAGGGGAAATCAGTACCCCAGGAAAATCACAGGAGTTGGAGTTCTCAGGGATTTATCACAGGCTGGTCATCAAAAGCCACAGGGAGCTAACCAGGGTTACATCTCATCTCTGCCCAGCCGCCCAGGTGTTTCCTAGAAGCCCCCTACCCTGTCCCCGCTTTGGCCTGCCTGGCTCTTTTTGGCTTCTGAAAACAGAGAGAGGAGCTGTGTGCAGTCAGCCTGAGACACGTCGGAAGGTGGTCGCTGCCCCTTCGGGTCCTAAATCTCTGGGAAGACAATGCCATCATGCACATGGTGAGAGCACATTCTGATATGGGAGGAGGAGAAGGTGTCCGCAGACCCCCAGTTCCTAACTTTGGGTCAAGGTCAAGGGACTTCCTGGGGAAAACTGCCTGCTGGCGAGTAGTGAGCATATCCTAAGTCAGGCCCAAAGGGGAGTGGGCGGGTTTCTTCCTCCAGGGCCCCTGCTCTTCCCAAGAGGGGTCCCCCTTCCTTCCCTGAGCTCCCCCTTCCCAGGCTCCTGTTTTGACGGGATGCCGGGGTCTGATCGCAGCCACAGGCCAGTTTTGGGATGAGTTCCCCCTGGAGTGTATCCAGCTAAAGAATTCCCAGAGCATTTGGGAAAAGGCCCCTTCCCAGGGGCGGTATTCCTCCTGTAATTAAAAGGTTGCATTTCAAAGACACTTTTAATGACCCCAAAATTTGTTGCCAGAAAGAAAAGGCTGCAGGAGCTGTGACTGAGAGATCGCAGAGAGAGCTTTGAGCCCAAACGCTGGCGCAGATCCCCATGAGGACACAGGAACAGAGGTTTTGTCATCTTGAGGAGCCATGGCTGAGCGATGTTCATGCATTCAGGAGCATGTCTATCAGGCACCGGTCTAGTGGGAGAGTCAGAGGAGGTTGCAGCAGGCACAGAGTGGGCGTGCTGTGACGGAGGCCAAGGGCCTGCAGGGAGGATGTCCTTATCTGTGCGTCCTGGCAGGTAGACGGGAGGGAAAGGCACTCCCTAGGGAAGGGCCAGAACAGACCCGGAGGGATGTATACTCGTATTTACACAAGGGAGAAACCGCCTTTCCTCTCTCCCCTCTCTCTTTGTTCTTCCCTCCCCAAGGGCCCCTCCTAACCCACTCCGCTGTGCTGCCTTCAGCTTGGCCAGAGTCCCTTCTCTCCCAGGACTCACTGTCTCCCTGGGGCCTTGAACCCTATCCCCTCCAAATTAGGTGCTGGTCCAGAACTGAACACACACCACAGTGACCGGTTATGGTCAGTCTGTCTCTGTTTCTTCTCATCCAAGGATTGGGAACGCATTCACTGTCACCGGGCTGTGGTCCCAGAATAGCCGCTATTCAAAACATCTTTATAAGGTCTGATTCTGTCTCTGCCTCACCCCAGCCCAGCAGAATTCGACTTGGCTCTGAAAACATGATGAATTTTTATTCAGCGTTTTATTGGCCAAACACATATCTTCAGGACAAGGTCTTTGGAAACCCACAGGGTTTGATGGAAATGCTCAGCCTTCTTCCACACACGTCTCTGTGATCGCTGGCTTCTAGACGTTTGTTACTTTAGCCTGGGATAATGTTCTTCCTTCCCTTCATTTGACTGAGATGCAAGGAATGTTTATACCTCAAACTACGCAACAAGCAGGCGAGGCTAACTTTGAGGGATTTTTGTGAGGCTGTCCTGGTTAAGGGTCCTGTGAGTCTCTCTAAAGTTTGTCCCCACAGAGTAAATTCAACCTGGGGACTTCTCACAGCTCTGCGGCCTCAAAAGCCTCTCACGCCCAGGCACCCTGACGGAACACTGGGCTGTCATGTGACAGGGCTAGCTAGCATGTGGACAGCTCTCGCCTGGCATCAGACAGAAGTTTGCAGGCAGACCCAAGGTTTTAGAATCACAGAAATCTTCACGTCTCTTCCCTTCCCAGGACCCTCCATCCTGGCCCGTGGCTGAGATTTCAGGAGAAAGATGCTCAGTCCAGTTGGTTTTCCTGTTGTGTCGACTCCGGTGAGAAAACAAGAGTCAGGCTTCGTGGGGGCGAGCAAGGGTTAGCCCTCCTCTCAGGGTCTGAACTTTGGGGTGGCCTCTGGGGTCCAGCACCTCTCTCTAAGTGAGTCCTGGGCTGCCAACTCCCTTGTCTGGATGTCCTCATGGTGCCTGGGGTATCATGCCTTGCGTGCCCACTGTTTCTGCACCCCAAGGGCAAATTCTGTGTCTTATTCTCTCAGTGACCCAGGTGCCACCTTCAGAGTCTAAAAAACACTTTCCTGTAAAGCTGAATGAGGGAAGGATCCAGCAAAGGGTGGAAAGCTGAGATTGACGGGCTGTGCCTGGGGAAAACCCCATGCAACTTTGTTCTTTTCAGCCTCTCTATTTGCTTGGATCTCCGCTTAACTCAACACAATTTATTTTTTCTTTTTCATTGGCCTTTTTTTTGAGACAGAGTCTCACTCTGTTGCCCAGGCTGGAGTGCGCTGGCGTGATCTCAGCTCACTGAAACCTCCACCTCCTGGGTTCAAGCAGTTCTCTGCCTCAGCCTCCCGAGTAGCTGGGATTACAGGCACCCGCCACCATGCCCAGCTAATTTCTAGTAGAGATAGGTTTTCACCATCTTGGCAAGGCTGGTCTTGAACTCCTGACCTCATGATCCACCTGCCTTGGCCTCCCAAAGTGCTAGGATTACAGGCGTGAGCCACATGCCTGGCCTGTTTTTTTGTTTTTTTGAGATGGAGCCTTGCTCTGTGGCCCAGGCTGAAGTGCAGTGGCGCCATCTCAGCTCACTATAACCTCCGCCTTCTGAGTTCAAGCAATTCTCCTGCCTCAGCCTCCCAAGTAGCTGGGACTACAGACATGCACCACCACACCTGGCTAATTTTTTGTGTTTTTTTCCTGAGACAGGGTCTTGTTGTCGTAGGCCAAGCTGGAGTGCAGTGGTGCAATCTCGGCTCACTGCAACTTCCGCCTTCTGGCTTCAGGCAATTCTCCTGCCTCAGCTTCCTGAACAGGTGGGACTGCAGGCACCTGCCACATGCCCAGCTAATTTTTGTATTTTTAGTAGAGATGGGGTTTCACCATGTTGAACAGGCTGGTCTCAAACTCCTGACCTCAGTGATCCGCCTGCCTCAGCCTCTCAAAGCGCTGGGATTACAGGTGTGAGCCACTACGTCCGGCTGCAACCATTTCTTCTGATGAACGCAGCCGTGCCAGTTTCCAGGCAGCCTGTGCAAAGCTCTGCCAGCTCATGGTCCTGCCGTGGGAGCCCTGGGGCTTCCTGTCAAGGGGAAGGTCACAGTGGCCCATGTAAACCCTTACTCTGCTCATGCAGTTATGAGCAGGGGCACTCTCCCAACTGCAATGTATATAATGATAAGCAAACTGCAAAGAGAAGAGGGAAAAAGGAAATTGCTCTACTGGTGCATAACCAAAAAGTCTAGATCTGGTGCTTCCGGCTCAGCTTGACCCAGAGACTCATGCTGTCACCAGAGCCAGCGTCGCCCTGCCCTTGCCTCCACTGCTGTGGAAGATTGGTTTCAAGACGCTCTGCATCCTTCCTGCTGCCAGGCCCAGGAAATCCTCAGACCCAGCGAACCTTCAGAGTCTCATCTCACTGCGCTACTCTGGCTAGGACATTTGCCCCTTGTCCCAGCCAGGGACGAAGGACAAGAGTGAAGCCTGTGACTCATGTGCCCAACTGTTGCTGAGCTGGATTCGACCACCCCAGACGTTCAGGAGCTAGGAGCAGGGGGAGGGGTGCTTCCCCTCCAGGTAAAGTGGAAGGCTTCGCAGATGTGGGAGGGCCACAAACAGGCTTGTCCCACACCCAACTCAGGGTTGAACCCACTGTACCAAAGCTGGCTGTCACCTGGCTTGGGAAATGCGGGGGAGGGATGATGACCTTGGAAATGTGCAGCCCTCTTATTGTAGTCTGAGGCCAGTGGGGGTGGCCTGCGGCCAGAACCAGGTTACCAGGCCCACCTGCCAGCCTCTGAGCAAGCCAGGGGGTGGGCACAGACTACATGCCACCACCGAAGGAGAGTCAGGGGACAGGTGAAACCATAGGTGCCACCTGAGACCTGTGGGGTCAGGAGATGAGACACCAAAGGGTCAGGAAGGAGCTGGGCAACGCAGGAAGAAGGCAGGTATTCAGGACAAGGTGGAAGCCAGCTCTTGGCCCCCTCTGCCTCCTCCTGGGTGGAACCCAGTGTGACACCTCAGCCCAAAACACCTCTCCCTGAAGTGCTGCTGCTTCCAAAGGGGCTGGGGGAGGGGCACTCGGCTGCCCATTTCAGTGCCTTCTCTAGCATCAAATGGTCCTGGGGCCCCAGCTTTGCATTTCCCACTCACATCCTTCCAGGTTGAAAAGATCTCTCTAGAGACTGTTTTTCCCTGTTAAACTATGGCCAGGGGAAACACTCAAGGGAATGAGATGTGCTTGACACACCATTCCCCACCGACACCTCTCCTCCTCTTCCCAAATTGCTGGGGCTACCGAAGCCTCTGTATTCTGCAATTTAGGGGAAAAAAACAAAATCAAACAAAACCAAACCCTTCCTGGGGCAGAGGCAGCCCACACTGGGCACGAGGCCTGAAGCAGGGCACGTGGCTGAATTACAGCATCCCATGTCCTCTCACCCAGGCGCCCTTGCGAGCACACAGTCATTCCCAGTGCCTGTGGCAGGACTATGGGGAAGCAGGAGGGGAGTCCCCACCCCAGCACACCAGCACCCTGTAGGACAGGCAGAAAGAAAGGTGCCAATATTCCCGGCACCCATTCCCCAAGGTAAGAGACTCCACTGGTAGGTAAAAATACAGCTGTCACTGAACCAAAGCATCTGGATTTTTCTTTTCTTTTTTTTTAGATGGAGTCTCGCTCTATTGCTCAGGCTGGAGTGCAGTGGTACAGTCTCAGCTGACTGCAATCTCCACCTCCCAGGTTCAAGCACTTCTCCTGCCTCAGCCTCCTCAGTAGCCAGGATTATGGTGTCCACCACCACATCCAGCTAATTTTTGTATTTTTAGGGAAGACAGGGTTGCACCATGTTGGCCAGGCTGGTCTTGAACTCCTGATCTCAAGTGATCTGCCTGCCTTGACCTACCAGAGTGCTGGGATTACAAGCGTGAGCCACTGCGCCCAGCCTTATCTGGTTTCTTTATTTGATTGAAGCTCAGCTGTGAGTGAATGGATAATCCCTATTTTCATGGCACTCTGTGGCTTTCAATGAGCATTCCCCTGCAGGTTTTCCTTTGAGCCTCACAAATTACCTGTGGGGTAAAGGAGCAGATGTTTTCACCTCCTTTTTACAAATAAGGAAAGCAGGCTCTGAGAGGCTGATTTGCTTATTCGTGTCTCAGGGCTAGTAGGAGGCAGAGCCAGAGCCAGAGCTAGGCTTGCTGACACCTGATCCAGTTTTTATTCTTCCACACTCTGTGTTAGAAAACTATCAGGAAATTGTGTTGGCTGCACCTCCAAAATGCTGCAAATGCAGAATGCGACCACTTTTCAATCTCACGGCCACTATCCCTTGCCTGAATTATTGCAACAGTTCTCTACTGGTACCCTGGTCTGCCCTTGCCCTGCGAGGCAAAGCCCACCAAATGGGGTCTTGAACTCCTGGCTCCAAGCGATCCTCATGCCTGGCCCTCCCAAATTCCTGGGATTACAGGTGTGAGCCACCATGCCTGGCTGAGACTAATTTGTAAAGGAAAGTGGTTTAATTGATTCACAGTTTCACATGGCTGGGAAGGCCTCACAATCATGGCAGAAGACAAGGAGGAGCAAGTCACATCTTAGATGGCAGCAGGCAAGAGAGAGCTTGTGCCGGGGAACTCCCATTTATAAAACCTCACGAGACTTATTCACTACAACAAAAACAGTATGGGGGAAGCTGCCCCGTGATTCAATTATCTCCACCTGGCCCCACCCTTGACACATGGGGATTATTACAAGTCAAGGTGAGATTTGGGGGCGGGACACGGCCAAGCCACATCACCATCTTTTACCAAGGCCCACAAGGCCCTTCGGAATCCTCCTCCTCTTCACCAGCTTCCTCCTCTGACCCTCTCCCTTCTGCTCTCTCAGCTCCAGCCACAGTGGCCTCCATGCTGTTGGACTCCACCTCAGGGCCTTTGCACATGCTGCCCTCATGGCAGGAACACTTCCCCAACACTCCTGAGGCTCTCTCCCTCTCTTCTTCAGGTATTGCCTTTTCAGTGAGGCCTTTCCTGACCGCTCTGCTGAACATTACAACCCATTACCAGACCCAGTCCCTTTCCTTGCCCACAGAGCACTCCCCACCACACACAGTCTATCACTCCTTACACCCGTCAGAGGGTGTGAGCTGGAAGAACAGCTCCCCAGGGCAGGGCTTTGTGTCTGTTTTGTTCCCTGCTGCATTCCCAGTCCTCTGGGGCCCAGCAGGCGCTCCCTCGGTGCTCGTGGGCTGGCTGAAAGCTGAGTTGACTCCATAGGTTATGCCACAGGGTGGCCCTGGGCAGCTTGCCGTCCTTCCCCGACAGAGACGGCTGCGGCGCAGTAAGATACCCTCTGAACAGCAAATGTGGAAAAAGAAACGTCTCCCTGTGTAGTGGTAGCCACCTGCAGGCCCCTGTGGTTCAGCTCCCTGCTCTGGAGGGCTGAGCCACTGACCTGGTGGCCTTTTGGAGATACACTTTGAGAGATTCCTTTGTTAGGACAGAAGACTATCTTCTGGAAGATTTATTTAAATTAAAAAAAAAAAAAAGGTTTCTAAGAACCAGGCCTTCAGAAACCTTCAGAGTGCCCCTCACTTTGTCCCCACTTGTCAGAGATGGTTTGGGAAGAAGACAGAAAAAGACGCCAGGAAAGGAAACGGGCAGGCTGCAGGAGCAGAGGGGCCTACCTTGGTTCCTGTGTGTTCGCTCCGTAGCGCCGTCTGAGAGTGGCACCAGCTGGGTTATAAATGCTCAATCCAGCCATTCTGGCGTCCAAGAGCTGCAGCGGCCCCTACAGCAGCCTGGGAGCAGGTGCTTCCCAGGGCCACGCGGGCTGCAAGTGTCTGCGTGCTGCCCGCGCCCACCTCCGGGTCCCCGCTTCGGGTGCTCTCCCAAATCTTGGTGCTGCGTACCTGTGCCGGGCTCCGTTCCACGGTGGTGCCAAGGCCCCTCTCCTGGGGAACCTGTACACCGCAAGAACTGGAGCTTACAGGGGCCAGCGGCGGGGGCAGTGAAGCAGCAACAAATAAAACCCAGTCTCTGTCCTCGGGGCCTCGCTGTCTGGTGGGAAAGCAGCAATGTAGCTCTGGTTAAGGATGGTGGTGGGTGAGGAGGGCGTAGGACATGAAAATTATGGTGCCTTCTTCCCCCAACTCCAGGGTCACTGGCAGGCAGGTCACCCTCAAAACCCCAGCTGCCCTTTGAGCCCCAGGACACATCTTGAGTGAGGCCTTGATTTCCTTAATCAATACAGAGAAACATGCTTCTTACACCCACGTTCATAGCAAAATTATTTACAATAGCCGAAAGGTGAAAGCCAGCCACGTGTCCATCAGTGGATGAATGGATGAACAAAGCGTGGCATTTACATACAATAGAGTATCACTCAGCCATCAAAGGAAGACCGTCCTCCACCGGCCACAACACACATGAACTGTGAGCGCATAATTAAGTAAAAGAAACTAGACATAAAAGACAAATGCTGTAGAATTCCACTTACACGAGGTTCCTAGAATGGTCAAAATTATCAAGACAAAGTAAAATGGGGGTTGCCAGGGCCTGGGGGAAGGGAATGGGGCGTGACTGTTTAACAGATACAGAGTTCTATTTGTGAAGATGAAAACGTTCTGGAGAGGGTTGGTGGTGATGGTTACACAACAGTGTGAATGTACTTAATGCCACTGAACTGTACACTTAAAATTTATCAAAATGGGCTGGGCACAGTGGCCCACGCCTGTAATCCCAGCACTTTGGGAGGCCGAGGCGGGTGGGTTACCTGAGGTCGGGAGTTCAAGACCAGCCTGACCAACATGGAGAAACCCCATCTCTACTAAAAATACAAAATTAACTGGGCGTGGTGCTGCACACCTGTAATCCCAGCTACTCAGGAGGCAGGAGAATGACTTGAACCTGGGAGGCAGAGGTTACGGACTTCTTGCCATTGTACTCTAGCCTGGGCAACAAGAGTGAAACTCCATCTTAAAACAGAAAAAAATTGTTAAAATGATAAATTTTGTGTATATTTCCCACAATAAAAATGAAAAAAATTAATTTCAGGTGCTTAGGAGAATATGTGTTTGGGTGCATTTCTTTCTTTCTAAAAAAAGAATTTTTTAGTGGAGATGGGGTTTCATTATGTTGGCCAACCTGGTCTTGAACCCCTGACCTCAACTGATTCACCCGCCTCAGCCTCCCAAAGTGCTGGGATTATAGGCGTGAGCCACCCTGCCCGGCTTGGGTGCATTTCATCTGCAGAATAATCCACTGGGCTGGACACTTCTAGATATTCATTTGGAGGAAGGGACATAACATCATGGTCAAGAGCATCAGTTTCGGAGACTGTATTAATCTTTTCTCGTGCTACTAATAAAGACATACTCGAAACTGTCAGATCTCATGAGGCTTATTCACTATCACGAGAACAGTATGGGGGAAATTGCCCCCATGATTCAATTATCTCCACCTGGCCCTGCCCTTGACACGTGGGGATTGTTACAATCTAAGGTGAGATTTGGGTAGGGACGCAGCCAAACTGTATGTCAGAGACATATTTCCTGGATTGAGAATCCCAGATTTTCATCTGGCAGCACTGCGACCTTGGGCAAGTGAGTGCCTCTAGCTGCCACAGTTTCCTCATCCATAAAATGGGAATAATGATAGCACCTTCATGAACATGACTTGTTAGAGGTAAATAGGAATAATGCATTAAGCACTGGGCATGGCTTCTGACTTGTAGCAAATCTCACAACAAATGTTAATGCTCACTAACTATTACATATTATGCACAAAAGAACACAGCACTCTACGGGAAAAGCATTTACTAAAACCTACACCTTGCAAATGCACCTCACAGTCTAACATTTAGATTAAACAGAACACCCATCAGAAGTTGGCAACGCTCCATCACACACAATTGTGTTTATTTGTTATAACAGGTGCCAGGAATCAGTCAGTAGCTAAATTTGGTAGCAGTTGATGCTGTGCCATCAGTTGATTCAACGTATATTAACTGATAACCTGTGCTGGGCATGAGAACACAGATGGAGCAAGACAGAGCACCCCTGCCCTCTGCAAACGTGTGTCCTAGCACGAGAGAATAGAGAGATCAAACAAAAAGTGAACAACCTCTCACCCCCCTCCATTAGTGAGTCATAAGAAAACAAGGTTGTATCACAAAATATCCACAAGCAGGAGAGAACGCGACAAGAACACAACTGAAACATAAAGATGGTCATTCCTGGAAGAGAATGTGGCTCCAGTCAGCTTGGCACAGATACACGTAGCTGCAGGCCAACCTGAGGTTGGCTGGGCAGGGGACTCTCATGGCCACAAAAGCCTTCTCGGTGGAAGCTCCCTCTGGTCATTCAGATCTGAACTGAAATGTCATCTCCTAAGAGATGTTTCCTTGGCACCTGACCTGAATCAGCCCTCCCAATACTCTCTGGACATTACCGTTGTTTTCTGCTATTAATATTGGTATCTGATGCTTGCCTGTGTCTTACTGGCATTTTTCCCACCAGAGTGAAAACTCCGCAGAGAGCATCTCATAGGAGCTCAAGGTGCCTGAATGATGAGCTCCAGGAATCTGCATTTAATAAGTGCCCACAGAGATTCAGAAAGGCACTTGCATTTAGGCTCCATTGACTTCAAAGACCAGTCTGTCAACTACCTGACATTTCCCCACTTGTGATTCACACACTGGTGACTCAGCCTCACAGTCAGCCAGGGTGATGGAGAAGGCAAAGAAATGGCAGGACTGTTTTCAACACAGGCTGGCTTCTCCTGTCACCTCTCCCACACCACCCACCCCTTATGTCTAGTCTCAGAAAACCAGAACCAGGGTGAAAATTGCCCCCAGAGTCCACAGGGAATCAGAAGGGCTCTTTAAACAAAAGAATGACTCAGAATGATGGTTAATTTTAGAGTGTTGTTCTAAAACACAGTGGGAAGACGTGCGTTACCCCACTAAAGGTAATCAATCCATTTGTAGATATCCAACAGTGAAACGGAGGAGGAGTTAAAGTATCTTACAAGGGCCAGGAGCAGTGGCTCACACCTGTAATCCCAGCACTTTGGGAGGCTGAGACGGGACAATGGCTTGAGCCTAGGAGTTCAAGACCAGCCTGAGCATCATAGTGAGACCTCATACGTATGAAAATGTAAAAAAAGAAAAATTAGCACTTCTATAGTCCTAGCCACTTAGAAGGCTGAGGTGGGAGGGTCACTTGAGCCTGGGAGGTTGAGGCGACAGTGAGCCATGGTCACACCACTGCACTCCAGCCTAGGTGACAGAGCAAGACTCTATCTCAAAAATAAATAAATAAAGCATGTTAAAAGGAATTACCCATTTATGTAGATGTTCAAGGGGTGCAGGATAGCCAGAACAATCCTGAAAAAGAACAAAGTTGGAGAACTCACACTTTCTGATTTCAAAACTTACTACAAAGCTACAGTAATCAAGACTGTGGTACTAGCATTAGGATAGAGACATAGATGAATGGAATGCAACTGAGAGTTCAGAAGCACATTCTCATGTTTACAGCCAATTAATTTTTGAGAAGGATGCCAAGACAATTTTCAATAAGTGGCACTGGGACAACTTAGATCTCTATGTGCAAAAGAATGAAGTTGGAACACTGCCTCACTCCATACCCAAAAATTACCTTAAAATGGATCAAAGACTTAATGTAAGAGGTAAAATTGTATACTTCTGTGATGGTTAATACTGAGTGTCAACTTGATTGGATTGAAGAATGGAAAGTATTGATCCTGGGTGTGTCTGTGAGGGTACTGCCAAAGGAGATTAACATTTGAATCAGTGGGCTGGGAGAGGCAGTCCCACCCTCAATCTGGGTGGGCACCATCTAATCACCTGCCAGTGTGGCCAGAATATAAAGCAGGCAGAAAAACGTGTAAAGGTGAGACTGGCCTAGCCTCCTCACCTACATCTTCCTCCCATGCTGGATGCTTCCTGCCCTCCAACATCGGACTCCAAGTTCTTCAGTTTGGGGACTTGGACCAGCTCTCCTTGCTCCTCAGTTTGTAGACAGCCTATTGTGGGACCTTGTGATTGTATGAGTTAATACTTAAAAAACTCCGATATTGTACTTAATAAACTCCCATACATATGTGTGTGTATGTGTGTGTGTCTGTGTGTGTGTGTGTGTGTATATGCATATCCTATTAGTTCTGTCCCTCTGGAGAACCCCAACTAATACAACTTCTTTGAAAAAATAGCACAGCCACTTTGAAAAACAGTTTGCCGGTTCCTCCAAAAGTGACACAGAATTCCCATATGACTGATGTGACTGGTGGGTATATACAGCAGCAGAAACATATGTCGACACAGAACCCTGAGCAGGAGTTTCACAGCAGCATTTTGTACGGACTATGTAACAGTCAGGAGATGAAAACAATCCATGTGTTACTCAGTCGACCAGCTGGTGACTGGATACACAAAACGTGGTCTAGTACAGCCACACAATGGAATATTATCTGGCCACAAGTAGGAACGCTACTTGTTACAACAAGGAGGAGCCTTGAAACACGCTATGTGAAAGAAGCCAGTCACAAAAGACCAAATAGTGTAGGGCTCCCTTAATGGGAAATGTCCAGAACAGTCAGGTCTATAGAGACAGACAGATTAGTGGTTGCCCAGGGCTGGGAGGGGGTCAGGAGGAAGGAATAGGGAGAGAGCCCTCATGTGCACCGGGTTTCTTTCAGAGCGATGAAAATGTGCTATAAAATCGGTTGTGGAGGTGGCCACATAACTCAATGAATGTGCTAAAAGTCATTGGATTCTACATTTTAAATGAGTGAATTGTACGGTATGGGAATTACATCTCAATAAAGCTTTGTTGTTGTTGTTAAAAAGGAATTATTCTCCTAGATGGGAGTAGGGAGACCATGGAGGATGAAACACCAGTAAGGAGGTGACTGCAGCCGCTGAGGCTGGGAATGGGGAGGGTCCGAGCCACCACTGTGGCAGGGAATGGCGACCTGGATCTGGAGATGAGGCAGAACCCACAGGACTCAGTCACTGGCTGAGTGTGTGTCTGTGTGTGTGTGTGTGTGTGTGTGTGTGTGTGCACGTGTATGAGTAATAACAGCTCATTTTTACTGAGCACTATCAGTACGGCCACTTCTAATGGAGTATCTCATTGTTTCCTCACTAGAACTCTATAAGAGGATCACTGATGTTACCTGGGAAACTGAGGCATAAAGAGGCTCAGGAACTTGATAGGATCACACAGGAGGCAATAGATCCAGGATTTGAGTCTGGTGGTTGACTCCAAAACCTGCATTTCTCTGACCCCAGGGCTTCTGGGCTGGGTGTTGAGTAGGTGACATTACTCTCCTCCGAGTAGAGAACCCCAAAGGAGGGGCAAGGAAGTGGGGAAAGGGGACAAGTTCAGTTTGGGACATGATGGAGTCGAGATGCCTCTGGACGTCCAGTCACAATTCCTACAATGAATTAGATGAATCAGGAGCTTTACAGAGAGGAAGCTAGAAAGAACAGGTTTGTGAGGCCTGGGTACATGCCTGTTCTCAGGAGTGGACAAGCTCGTGTGCAAGGGTCTGCCTGGGAGAGAAGAGGCTGGAGGCGGAAGACCTGAAGTGAAGAGTGGAGCCGGAGGAGAGGACCCAGCCGCAGAGGCGGAGAGCATTCCCCGGGTAAAGACAAGGCACAAGGCAGGAGGGAGCCCCAGAGCTGAGCATGGCAAAGGGAAGGGTGCAGGACCTCGGCGATCTGATCGATCGTAGGATGACTGACAGGAGCCACTGGAAGCTACAGAGCCAAACAGGCATAGTCAGATAATCCCGGAGGGAGGAACGAATGAAGGTGAGAAAGAGGCAACAGGGAGGCAGACCTGGGTTTTCCCACAGTGGTGGTGAAAGGAGGAGCAGAGGAAGCGTCTCCAAAGTCCTGGGCAGCTGTTTCTGGTACCGTCCACCCACCCCCGACTCTGTGGGTGTCTGTGGTCTGGGGTTCCGGGGCCATCCTCCCTGTAGCCACCGCCTGCCACCCAGAGCAGCAGCCATGCCGAGGGCTTCTGTTGAACTAGTTTAGGAGCATAAAGTATATATAGTTGGCTGAGGTCTGGGGATTTTTTGAGCTGCAGAGTCTTTTTCGGGGTTTTGTCAAAGGTTGGATTCTGTTCAGAAACCTAGACTATCCCAGCCATTCTTTCTTGCCATGCTTCAGGAAATTCTCATCCACCATAAAAGCAGCAACTACAGCGATGAGAAGGTAGCCAGGTGCCAGCGGGGGTTAAGGTCCCTCAACTGCCTTAACCCCTGCGAGCTCCTCTCCTTTGCAGCCAACTCCCGATACCTCATATGGCACCGCCCACCCTGCAGGACTTTTGCCCATCATTTCCTCTAGATAAATAGCTGCTGAATGAATGAACCATCCACCAGCCAGCTCCCCCTGCCAAGAGCAAGGAAGAAGCAAGGCCCCTCCCCTCTGTCACCCACACCTCTCACAGTTGCCCCAACAAAGGCACCACCCACGGTTTCTAGTTCAAGAAACAAAACCTCCCAGACCCATGTTGCTAATCACACCTACTGAGCATAAGTAAAAGCAAGTGTGGCTCTTCCCCACCAGCGGCATGGAGGTGGGGGGGTTCTTTCCTGCACGGCTGGCAGACAGGCACCCCAGCTGCTGCCTTGCCCGGGCTGTGGCGGTGCTTTTACTTCTCCTGCAGCCTCTTCTCTCTGCATCCAGCTGTCCTTGCCTGTTTGATGCAGGACAGCACAGGCAGCTCGCTGCTCCTCCCTGGATCTAGCTGGAAGGATGAGGTTGCTTTGGGAGGACTTGGAGGACCTACTCTCCACTTCACCCTCATCCACGGTTCCTCTCCATCCAGGTTTGCTGATGTTTACTGGAGTCTGGAAGGCAGGCAAGGGGCAGAGCAGCAGCTGGCAAAGCCCAGAGGGGTTGCAAGATCACATAGAGGACCTTGGGCTTCAATGCACACTTCAAACATATTACAACTCTGAAGGCTCGAAGACATATGAAACAATCCCCTAGAAATGAAACTGCCCAGGGAAGCCGTCTTTGCAGCTCACCTGCTCCTGCCGCCTTTCTTGTATCTCGAGGCTGTGTGCTGCTCTCTGGGAACGGATGGCCTGTTGGAGGCTCTGGCAAACGCCCCGGCTCCTCTGGCAGACGATGCAGCAATCTCGGCTCCCTGCCCGCCCACGGCCAGGCCAGGTTGCAGTGTCTCGCCCCTGCTGGGCTCTCAGACCAGGCTGGAAGAGGCCACCAGGTAAATTGTCTTGTCCTGAAGCCAGAGATGTCAGGAGGAGTCTGTGCCCCCTCTGCCCTGCCCCATTGCCTAGAGGAGCAGCACAGCTTTGTTTCATAAAACCAGGATACAGAATGGCCTGGCCCCAAGCCACCCGGGACCCAGCAGACCAGTCCTGCCCCTCTGCCTTCCACCACTTTGTCAGGACTCAGGGGGCCCAGCAGGGGGGTGGCAGCTCTTCAGGAGTAGCCAAGGAGCACAGCTGCTGGGATGTAGGGGTCCAGCCACCCAAAGCATGACAGAACGTCTGGTGACTTGGAGACCCGCCTACTTGTCAGGAGCAGCAGCTCAAGGGCACGAGAGGGTATTGATGGAAGGAGGGTCACGGTGGTTGGGGCTGGAAAGCCCAGATGCCTGGACATGGGACCATGTCACTCATCTCCCAGGACCTCCTTCAACGGACGTCTGGACAACAGGAGCCTGCCCCTGCCCTGACACCCCACCGCCTGCCTCAGGGGGCCTGGAGCCAGGGCCCACCTCCCTCTTCTGACCCTGCCTGCACAGCTGACCTTTCCCGCTCTCTCCAACCCACAGCCGCTGCTGCCCCAGGCCCTGTGGTGGTGGGAACCGCCTCTCCCATATCCCCCTCATGCAATAAAAGCCCATTTACCTACAGACCAGCTCAATCCAGCTCCAGATTCCCAGGGAAGAGACTGAACAGTCCACCCTGGCGAGGCTCCTGCTCATCTGGGTGGAGGGTCTCATTGAACCTGGAGCAGTGGCTGAGACCCAGGAGGGAGGGCTCGCTGGGCGGTGGGGAGGACTGCCGTGGCTAAGGGGCTTGCTGTGGACTGGAAAGATGCTCCCAAAATGTGTTCACCTCAGATGCTGCAACCATCCCCACAAGCTCTATCAAATGAATCGGGGAAGTAGGGAGGGGGGAGGAACATAAACCCAGCGGGCAGCACATCCAGCGCTCAGCATGAGACCAGCCCCCTCCGGAGCCCTTCCTCAGAGGTGTTTGTCTATTGCCCTAGAATCATGTAGACCCTGTGACAAGATTAAAGTTCCTGGTCACTGTTCTGTAGATAACAACTTGAACATTATAAAATGGTAAGTTTTCCATTTAAGATATTCTTCTAGGTCCTTGCATACCAGTGACACTACTGATGTCAGCTGGTCTCAAGGACCCCACGGGAACAGATTCACAAAGGATGGGGTTTCCACCTCCTGGTGGTTTCATACCCCTCACTCCAACCGATCAAAGACCCAGTCTCCCAACCCCTCACCCTCCATGATCCTCTTAAAAATCCCAGCCCGGACCTCCCCGAGGAGAGGAACTCCAGGGCTTCCTCCCATCTCCTGACTTGGTGCCCTGCTATGATTTCTCGGCTGTCTCGATGTAATTGGCCTGTTTCTGTGCAGTGGGTGTGCAAGCCGGTGGGTCCCAGAGCAATGCCATCTTACAGAGAGGGCCTCCGGTAGGGAAGGCCTCCTCCTGCCAAGGTGACCAGATTGCCCAAGGGCGGTGGCACAGGCCCTGGAAGAGCCACAGACCTCCCCAGTCTCAAGAGCCCTGAGGGCATGGTCTGGCCACCCAGTCTGTCCCCAGTCTGTGGGGACATCTCTGAGGCCCCAGAGGTGGGGACACTGTTTAGGGAACAGAGGGGCTGCAGTGAGTGCCCACGACTATGCCCAGGCCTGCGCTGTGTTCCTGTCCCGCAAAAGCCTCGGGATTCCCACATGAGCCCATGTGTTACTGGAAAGGGGTCTGGATCCATACCCCAAAAGAGGGTTCTAGGATCTCACCCAAGAAAGAATTCAGGGCGAGTCCGTAAATGAAAGCAAGTTTACTAGGAAAGTGAAGGAAGAAAAGAATGGCTACTCCATAGACAGAGCAGCCCTGAGGGCGGCCAGTCGCCTATTTTTACAGTTATTTCTTGATGATATGCTAAATGAGGGGTGGATTATTCATGCCTCTCCTTTTTAGACCATGTAGAGTAACTTCCCAGAGTTGCCATGGCATTTGTAAACTGTCCTGGCGCTGGTGGGAGTGTAGCAGTGAGGATGACCAGAGGTCACTCTCGTGGCCATCTTGGTGTTGGTGGGTATTAGTGGCTTCTTTACTGCAACTGTTTTATCAGCAAGGTCTTTATGGCCTATACCTTGTGCCGACCTCCTGTCTCATCCTGTGACTGAGAATGCCTTAACCCTCTGGGAATGCAGCCCAGTAGGTCTCAGCCTCATTTCCCCAGCCCCTGTGCAAGGTGGAGCTGTTCTGGTTCACAAGCCTCTGACCCATCTAGTAAGGACCCCTCCCCGCCAGGAACCCAGTGGATGATTCCCCTCAGGAGGTTCAGCTGGGATTTAATTTAATTTAGGGAAAAATGTTTGTTTCATGTTGAAACGCTATGGAGCGGTTCTCCAGTGACAGAGACCCTCTGAACTTACACACACAAAAGGCAATTCATTAGCAAGAAGATGAGAAAGCAGAAAGAGCCTCAAGATAGGCAGCTCGCTGGTGTCACCCAAAGTTGTCTCCCCTTGACAAGTCACCTCCCAAGATCTGCGGTCACAGGGGAGGACAGGCAAGAAGCAGTGATGGGCTGTCAATACGCATCTGGGCATGTGACAGCTTACAGGCACCTTCGTAGGTTTCCTCTCTGCAACTTGATTGCCACCCCCTCAGAAACTGAGACCCATCATCGGCTGGTCTGAGGCCCCACAGCTGCAGAGAGCCGAGCACATCCAGGGACTTAGGTGTGTCTCTCCTCCACCGTGGTGGAGGCTCCCCTCCATTGTGCCAAGCCTGGGGTGGGGGGACTGGCAGGCCCTGGGGGTGTGGCACAGAAAGACTGGCAGTGTCTGTCCCAGACCTCAGGGCCACAGACACCAGATAAACACCCACTGCACTCAAGGCCTTTCTGATCAAGTCCTGTGCCCAGGCTGTCCATGTCCTGACACTGCAGAGTTGCTGGAACTCAGGAGGCAGAGGTGGCCGTAAGCCGAGATCACGCCATTACACTCCAGCCGGGGCCACAACAGCGAGACTCAGTCTCAAAAAAAACAGAGGAGGGTGGGGCCGGGAGCAAGGCCCTCTGCTCAGGGGACTCACCCAGCTGCAGAGGCAGGCGAGCCACCCTTTCTGTGGCCCGGGCAATTGAAGTCACTTCCTGTCTCGCTTCCTTCTCTTTCTGGGCCGATGTGTCCTTCAGAAAGGGGGTGGATGGCTGCAGGGCCACACCAGGCAAGGCTGCGGGGAAGCTGGCACTACCCGGGTCTAGGACGAAGAACAGAGCAGGAGGCTCCTTGGCAGTGCCCCTTCACCTCTCTTCCTGCTCCTCGATTCTCCCCACCCCCACCACTGGCCCAGGTGGAGGCTCTCCTGCGGGAATCCTCGTTTCCACAGCTCACGGGGCTCTCAGAGGCCACTGGGGGCTGGAGAGGGAGGAGGTCAGAGGCTTGCAATTGGTTGTCTTGCTTGGAGAAGGAACGGGTAAGGAGCTTTCTAGGGCTGCGGTTCCATAAATAGCTCACCGTCCCTTCTCTCTCTTTCATATTCTTTCAAACATGAAGAAAGAAACGAGCTCTTGCAAAGGGGTCAAGTTAGACCTACAAGTATTTGCCAAAGATTAAGGGGCCAGAAAGCCAGAAGGTGAACACAAGCTTGGGGACCCTGGCCCATGAGCTGTGAGAACTCTAGGATCAGCAGTCCCAGACAGGGCCAAACATGAAGTCCTGGCTGCAAAGCCACAGGCACCGGGGAGTGGGTGGGAGCCCCCCAAAACCACACACTGATCCCCAAACTCCTTTTAGGAGCATCCCGGAAGACTGGCACCTGGCTGTGCACAAAAGCACCATGCTCTCCGCTGACCAGCAACCTTGGACGAGGTCTTTAGAGACCCCCAGGAGCTCAGTTTCCTCATCAGTAACTGGAGATGTTTGCACCTGGTGATCCTGGAGGGGCTCCCCAGCTCTGAGCCCGCAATGATGCATTTCACCCCCTGGAATGTGTGCAGAAGACTTGAGAAGGAGTAGGGAATAGGACAGAAGCTAACTGAGCTTCTTGACGGGCTCCCACACCTGCCCCATCTCTACTGCACTAGAACCAGGGCCCGGAATCCACACTTCAACGAGCTCACACTAAAATGCAAGCCCGTACCACGCTGGCCTTTGTGGGAGTCCACAGACATGCTTTTGCACCTGCTGTTCTCTCTGTCTCTGTTATTTCCCCTAGATCTGCACTGCTGGGTCCCTGATTTCACTCAGGTCACTGCCCAATGTCCTCTTCAGAGAGGTCTTTCCTGACTGCCTCCTCTAACAGATAAACAAGTAATCTTTTAATGTAGGTAAGTCCCATGTAATGTTTGGAAAATGTTTACAATACTAAAAAACTATTAGTAATTGCTTTGAAATTGAAATGTAACTGGACATCCGATATTTTTATTTGCTAAATCCAGCAACTTTAAGCAACGAGGACTCTGTACACTGGCCCCCAGGCCGTAGGCCATTTGTGAGTTTGAGTCTCCAGGGGTGGCAGACAGGGCTGCAGCTTCTACCCCTGTCCAACCCTGCCCCTCTGCTCTCCTCCCAGAAAGATTACTTAAATGCCCAGGGTGGCCTAGGCAATTAAGGCAAATTGTCTTCTGGGCAGTCCCGCATACCTGCAGAGAAGTGCACCTTCAGAGGTGTGCACAGCAGTTTCTGGGCCAAAAACAAGACCTAAGGGCTTTCTCCTCCCATTCTCCTCTTCCCTCCCCACCTCCTACCCTACATGTTTAAGGTGTCTTGAGTCCCCAAATGATCACCCAGTCTAGTCAGCTGTACATAACTTTTTTTTTGATCCAGAGTCTTGAACTGTCGCCCTGGCTGGAGTGCAATGACTCCATCTCTGCTCGCTGCAACCTCTGCCTTCTGGGCTCACGCAATTCTCCTGCCTCAGCCTCCTGAGTAGCTGGGATTAAAGGTGCACACCACCACACTTGGCTAATTTTTTGTATTTTTAGTAGACACAGGGTTTCACTTTGTTGGCCAGACTGGTCTCAAACTCCTGACCTTGTGATCAGCCCACTTCAGCCTCGCAAAGTGCTAGGATTACAGGCATGAGCCACCGTGCCCAGCCAGCTGTACATATCAGTACGGATACACTACAATCAAGCAACCACTGCATTTGAGACATGGACCCTGCCATAGGTGACAGGCACCATGGGGCAGACAAAGAAATAGAAGGCGAGGTTCCTGCCAGTAAGCATGGCAACCTGGAATTGGGGTGTGTTATAGGTTAAATAGTATGTCCCCCAACATCCATATGCTGAAGTCTTAACCCCCACGACCTCAGAATGTAACCCTATTGGGAGATAGGGTCTTTACAAAGGTAAATCAAGAGGGCCTGAGGTCATTAGAGTGGGCCCTAATCCAATGACTGCTTATAAAAAAAGAAACTTGGGGCCGGGCGTGGTGGCTCACACCTATAATCCCAGCTCTTTGGGAGGCCAAGGTGAGCAGATCACCTAAGGTCAGGAGGTCAAGACCAGCCTAGTCAATATGGTGAAAACCTGTCTCCACTAAATACAAAAAATTCACTGAGCATTTTTTGCTGTGGCAGGTGCCTGTAATTTCAGCTACTTGGGAGGCTGAGGCAGGAGAATCAAGTGAACCTGAGAGGCAGAGGTTGCAGTGAGCTGAGATCGTGACATTGTACTCCAGCTTGGCAACAAGAGGGAAACTCCATCTCAAATAATAATAATAATAATAATAAAAAAGAAAGAAACTTGGAGACAAATGCATCCAGTGGGAAGACCGTCAGAAGGCAGAAGGTGGCCATCTCCAAGCCGGACGGGGCCTCAGAAGGAGGCAGCCCCGCCAACGCTTTGGTCTTGCACTCCAGCCTCCGGAGCTTCGAGATCATACATGCGGGCTGTTGAAGCTGCCCAGTCTGGGGAGCTTTGTGACAGCTAATCCACTCTACCTGGCCTCAGGGCTTGGGCAGGCTCTACCCTCTCTCCCGGCACCTCTGGTCAGGTGGGGCCTGAAGCCCATTCCCAGGTGAGGTCTCCACATGGACAGGTTTGTAATGAAGCCTCAGGTCACCTGCTTCCTGGATCTATGAACTCTCGTCTAGGCAACAGGCTTGGCTCAGGAAAGCCGCTCGCTGCCAACCAGCTTGAGAGCACAGCTCCTGGGGACAAGCCACCCTGCAGAGAACACGCACACTTTCGTAATAGCCTTGCTGGGGAAATTTGTCCACCGGCTGCCAAAAGCTCACTGGAAGCCAAGAATAAGATTGTCAGATCTTGTGGCTGAATGAAAGAAACCGGGACCAGCCAGGGTTAAGGAAGACAGACGTTCTGCTCTCCAGCCTGCCTGTGCTCTCAGGACTGGCCTTGGTGGGCAGCACGTGAGCCAGGGGCAGGCTGTTTTTCTTTCTTTCCACGTTTCCAGCACCTGGCACACAGTAGGTGCTCAGTAAGTGCTAAGGACTTCCTAAATTCAAACACATACATCCTAGCCCAAGCAGCAGGGAACGGAGGTCACTGGGCACTCGGGAGCCATCCACTTGATGGTGGGCGATTTGATCCACTGTCTTCGGGACTGACCTCGGACGGACCTCGTCCCGTGCTCTGCATCTCATGTCCTCTGTGAAATGGAAGAGCCCCCATCCCTAAGGGGGCAGAATCCTTCCCCGTTTCAGGTTCAGTGAATGGAGTCTGGTGCAAAGCAGGAAGCAAGCCCCTTGACTTCTACCTGCCAGCAGCTCCAGGCACTCCCCTGAGACCTTCTAGCTGTCTCCATTGCTCAGAGTCCCACAGTGGGAGGTCAGAGCTCTCAGAGGCTGCAGTGAAGAGTGGCAGGAATGACGCCCCACCAACCCCATCAGGGTTCCTGGGGGTGCGGATCACACGCGGGCTGCCGGGGCTTGTCTTTAGCGTTTCCAGGAGATGAATAGTTTGAGTGACTGCCTGGCTCGCTTCTGCCTCAGGACAGAGTAGTGAGGGGTAGGAGGAGGGTGTGGAGGGGAAGGAGGCTCCAGAGGTAACCTCTGACTGAACTGAGGGGACACAGGTGGACATCCCACACCCAGTCCTCTTGTTAACAACAGTAAGTGGCCGCCGTCCCGGGGCTGGGCAAGACCCCCGGGCCAGAGGAAGGTGAGAACAAGAGCAGGTGTCGGTGGGGAGGAGGGAGGTTAAACATCTCTGCAAGTGTCTGGGGGGGGGGGGGGGGGGGGGTGGTTGAACATCTCTGCAGGTGGCAGAGCCAGTGAGCCAGCGCCTCCGGTCCGCCCCTACTGCTGAGTGTAATGTATGAAGGAAGACGTGTGGACCAGCACCAGCAGGGAAGAGACCTTGGAACCCACAGGCGACCAGCACACTGGGCCCAGGCAGGGGCCAAGGACCGGGTCTGGAGGCGAGCAAGAAGCTCAGGTGTGACACTGTCAGTCGCCCTGAAAAATGGTTTGTTCCGGCCACTTCCACTCTGAGCGTTGCTGCCCATCACACCAAACTGCAGGTGGCAACCCTGGCTGTGTGCTGCCGCTACCTGAGCACCGTCTCCAAGCCATCCCTCATAGAGCTGAGCCTTGAGGGGCAGGACTCTCCTAAAAAATCCCCTGTCTTCATCAGGGGTCCAGGGGCCGAGACAGTTGGGGGACCACCCCTCATCACAGAGTAGCCAGGAGGGCCACCCAAGGAGAGCCACACAGGGGACCACCCTCCCAGCATGGGCAGACCTAGCAGGGCAGCCCCGGCCTTGGGGCATGAGATCCGGCTTCCTGCAACTCCACCCCTGGCTGGGGGCAGGCCAGACCACCATGGCGCTCCAAGGAAGGCACACTGCCCAGTGGCAGGAGGGCAGTTGGCCTCCAGCTGCTGGCTTCCTTAGGGTCGGCATCCTGTCCACCTCTCCAGGAGAATGAGCGAGGTGAGGATACAAGGGCCTGATTTTCCGCCCCACAGGGTCTCCTCTATGGGCAGCACTGGCTCTGTGTGCCCACAGGGCCGCCAGAGATGAGCGTGGCAGGTCCACGTGGCAGCCTCCCCACCCCCTGCACCTCCTGCAGTCTCTTTTTTTCATGGGTGTTTCTACCTCATAAATCTCTCTCTCTCTCTTTTTTTTTTTTTTTGAGGCAGGGTTTTGCTGTCACCCAGGCTGGAGTTCAGTGGTACAATCACAGCTCACTGCAGCCTCTACCTCCCAGGTTCAGGTGATCCTCCTGCTTTAGCCTCCCAAGTAACTGGACAATGGGCGCGTGCCACCACACCTGGCTACTTTTTGTATTTTTTGTAGAGACAAGGTCTGCTACATTGCCCAGGCTGGTCTCAAACTCCTGGGCTTAAGCCATCCACTCACCTTGGCCTCCCCAAGTGTTGGGATTACAGGCATGAGTCACCATGCCCGGCTCCTAATAAATCTTTTGCTCCCCTAACTCTGACTCAGGGTTGGCTTCCTGAGGAACCAGCCTGCCTGCGGCACCCTTTCTATGCTCCTAAGCCTCGGTTTCTACCTCACAGGTGGTATCCATGCCTCTGACCCAACACTGCAGCAGGACCGAGCCAGAACCCTGTGCCACGCCCCTCCCCGAAGCACTCTGACCTCGTGATTCCCATGCTGCCCCATGAGACAGCCTGGTGCCCACCCCACAGCCAGGCATCCGCCTGCGGCGTTCCTAATGAATTAGCACCTGTGTCTGCTAAAGAGGCTGTGAGCACCTTAGAGGGCTTCCCATATTTATTCTATTCTTCCAGACCAGTCAGTGAGTGGCCAGCCTGGCACTCTCTAGGCCCCTGTCGAGTAGGATGTCCACTTCATGAGGCTGCTCCTTCCCCTGGAGGACAGCCCTGCCCAGTGGAATGTTCTGGATTGCAGAAAATTGCTACCCCATTCTTTCCATTATCCCTCACACGCCTGGATTTGGAGTCCCCATCACTCTGCCCAAGCAGCCTGAACATGTTGTAGTTCGCTGATGAACTTTAAAAGTGGGGTACCCAGGGGTCCACACAGCTCCCTAAAACCAGCTGATCAGCTGAGCAGAGGAAAAATGGTCACCACATTTGTTGACATAACTAAAGGTCATATTCGTTACCTCGGACTTCATCCAGACTCTTCAGTCAGAATATCTGCATTCATATATTTTCTCAGTCAGCTTCGCCTCTGATGCATTACTTCACTTCTGTGTCTCGCCTCTCAGCTGTGAAACAGGATCTCATCAGCACCCTCCAACACCAAACAGGCGCTGGGGAAAGGCAAGGACGGCCATCGGACGGTAGAGGGCGCTGCGCACCCGTGTTGGACGGGGCGCGCAGCCAAGCATGACCGCCAGGGGCCGCCCGAACGCCGCCGCCCAGGCCCCGGGCCCCGGCAGAGCCGGGCCGGTCTTGGCGCCCAGCGGACCTGCACCCCTGGGGCCTTGGGATGTGCCGCCCTTCCCTGCTTCTCGCTCACCTCGCTCTCCTGGGAGGCTCTGAGTGGTGTTCTGCAAATCCCCACACCGGCGCAGCTGTGGTGGCCGAGGGCAGGCAGGCAAGCTGGGTGGGAGTGGCAGAATGGTGTAGGCAGTGATGCCAGCCTTGGAAAGGATGGAAATGACACCGTACAGAGCACAGCAGAGCAGTCCTCCAAGGACGCGATGAGGTGGAGGCCAGCTCCTCTCCCCAGCAGCTTCTTCTGGTCACCTGCTCCTGAGGCCTGTCCTGACCCCAGGTCTTCATGTGCTCCTCCCGGCCAGACGCGGGCACCCTCTTTCTGGCCATGGGAATTCAAGCGATCCTCCTGCCTCAGCCTCCCGAGTAGTTGGGATTACAGGTGCGTGCCATTATGCCCAGCTAATTTTTGTATTTTTAGTAGAGACGGGTTTCGCCATTTTGGCCAGGCTGGTCTCGAACTTCTGAAACCCTGTCTCCTCCAAAATACAAAAAATTAGCTGGCTGTGCTGGCACATGCCTGTTATCCCAGCTACTCTGGAGCTTGCTGACTCACACTGCAGCCTCCATCATCAAGTGAGTCAATTCCTTATCACGTGTGTGTGTGTGTGTGTGTGTGTGTGTGTGTGTGTGGTGTGTCTGAATA
The DNA here is from genome assembly GCF_009761245.1 of Sapajus apella. Classification (NCBI taxonomy): domain Eukaryota; kingdom Metazoa; phylum Chordata; class Mammalia; order Primates; family Cebidae; genus Sapajus; species Sapajus apella. Next base: position 27,352,513 of record NW_022436962.1, read on the forward strand.
TACATGTATGTGTTTGTCTGAATGTTTATGTGCCCCCAAAGTTCACATGTTGAAATCCTAAGTCTGAAAGTGATGGGAAGAGGAACTGGGGCCTGCAGGAGGTGGTTGGGTGGCAACGGTGAGCCCTCATGAATGGGATTAGCACTGTAATGAAGACATACAAATGTCACATCCTCTTGGCTCTGCTTCTCTGGAAAGCCCAGACTAAACATCCAAACCAAAAGAGGAACACGAGGGCCCAGGCTCGGTGGCTCACACCTGTAATCCCAACATTTTGGGAGGCCGAGGTGGATGGGTCACTTGAGCCTAGGAGTTCAAGACCAGCCTAGGAAACATAATGAAACCTGGTCTCTACCAAAATTAAAAAATTAGCTGGGCATGGTGGCACATGCCTATTATCCCAGCTACTCTGGAGGCTGAGGCAGGAGAATCACTTGAACCTGAGAGCCAGAGGTTGCCGTGAGCTGAGATTGCACCATTGCACTCCAGCCTGGGCAACGAAGTGACACCCTGTCCAGCAAAAAAAAAAAAAAGGAGGGGGCTACTTAAAATTGTCCCTGAGGTTGAAATAACCATGTCAGAGTGTTCATGGTGAAATGTCTTGTATTCCTCTCTATCCCTCCCATGTTCCAACTAAACAGAATTTTCCATTCCCATTCCCTAATTTCTGTGCTCCTACAGTACACTCTGCCAGGAGCACCCTTCACCGTTCACCCCCAAGGTTGCACTCAGATGCCACCTCCCGCATGAAGTCTTCCTCTGCACTCCCACACACCCTGCTTGTGTCTATCAGGAATCCTTTCGGCTGCAAGTAACAGATCCTCTGACCAGCAGTGACCTAAACAAAGCGTGGTTTGTTTTTCCTTAAATAAGCATGGGGGTAGGTGTTGCCGACATGAGTGTGGTGGCTCAGAGCTGCTGGGTCTGCTGTCTCTGAGGTTCTTGACCTTCCCCTCATGATTACAAGATGGCTGCAGCTGCTCAGAGCATCATACACTTGCATCAAGTTCAAGGAAGAGAAGTGAGTGGGGGAGCAGTGGAGCACTTTCTCATTTGCTTTCCTCTTATCTGGGAGAAAAAAACCTTCCCAGGAGCTTCCAACAGATGTGCCCAGATCTAGGCCACCAGGCCCCCCTCACAGACCAAGGATGGACCTATATTCCTGAGATCAAGGGAGCTCCACTGAGGCCGCAGCGAAATGGGGTTATGGCAGCAGGGAAGAAGGGTAGGGGAGGATTCTGAGGAGTAGCTTCTCCCACATTACCAGCTGTCCCCTTCCTACCTCCTGCTGTAGATCACAGGGCTGACCATGGAAGGCGCTTAAAAAATTCAGACTTCATTTTGATTACAGTCAGGGCGCCTGGAAAGGCTTTGAGCAGGAAGAGGTGCGTTCTGACATGCCGTTCATACGGCTCCCTCTGGCCACAGTGAGGAAGCGGAGGGAGGCTGTGTAGAGTCCAGTGGGAGTGCAGGGAGGGTGACAGGACTTGGCAGCAGGGCTGGAAACAAGTGGGGCTCTGGGAGGACCCCGCAGGAGGCAGATCCGCGGGGCTCACTGGCTTATAAGCAGGGAGCCCAGGAGAGAGTCAGCAACACCTGGGGACCCATGCGGGGGAGGAGTGCCAAGAGTTTGGTTTGGGTCCTCTTGGATTTGAGCTGCTGCAGGGCTGTCCTGGGGTCTCGTCCAGTGGGCGGGACAGTGGCTCTGGTGCTCAGGAGAGAGGACAGAGCTGAGACACCTCCTTGGAGACACTAGTGTGTTGATGGGGTAAAGGCAAAAGAAGACATGGGAGAGGATGAGCTCTCCCAGGGAAGCTGAGAGGTGGGTGAGGAACAAAGCCTTCAAAAGCACAAATAGTGGCTGGGTAGGGTGGCCCACACCTGTAATCCCCACACTTTGGGAGGCTGAGGAGGGCAGATCACTTGAGGTCAGGAGTTCGAGACCAGCCTGGCCAACACGGCAAAACCCCGGCTCTACAAATGCAAAAATTAGCTGAGCATGGTGGTGCACGCCTGTAATCCCAGCTACTCAGGAGGCCGAGGCAGAAGAATCACTTAAACCCAGGAGGTAGAGGTTGTAGTAAAGCCGAGATCACACCACAGCACTCCAACCGTGGTGACAGAGAGAGACTATGTCTCAAAAAAAAAAAAAAAAGTATAAATATGGCTATCACTGCCTACCCGACCATGGATCCAAGTTTTAGTGAAGAGGTGTGATACACATCCGTGTGGCTTTCCAGAACTCAACTTTCCTTAGCTTTGCTTTGGGCTGAAGATGAGGCCCTTGGGTGCCTGCCTCATAGCCACGTCCACTGCTCTTTGCTGGGCAACAGGGAGCTCAGGAAAGCAGGCTGGGTCCTGAGAGGTGCATGGTGATTCTCTGAACCAATTAAGGGAAGCTCTTTCCTCTCTGCAGATGAAGAACAGTGGGATGGGGCCAGCTCTGCCTGAGATCTGAAAGTCGGCAGGGACCACAGACATAGTTTCCTGCCTGAGAAAAATGAGAAAACCTCCTCCCGGGAGCCGAGGCAGTGACAGCCATCCTGAGGAGAGGCAGGAACCTAGCGGTGGCATCCAGAACGGTGGAATTAAGCAACCCCGGGCCCTCCTACCTCAGGGCTGATTGGCACGTGTGCTAATAAACCTGTAGGGTGAGACCTAAAATTGAGACCCAACATCATGTGCTGCCTGGTCTCTGCTCCCATCGGAGGGGCCGGGTGTGATGGAGCTGCAAGTTCCCTCCTCACTGTGTTCTCACAGAGAAGGCGCCCCAGCCAAACATCCCTCCTTACCCAGGGCACCAGGCAGGGCTCCTGCTCACCCATGAGCTGTGGGTTTCACTTCCTTTCCAGCCTGCGCAATTACTTAAGCCAATCTTTTCTCTGGTGGGAACCAGGGGTCACCACACCCTCTTGCTACTGCAAAGCCTGCCTCCTACAGCCGCTGCTGGTTCCCTTGGCTCCTGAGTGCAGTTCCCATGGGGCCCTGCGTGGGGCAGTGTCCTCCTCCCCGGGGCTGTGAGTTTAGGGTATAATAAACTGCTGTCAATGGCACCTGTCCAGTATCAGGTGCTGTGTGTTTGGCTATTGCTACAATCCCAGGGCAGGAATCCCTCCCTCATTAGCAGGTGAATAGGAGGAAATTAAAACTGCTACTTAAATAAGCTGCTTTAAAACTGGTGGTTGCAACCTGTCTTCGAAGCCCACGTGCTCCTATAATACCAACGGCCCCTAATCTGAATGTCTCCCACTTGCTCTCATTTGACACGGACACAGGAAGCACCAAGTCAATAGGTTTATTTCCTGTACCCGCAGCATGACAGATGACAACCTGATCACCGTGTGGCACATCCACAAATCCAGGTAGCACCAGCACGGCTGCTCTCAGCCACTGTCCAGAAAATGAGAGGCCGTTCTGTTTCCTAAAGGGGCCAATATATATATTTTAATTTTCCCTCTGAAATACTTAAAAACAATTTGTATCAGTGGTTTTTTAAAGGGTTCTATTTTCTACATACATTCTAAATGTGCAGAAGAATGTTAACCAGATACCACTGTGCTTTCTGGCAGATAGGGAGTATGTCACACATTTTTATACCTTCTGTGCCAGAACCTTAAAATCTTTCTTTTTAAAATCAGACTAAAACTCTCATTAGGACCCCTGAAGCTCCCTAGAAACCATGCTGTCTAATGTGGCACGTGCCGGGATTTCAGAGGACAGAGCAAAATGTTCCCAATTCTTTCCCAGCCTCTCCCGCCTGCCTCCCACCTTGCCTCCACCCCACGTTCATCGCCGACCTCGCCCATTTACGGGGTCTGTTGCAGAGCAGCCCATGTACTCTCACACCTGCAGGTGCTGCTGGTTGCTCTGCCAGAAACACCCCTGCCCCTTTGATGCCCAAGGACACCTACCTGCTCATTCTTGAAGCCCAGGTCTTCTGTCAGTTCCAGATGAATTCACTTCTCCATCACCACCAAGCAGTTGACATTCTTCCTGTATCATTCTGTATAATGTATCACATTCACATTGTAATTTTTGTTTTGTAAATTAATTTATGCCAAATCGTTCACTTATCTCCTACTTGTCCGCCTCCCCCTAAACACACATGGACTTAGGGACACCAGGGCTCTATTTTAGAAGCAAGTAACTGCTTCTCCCCCTCCCTTACCTTACAATTCTAGGGAAGGACTTGTATCATTCCATTCTTATCTGGGTGTTGAGGCCCTTGTATATTTGTGATGGGGGTTATTACGGGAAGAGAACGTTAAGCTGAGCTACCACCTTGGGTAAAATCATCTTTTCAAGCTCATTCACATAATTTACAAATTACTTGGAACTGGTTCCTGTCTGAATTCCAGTTACCCTCCATCCGCGCCACACTTAGAGCCTCCTCCGTCTGAGGCAGTGAGATCTGGCGGGGCGGGGGGAGGAGGCTCCAGCTCTGACGAGCTCCCTCTTCGAGCCGTCGCAGTCTGGCAGGGCTGGAGCTGATGATTTCCGTGGCCACCACAGATTCTGAACTCTGATCGTCCTCCAGTCCTTGCCCTTTGACATACCCCTTTTAAAATAAAGCTTTTCGAGTTTACAGTTCCAGCCCCATCCTTGCTGTTCAGTACACACTCCTGCCATGTTAATTCACAAGGATTCCTGAAAGCATCTCTGAAATGTGGAATTCCAACAGTGCCTGCCATTTGCTCATTTGGAGGCATTTCAAGCAGCTATTTTTATTCTTTGTTCACATCACCAGGTTTCAAGAAAGCACCCGAGACACTGTACCATTAAGTCCTGAGTGAGGACAGGAGAACAAACCCCACTTCCAGTTCCTCCCGCTGCGAACACTCACAGCTGCTGGAGCCGTGCTGACCAACACGTCTCAACGTTCACAAGAGAATCTCACTCTCACACATGGGATTTATATTATGTGGAAAAAGTCTTTTCCCTTTTTTTTTGGAAAACTTAGGAGAGCTAAAGGGCTTTGGGACTTGAACAGCTCCCAGTTAAAAAATAATAATAAATAATCTTTGGCTGGTCACAGTGGCTAATGGCTGTAATCCCAACACTTTGGGAAGCCAGAACAGGACAATTGCTTGAGATCAGCCTGGGCAACAGCAAATTCGTCTCTAATTAGATTTTTAAAAAGAAAAACACCTTTTTTTCTGAGATGGAGTCTCAGTCTGTTACCCAGGCTGGAGTGCAGTGGCACAATCTCAGCTCATTGCAACCTTCGCCTCCCAGGTTCAAGCAATTCTCTTGCCTCAACCTCCAGAGTAGCTGGGATTACAGGAACCCACCACTACGCCTGGCTACTTTTTTGTATTTTTAGCAGAGACGGGGTTTCACCATGTTGGTCAGGCTGGCCTTGAACTCCTGACATCAGGTGAGCTGCCCTCCTCGGCCTTCCGAAGTGCTGGGATTACAGGTGTGAGCCACCACGTCCGGCCACTTTTTTATACTACCAAAAATTATTGGCAGTTAACACTGGAGATTTGTATCTAACCATCCATCTCATGCTCTAGATTACTAGACAGAGAGTGGAATTGTCTCCTTAAATCCAGCAAATTCCATCTCATAATGGGGCTGTGGGAATTTTTCTAAAGGGCATCTTTTTTTTCTTTTCTTTTTTTTTTAATGAAATAGACCATGATAGACCAGGGAGGACATCTTTTATGGAAAAATTAAAAAGGCAGTGACTTCCTTGGCCTCTGGGTATGTGCTGTCACTGAGAGTGAGATCATTTTATAATCTGTAGGTCAGGAAGAAATGTCTGATCCATAAATCTGCAACCTGTTGGTAGCAATTTTAAATAACAACAAAAAATTAATTTCACTGAATATAAACTCACCTTATTGGCGGAAAATAGGCCTTATCGTCTAAGTAAATGCTTACAATGAATGTAGACATGAATAGTATTCTTAAGAGGGAAAGAAAGTTGTACTGGAAACTGAATTCCATGTTGCAGGGACACAGAATGAGACCGCAGTGATTTAGCGTCCAAGGCCGGTTTGGTTCTTTCATTGGATTCTTCCCTGTGCTGCCAGCGAGGCCATTCACAGAAGGGAGCTACGATGGAGGGAGGCTGGCAGCCCCGCAGCTGACATGCCCATAAATGGCTCCCAGCACTGCGAGGCGAGTGTTGAGAAGTGGGTCAGGATCCACTGAAGCTGAACGCAGGCATACGCTGTGACCCACCAACGCTATTCCTAGTCACACACCCAGAAGAAACACGTCCATATGTTCCCCAAAGACACACGCGAGAATATTCATAGCAGGACTACTCGTAATAGCCCTAAGCTGGGAACTACGATATCACGAGGATAGACAATCCACCACTACACACGCTAGGGATGATCTCACAGGCGATCCTGGGAGAAAGGAGCCGAGCACAAAACAGCACGATTCTGTTACATGAAGCACATACGCAGCGACCCGTGGGGTCAGAAGTCTGGAGAGGGGGGACGCTGGGAGGGAGTGGCTGGAAGGAAACACAAGGGGGCTTCTGGGGTCCTGACAATGTTGTTTCTCGCTTTGGGTGCTGGGCAATGGGTGGTTTGCCAAGACAGTGAGCTGTATGCATATGTACACTTTTCTGTCCATATGTTTTACTTCAATAAAGCTTTTTTTAAGGTATGAGCATGGTGGCTCATACCTGTAATCCCTGCATTTTGGGAGGCTGAGGTGGGAGGACTGAGCCCAGGAGTTTGAGACCAGCCTGGGCAACATGGCCAGATCCCATCTCTAAAATTTTAAAAAATGTTAAAAAGGGCTGGGCGCGGTGGCTCAAGCCTGTAATCCCAGCATTTTGGGAGGCCGAGCCGGGTGGATCACAAGGTCAAGAGATCTAGACCATCCTGGTCAACGTGGTGAAACCCCGTCTCTACTAAAAATACAAAAGTTAGCTGGGCATGGTGGTGCATGCCTGTAATCCCAGCTACTCAGGAGGCTGAGGCAGGAGAATTGCCTGAACCCAGGAGGCGGAGGTTGCGGTGAGCCAAGATCGCGCCATTGCACTCCAGCCTGGGTAACAAGAGCGAAACCTTGTTCCAAAAAAAAAAAAAAAAAAAGGCAGTATGTGGTGGGCAGTCCCAGCTGTGGAGACTCCCAACAGCAGCCCTTTCGTGGGGTTTGAGTGCCCTCAGCAGCGGGACCCCATCTGTCCCAGGAGGCCTGCTCACCTCGGCTTCCCAGCTGGCTGCGACAGGACCTGTGGGCAGGGTTCCAGCACTTCACCCAGCCGCAGGAGCCGTGGCAGGAAAGGCCCAACTCAACACAACACACTGAACAGCAGCTCTCGGCTTCTCAGACCCGTGTTTCTCTTGGGGGTCAGGAGGGATGACTTAGAGCTATAATCATCCAAGAAGAACAGACATCACTGTCATATCCCAGGCTACTTTTAAAAAGAATGTATCTTCAATTTTTGCAGTATTAAAATCGGTTTTGCAGTATTAAAATCGGTTTTGCAGTATTAAAATCTGTTCAACGCTGTGTTACTCCTCAGCCAGAGGCCTTTGCCATGAAAGCCTGTGGCCAAGGAAAAATGACAAATTAGTGGTTTTTAGCTTGTTCACAGAAAGAAGCCTTGAACTTTACCCACGTAACCCCTCCATACTAGTGTCTGCAGCTGTCAGTGCGGTGACAGAGTATCTCATGTTCTATGATACTGCTGCTGTCAGCCGGGCCACCTGTGGCACGGAGCCTCAGCAAGGTACCCCCAGCATACTGAAACCACAGAAGCTGGAGCTGGAATGACCTTTGAAGACCCAAACACCTCACTTTACAGCTGAGAGAAGGCGAATATACAACCCCCAGACTCAGTGCCCAGGCGCCGCAGTGTCCTTGCCCATGCTGCCCAGGCCTAGGGTAGCAATCTCGTGACAATAAGCTGCAAACATAACTGGGAACTGAGGGGCTTTACAGATCTTTTCAGCACATAGTCTCTTAGGGTCTGGCCTCTTTGCTGTAACATAATGGGATTCAGCCTGGAATGAAAACATCCAAGAATACAGACGGCTGGGTCAGCCCATGACCGCAGTGGCATGCATTCTCCCACAGCCCCGTTCCTCTGTATGTCAAGGGCTTCTCAGTTGAAAAGGAGAGGAGCAGTAATAGACATTCAGCCTGTTTAGAAACGAGGCTGGCAAAAAAGGAAGTGACAAGTTACTCTGGGTCAGTTGAGAAAGTGCCTGAGCGTTCTTTTCACCTCCCTGACATCAGAGAAGGAAACCAAAGACATTATACAGAAAAGCGTGGCCATTAAAAAAATCACACCCTTTACATGAATGTGGCAGCAAGCTCCTCACCAACCACAGACTCTCAGATGTTCTCAGTGGTACCAGTACTGGTTCCTGCCTCTAGGGAGCTCCAGTGAGGAGCAGGTAGGTCATAAAGTGAGAACAAGTCCTTTGTCTTCTTTTTGAGACAGAGTCTTGCTCTGTCACCCAGGCTGGAGTACAATGGCACTGTCTTGGCTAATGCAACCTCCACCTCTGGTTCAAGCAATTCTCCTGCCTCAGCCTCCTGAGTAGCTGAGATTACAGATATGCACCACCACACCCAGCTAATTTTGTATTTTTAGTAGAGACGGGGTTTCACTATGTTGGCCAGGCTGGTCTCGAACTCCTGACTTCACGATCTGCTCACCTTGGCCTCCCAAAGTGTTGGGATTACAAGGGTGAGCCACTGCACCTGGCCCTTTTTTTTTTTTTTTTTTAAAGAGATGGGATTTTACCATGTCACTCAGGCTGGTCTTGAACTCCTGGACTCTAGTAATCTGCTCACCTCAGCCTCCCAAATGCTGGGAGTACAGATGTGAGCCACCACGCCCAGCCTGAGAACACCAAGTCTTATGTGTGCCTTTAGCTCTTCAAAACTCCAAAGCACTCGCACCACTGTGTAACTTTGCAGGGGTACCAGTACTGGTTCCTGCAGTAAGTACACTTGATACTAAAATGCACAGGGCATTTGGTCCTGGAGGAAAATAGCACATGCATGCAGCTCGTTCGTTTACAAACAGGCTGTTCATTGGCCTTGGATGTCTCCAGTGAAGAGGTCACTAAGCTTTCCATCGTAGACAGAGGAGCAGCATTCAGGACAGCAGATTGTGTAACACTCCCCTTAGCGACAAACTGAAATGCAGAAGGACCAGTAGAGAATGCTCCTCAAGCTTTTAGAACTGAGAGTATTTTAAGGCCAGAATCACTTACTGCATTATGGAATGCAACTCTTTTCATGTCGTATACCTTCGGTAAATTAAGAGCAACTGGTAAAATAAATACAAGTCTCCTTTGAATGAAGTCTTTCATCTTTTTATTGCAAAAGAAAGGATACCAAGAAGCAGAAGAATGAAGCAGTTAAAACCAGCAAAGCTGCAAAGTAGGAATGAAAGCTGAGAGGGAGAGATGGATCCGATTTCAACGACATGGCCGCTTAATGCAACACAGGGGTCTGATGCTGCAAACCTAAGTTACATTAAGTCCAATGACGTCAGCAGGTCTACTGATCCGCCACAGTGACAGGGCCAGGCCCCTTCCTGCTGAGTCCTAACTTTACACATCTAGACACATGTCATGCACATACAGGTTACACTTTATGGTTACACGGAATTGCATGCATCTCACACAGAGGACCATTTTGAAGGCACTGTAATCTGCAGCAGGAGCTGCTACTTTCTGGCAAGCCTTTCCTAGGTTGGCTCACAAGCGGTGCTCGTTTTTATTTATTCCTATTTAAAACTTTGGTGCAAAAATCAGGTGCCGTCTGATCCTGACCTGCCAGCTATTTTGGTTTCATGTCTCGCCCTCTCTTCCACGTTCCCTTCTTAAACGTACATGTCAAGCTTTCCTGACAAGGAGATCCTGTTTTATTCAGATTTTCAAACAACTTGAGTCAAGCAAGCAAGAGCTCACAGTGTATTGATTTAAAACAAGTTACCAGGTACCCTTACTCTTGAATTCAGCAAGGCCCATAATTCACAAATTCCACGATGCGTGAGGTTCTGTATGCATATTAAATGATTTCTAGTTAAAATTAAAACACAGCCTTGTATATGCTTAAGTCAACCTTAATTTTTAAAACATGATTTCAGTATATGCCGCCTTAGGCTCACTTCCAGATGATAAAAGTTCCATTTGGGGGTGCAAATGTTTACATCTTTAGCAAAGAAAATAGCTCTGTATAATCTTTTGACATACAGGCACATGTCTAGCTCTAAAATTCAGAGCAAAGCAAGATAACAAGAGATTCCAATTCCAGTCTATACTATGAAAGGTTATGGACTGTGACTATCCATCCATTTGGACCATAAGAAATTCACCTTTACATTTTTTTTTACTGTGCTATTCTACTAATATGCTTTTGGTCTATCAACTAGGTAGGCCTGAAAAAGAAAATGTATTTAACCTTCTAAATCTCGTAATAGAAATTATGTACGTTGTTCTTTAACCAGAAAGGTTCACTGTTGACTCCCCCATCTCTCAAAAAACAAAACAAACCACCACCAGAACTTTTCCCTATTCATGCACATGCTTATTCTGACCCTACCCCACCCTACCCCACCCCTACAAAGGGGCAGCGGAAAGCACAGTGGTCAAGGAAAAGGTGTTGTTTTTAAGGAGACAGGCCTCGCTTTGTTGCCCAGGCTGGCCCCCAACTTTGGGCTCAAGTGATCCTCCCACCTCAGCTCCCGCCTGAGTAGCTGGGTCTAGGAGCACACACCACCACACCTGGCTAGAAGGTTCTGAAATCTCCCAGAGGCTGGACAACAGAAAGTTTCCAACGAGGAGGGTTCACTCCTCCTGAAGTTCTGCTCTGCTCACAGCACAGGTGTGGCTGTCCCTCTCCCTCTCCCCACCAGCTACATAATAGGGACTTTCAGGGTGTTCCTATACAGACTCCGGAGAGGCTTCCTCAAAAATGAAAAAAAAAAAAATTTTTATGCAAATATGTAAGTACTGTAACTGAGGATTACAGAAATACTTTGCATCAACTACAGATGTCTCAAAATAGAATTCTTTCTAGCTCATTCACTTGTTAGAAACACTTCATTTTCTCCAAGAAAGAAAAGCACCTAACGAAAAGCATGTCCTATTCATACTAACAAGAAATGAATCCCAAAACACACTCGCCAAGAACCAAAGCAAAAGAATGTCAGCAAAACAGGGCCCATCTTGTATCATCCCAAGCCTTCTATTTCCATCACTGACTTTCTGACACATTGTCTTCATCTTCCTAAGATGAAGCAAGGACTCAGAGCCCTCAAATGGCATGAGAGAGGCACCAGGTCTGCCAAGACATTGCTGTAACAGTCTTCTGGATTAAAAATAGGGAACTTACGAGGGCGTGGTGGCTCAAGCCTGTAATCCCAGCACTTTGGGAGGCCGAGGCGGGTGGATCACGAGGTCAAGAGATCGAGACCATCCTGGTCAACATGGTGAAACCCCGTCTCTACTAAAAATACAAAACATTAGCTGGGCATGGTGGCGCATCCTGTAATCTCAGCTACTCAGGAGGTTGAGGCAGGAGAATTGCCTGAACCCGGGAGCGGAGGTTGCGGTGAGCCGAGATCACGCCATTGCACTCCAGCCTGGGTAACAAGAGAGAAACTCCGTCTCAAAAAACAAACAAACAAACAAAAAAAAAACAAAAACAGGGAACTTGGAAGGAATGACTACAGGATATAGATGGATAAGTTCGAGGATGTAAGAAGGGCAGGAGGGTAAGATTATTCCCCCCTTTTCCCCTCAAGGATGACAGTGATAGAATAGACAACAGTGCAGTGGGTTCAGATGACATGAAAACCATTGAATTCTGCCCAGGAATTCAAAGAACGGCTCCTTCACTTCATCGAGCTCTGGAAAGTCTGTTTATTTAGAAACAGCTCTTGAACTAGAAGAGTCAAATAGACTTTGTTATTCATATAATTGGAGCATGGATCTCGTGTAGTCCCATTACATGAATGGAATCAGTCTTTCTGAATGCCAGAATGTGTTTCCAGGTTGAAGCACAGTGGAGAATGCATTGAAGCCACCACACAGATGCCCGTAATTCAAACTGAAAGCACATGAGTGACGCAGAGGAAACTGGTGCAGAACAGCACACCACTTATGCTTTATGCAACACCAATGACCTCAAAAGTGTGACTCCATCGATTGTCCGCATTGTTCACATCCAGGATGCATGCTGTCCAGCGCAACAGCATCTATGATCATAAAACAACTAAATGCCGCACTTAAGATGCGAGAGCCAAACTCACCTTGTTTCTTCTTCGCTTCAAAGATCAAAAGATGAATATACCAAAAAAAGATCAATAAATAATAACACAACCAGTAGCTGCAAGCCGGGCACAGTGGCTCATGCCTGTAATCCCAGCACTTTGGGAGGCTGAGACAGGTGGATCATGAGGTCAAGAGATCGAGAACATCCTGACCAACATGGTGAAACCCCATCTCTACTAAAAATACAAAAAAATTAGCTGGGCGTGGTGGCACGCGCCTGTGGTCCCAGGTACTCGGGAGGCTGAGGCGGAAGAATCACTTGAACCCAGGATGCAGAGGTTGCAGTGAGCTGAGACTGCACCACTGCACTCCAGCCTGGCGACAGAGCAAGACTCCATCTCAAAAAAAAAAAAAAAAAAAGAAAAAAGAAAGAAAGAAAGAAAAAAAAAGCAGTAGCTGCCGAGGATACACTGAAGGAATAAATTTAGCACTAAACTTTATTGGGACCAGGCACCGTTGCTCATGCCTGTAATCCCAGCACTTTGGGAGGCCAAGGTGGGCAGATCATCTGAGGTCAGGAGTTCGAGACCAGCCTGGCCAACATGGTGAAACCCCCATCTCTACTGAAAATTCAAATTAGCCGGGTGTGGTGGCACACGCCTTTAGTCCCAGGTACTCAGGAGACTGAGGCAGGAGAATCGCTTGAACCCAGGAGGCAGAGGTTGCAGTGAGCTGAGATCTCGCCACTGCATTCCAGCCTGGGCAACAGTGCGAGACTCCATCTCAAAACAATAATAATAATAAAAGCTTTATCCTCGCTTGTACAGTGGTGAGGAAAAAATAAAAACAAAAAGAATTTTTAAAAAGAACTAAATTTTAGAGGTAGAAGGCTCAGAGAGAATGACCAACTAGCCCTGCAGCCTGACAACTGGTGAAGTCAGCCAGTCCCAGTCCAATGACCTGCCCACAATTCCACACGCAAAAAAGAGACTGAGGGCAGGAGGAACACAGAGAAAGGGAAATCAAGCCCAAGAAAGTGGCAAAGACGTGGACTCAATGACAATCTTTTTACGTTTTCTTTCAGAAACAAGGACATTTTATGTGAGGATCAAATATTCTCCCTTCAAAAATTTCTGCAATTGAAGGCCAGGTGCTGTGGCTCACACCTGTAATCCCAGCACTTTGGGAGGCCGAGGTGGGTGGATCACTTGAGCTCGGAGTTCGAGACCAGCTTGGCCAACGTGGTGAAACCCTGTCTCTACTAAAAATACAAAAATTAGCCAAGTGTGGTGGCGGGTGCCTGTAATCCCAGCTACTCGGGAGGCTGAGGCAGGAGAATCGCTTGAACCTGAGGATGCGGTGAGCCGAGATTGCACCACTGCACTCCAACCTGAGTGAGAGCAAGACTCTGTCAAAAAATTTTTTTCTTTTTGCAATTGAAACTTAAAATGATGAGGCTTGGAGTACCTCTGGGAAGGACACCAAATTGTAAAGTCCCGCCTCAGGCCTGAACCTCTCATCTTTTTTAGTAATAAATAAGCAGAAAGGAAATGCTACCTACCCTAAAAGGGCTTTCTTCTCAGTTTCTAAGCCTTCCCATTACTTTCCTCAGATAAACTATAAGCTATTCTTCTTCCTGGAAATTTAAGTGGCAGTCAACATCTATTACCAACCATCCATGGCCTGCTGCTGAGGTGCAGAACTGCAGCTAACTCAAATTCATCACCCCAGACTCACTGTGATGCCCAACCACTGGTACTGGGGTGGCCTCATGACTTAGGACAGTCAAATGGCTTTGTGAATCCATGGTTAAGTTAGTCCACTACCAAGATGGACAAACCTCAGACTTGATAAAAAGGTGGAGGGAAAGTCTGTATATAAACATTTATATAAAATAAATAAATAAAACATTTATTTTTAAAATGCCGAGTGATATGGTCAGCAGAACCAGCCAAGTGACACCTGAGATCAACTGGTAGTAACAATGAAATCTGATATTTCTCACATAAAATAGCTGAAAAACATTCATTAATTCATTCATTTACAGAATCTCGTTCTGTCACCCAGGCTGGAGTACAGTGGTGCGATCTCAGCTCATCGCAACCTCCACCTCCCAGGTTCAAGCTATTCTTCTGCCTCAGCCTCCCGAATACCTAGAATTACAGGTGAGAGCACCACGCCTTGCCAATGTTTTTGTATTTTTAGTAAAGATGGTGTTTCACCGTGTTGGCCAGACTGGTCTCGAACTCCTGACCTCAGGTGATCCACCCATCTCAGCCTTCCAAAGTGCTGGGATTACAGGCATGAGCCACCATCCCTGGCCATAAAACATTTATTTTTAAAATGCCTTTACTCTAAAAAAAAAAAAAAAAAAAAAAAAAAGAGGTTCCACAGATGTGACTAAAGCATGGAATGTTAGGCACTTAAGAGATCAAATTTTAAAAAGCTTTCTATAATCTATTTCTTTTGTATGGTAACAACAATGCATATTTTAAGTGTAAGACAAGAAGCTTTTTTGTCAGTTTCTGTAGAGCTGAATGGAAACTTTTGGACTTGATGGGAGAATTAAATCTCAATCTAAACACCAATCAATGTAGACTTCTTTTCTTCTGAGTGCAATTTCCTGTGGAATTCAAAGTACCAACTGTGCAATCTTTTCTATTTTCTAAGCCTTCTTAGAATAACTATTTACTAAAATCTAAGCAAACAAACCTATAACATTATCCAGCTCCTTTATGAGTGATTTATGTTTTTAGAATTGTCACCTCCTGCTGAAGAAATCTTTCTTGGAATTGAGGGAACAGTTTAATCAGGCTGAACTATGAGGCTATCATTTTCATACAGATCTTTTATGGAATATATGTAGTCTGGGCTCTCTAATGAAGTATGTAAGCTTTCTAATCATTTCAATTAAAATAAAAAGCTGTATTCTCTTAGAATTTTTTTTTTTTTCAAGTGACAGGGTCTTGCTCTGTCACCCAGGCTGGAGTGCAGTGGCATGATCACAGCTCACTGCAGCCTCAGCCTCCCTGGGCTCAGGTGATCCTCCCACCTCAGTCTCCTGGGTAGCTGGGATTACAGGTGTGCACCACCATGCCTGGCCCAAATTTAAAAAAATTTTTGTAGAGATGAGGTCTCCCTATGTTGCCTGGGCTGATCTCAAACTTTTGGCCTCAAGCAATCCTCCTGCCTCGGCCTCTCAAAGTGCTGGGATTATAGGTACCAGCCACTGTGCCTGGCCAGAACTTATTTTTTGTTGAGAAGACTGAATTTAGGGACCAGTTCACTGAGTTATTTAGATGTCCTAATTTCTAGGAACTGTATGCCTTTAAAAAGTGAGGAAGAAGAATAGCACTACTCAAATGCTACATTCTTTTTGCTCTCAAGTCACCGACCAGGGCCCCAATTTTCTCCCTCTGTCTAGGAGTCCTGTGTCCTGCACCAGAAGCGTCTACAGGCCCTGCTCTCTGCTCTTTAGGAGTATTTAACATGCTTCACAGAACCAGGGTGCAGCTCAGTGACTGTGATTCTTTGGTTTAAACACTTGGGGCTTCATCTTTGATTTATTCGACATGTTAAACTAATGTCTGTGCTTTAAATAACATTTCTGTTTAGAAAGTAATGTGCATCACAGATTATGTGTAGCTGAAAGAAAGTCATTTTTTCCCTTTCTCAATCTTGACATGTTTTGATTCCTTCAGATTTCAACAGAAATAACCAATAACTGTGGCAGACATTCTTACAACATCCTAAGTCTTTATGATGGTCATTTATTTACCCTTTTACAATGTTTCTGTTACTTTATAAACTACTTAGACAAATTTACAGTTAATTCCTTAGCAGTTTTCAAATGTACCTCTCCACCAAAAGATTTAATTTTCCTCTTATGTGACTTGACCATTAGTATTCCACAGAGAATTTATCCTATAATTCCATTTATTTGATGCTGAGTATCTGTAACCATCCTAAATTTACTGCAATATTTTACTTTCCTTTCTAATCAATTTTAGTCTTTTTAAATTTAAAGGTTTCATCTTTCCAGTATTAAGATATTTTTAAAAATCTTGATGTCTCAAAAATATCCAGAGATAACACAAAGGGGAACAAATCTAATAATCCACAGCTTTTGGTGTTGGGAACAGAAAAAACCTGCATTACAGACCTCCAACAGTTCTTGACTCCTATAAATGGCCTTTCTTGAGGGGTTACTGACTTCAGCTGCTTAGTCAAATCTACACATCCTCAGAAAACTATTCTTATAAGTCAATGTCCTCTACTGTGTCTTTATGTAGCCAAAGACACCTAGATCAATTTTATTCCCTCAGAGTCATGGAGATTCCTTATAAATACCTGTATGTCAAGTTTTGACTTTAAAAGGCATCTAACGTACAAATATTAAATGGTTTTCAGTGAAAAGGCAGAGGTATTAAACATCAGCAATTTCAATATACTAGGATCCTTTTCTCATTCCTTAGAGCTTTGGAGAGATGTACAGATACGAACTCATCTTTCTATTAAAAACAAGAGTGGTGCTACCAGAAACAGGTTTGGAGTTTGGAAGTGTGAATGGTAGAGTAAATGTCTTCGGGAAAGTGATTTTTGTAACAGCTACATCAGGAATTAAGAGCTCCTAGAGCATTCCTTTGCAATGTCTGCTTTACTTTTATGCTGCTTATAATCGGTAGCATTTAAAGGGTGATGGTGTTATAAAGTTATAATGGCCACACAGCAATTAAAGAGACCCTGTGGCATACCTCTACACAATGTGCTTCACAGGGTAACACTACTTAGAATTTAAAGGCCAATTCTTCACAATGGCACTCAAAGTATATATAAATTTAAGAGACATAAACGTTGTAGCTAGGCAAATTTAAAAGGTTAGCATGTTACTTAATTCATTTTTGAATGAGAAGTGACTTTCAATTTGTAGATGAAAATTTTTACAGATGAATAGAAGCAAGAATATGAGACAGGATAGAGAAAAAAAAAATCAGCTGAAAATTTTAAAACTGTGAACTCTGTAATGGCTGCAGATGTTAATGAATGTCGGGAACACGTGGTCCATGAGAAGTGGAGAGGAGAATGGAGGGGGAAAGGGGGAAAATTTGGGTCTGATAAAAGAAAAAAAAATACAAGGATTGTATTTTTGTATTTCTAATGAAGACATCAGAATTATAAAATGGAACTCAAAATTAATACTTTACAATAGATAAAAAGTACTACTGCTTATATGTAGGTTTTAAGAAATCAGTGTCATGTAGAAACACTATACAGATTTTGCTACACTTAAAATTCATTACTTGATAATGCCCTTTACCACACAATGTCTTTTACCATGCAAACTATATAAAGGAAAATTCTAACTGCAGGAACGAGTTTTAGGTATCTGAACGTGTTATAGAAAAAAATGGAATAAAAATTAAACACTTATCATCATCTTGACTATAGAGTAAGTTACTGTATCAAGGTGGGCAGAGAGAAAATAACAAACAGGGAACACCCAACAGTTATTTCAAACAAAAAGTAGAGAATCATCACAGATTTCCTTTGCATACATTACTTAGTATTCATGACTTCTATGAAATCTTTAAAGAATAGTGACGTGACATGTAAACTTTTAAGCAGTGAAGTCTTGGACTTTAAAAGGTGTTTTTCACATCCAATATAACTAACAAATTATTTCAGAAGATTATCTAAGTGTCACAAACAAGCAATGTATATATACTGCAATTTTATTTCAATCGCACAAACGAAGTTAGCGTGTAGGAAATTTAAGTGAAACAAATTTAAATGAAATAGTTACGGTAAAAATAGCAGAAAACTGAAAATTCTAAAAAGGAAGTATACCTAAAAGCATGAGAATTCAACATTCATTAGTGTTTCATCTTCAGTTTTGATTGACACTTGATGCTTTCAAATTTATAAACAAACTTTTAAATCATAACTATTCTGAAGAGATTTCAGCACCAGCACTAAGATTTGTACATTCAGTTTGTTTGCAATTGACTTGTTAGCCATTTACATAGTGTATAGTACAGATTTGTCACAGGTCAGATCACAGTGTTGAGGAAAGCAGTACCTTCCTGTAATTAATTAGAAAGGATCCCCTAAACTGTACTTAGCTTAAGACATCCAATGTACAAGAGCACAAAAACCATCATACTAATGTGGTTCCAAGGAACATAGTTTTGATAAGGAAAATAACTTAAGCTTCTGTTTCCCATTTTAATCACTGAAATCTCTAACAATGACACAACTGTCATGTGTACATGACAGAAAATGTATATAATAATTCGTTCAGACTTCTTGGAAAGAACACATTTAGCAATCTGGGATGATGGAAAATATAGCGTGATTCAACACTGGTTCTTTTTGTCATTTTACACAGACGTCATGTTAATATTAGACCAAGGCACAAAACGTTTAGTGCATAAACCCAGTTTAAGATTTAGCATTTTATTTTAGTCTCTTATCTTAGTTTGGACCACTTGTACCCAGTACTCTACCTACTATAGACTAGTTAACGTACCCAACAAAATCAAAAGAGGTTTCTGACCAGATTTATAGGGGATATAACTTTCTATTATCAAAGTGTTTGCATAACCAAAAGTATAATAATAAAGATGAAAATGCCTCCTATTTCTTTTAGAAAACAGAACTTCATAAGCTTGCTGTGCCTCTGATGTTTTTACTGCTACTGCATGACAATGCCTATCTGATAGAAAAAAGAAATGTATACTTGAATTATGACAGCTCATCCATCACAGTTTAATCTAAAAATGAAATTTCTACAGAAACAGGAACTATTTTAACAAAGAAAAAAAAAACCCCTCATCCAAACGTCTTTGTAGCGGTAATGGCTGCAGATCTGCAGCATTTAGAAAACTACATTATCAACGACCTTTGCTTTATGAACTGAGATGTACAAAATCTGGAAAGCAGATGAAAGTGAATTATTTCTTCAAAATTTTAGTAAAACTTCTGATAATCAGAGTTCAAAGCAAATATGGCACATGACGACTCAGGCATAAATCAGGATGGAGAGCCTGGAGACTTTGATTTCTTAAATTTTCCAGAAAGCTATCATTGCAATATATAGGATTTCTCCCCTATTTTAACCTCATCA
The DNA here is from genome assembly GCF_009761245.1 of Sapajus apella. Classification (NCBI taxonomy): domain Eukaryota; kingdom Metazoa; phylum Chordata; class Mammalia; order Primates; family Cebidae; genus Sapajus; species Sapajus apella. Next base: position 27,371,848 of record NW_022436962.1, read on the forward strand.
GTTTCAAAGGAAAGAAAAGGGAGTGGCTTACATATAGACAGCATGTGCGCGAGTGCACACACACGCAGGATGGCGGGTAGAGTGTCTAATTCCTTCTTCCCACCACCCAAGTCCCACTTTACTTATTAAAAGAAAACTGCAGAACTCCTCATTGGTTTTCCTTTACCTAACGATTTCTGTGACCTTAATTGCTGCCGTCATTGTTATTTCTTGTATTTCAACATAACAAAATTCAAAAGCAGCTTCATTCAGGAACATGTATGTAAACACCTGTGTTAACAGCAGGGGTACCTAGGTAATAATAACTGCCAAATTCAGTGATCAAACTTTTGAGTTCCACAGTAAGATATTATGTGAAGCTCAGGATCATGTTTCAGACCATTGAAATTACTGGTTAAAATACAAATAGCTGAAGACATGATGTAAAAGATTAAGTACTTGGTTTTGTAACATATTTACCAATTAAAGTCACAAAATATTCCTCATTATTATTATTCATGCAGGTAATTGAGAAAAAGATAGTGCAGAAATCAACTTTAAATAAAAAATTATTCCTCCCCTTCCTCCCACTCCCCTATACTCTACAAAACGTTTTCCCTGGGACTAGGCCTTGAAAAGGCCACTACATATTAGTGTGACATGCATTACTGTCTGCAATTAAAAAAGCTAACTTTGTGGTGATTGTAATTACATTATAAAAATGTCCACATGCATAAATCTAAAAAAGGTTGAAAACCTACAGTAAATCTACAATATATTGTTTACATTTGACCACTGGTTTGTGTTATGTAGAAGTCATAGATTTGGTAAAGCATTGTAACAATTTAGGAAGGCATCTAAATCTTTAAATCCTGGACAAATTTTATGTTTTAATCTACAAAATTGCATGAAGGCTAACTCGAGAGACTTCCTATCATTCTAAAATTCCTCAAACTGAAGAAATCATTTTTAGGACACTTTCTTATAAATATTAACCTTTGAAAGCACTTACAATTCCATTTGTTCTGCGTATTATGATCTTAACTTACATAGGGCTGATCTCAATTATTCATGGAATATCAAACATGATAGGAAGAACAAACCTGAGAGAAACATTACAATACAATAGCAAACGTGCTCAATTCTTCATCAGCACTCTCTGCAAAAAAACTTCCTAAGCCTTTCTCCTCTTTATTTTAGCAACGAATTGTGGAAAATGTGCGATTTTATCTTGACATGAAAATATTTCAATGCGCGATGATCTTGCCTGATGGGTTTTAGTATTTTCTGCATAACTGTTACAGGAACTCTTATATGATTCTCTTCCATTCTGTTGTAAAGGCCAGAAAAAAGCAGCAAACTGAGAGGGAAAGAGCTTATCGCCAGAGTCATAATGTCTGAAGGCTTTCAGAGTAGGTTGGTTTTCCCCTCCTCCTGTTTGTCTCCATTTTCTTCTTACAGCTCATAAAATGTAGGGGTTTGCTGTTGTGAACAGTTGTTGTTTGTAGGATTTTTTTTTTTTTCCTCCAAATTATAGTCCTATCTCTCCTTAGTCTGTTTCTTTATGCAGTATTTGACTTGCTCAGTTCCTGCCTGATTGCTGGATAGAAAAGAACAAGTGTTGAAAATAAATATAATGATAAATTAAATAAATGAGTGATTCATTCTTAAGAAACTTTAAGGATGGTGCTCAAACTCACAGTAATAAAAAGATAGATTAACTTTGCATCTTTCATTGCATACTTCTTTAATATTAGAAAGATGATTCTAATTTCTATATATTTATTCTCTCTTTTTGTATACAAAATGAAAACACTGATTATGTGGGCTCAAAAACAAGGTGGCACTGGGATAGGTGAGTAGAGGTAACCTAGAGGGAAGATCTGTTCATATGGTTTTCCATCTAAGAAAAGACAACACCTGATATGTAGGGATACTGTTTAATCCCTATTTATACAAGTAATTTCCATTATATGAAGGAGAGACCTCCTCCCCAAAACCCTAATCTTAAAAGGGCAGGACTATAGAAGTAGTAGTCAAATGGCTATTTCCTCATTTGTATTTTCTTAAAAATGGTGAATCTTAAACACTGTTTAACAGGGATAGTAAACTTGCCCAGACACTTACCATCAATGAGCTCTTCTTTTAGCTTTGCTAATTCCTTTCTCATTTCATCTAAAATGTCCTAAAATATTAGAGAAAAATATCAGAAATACAGAAAAAAATTACTGCTAAAAAGATTCTTATTCATATAAAATTTTAAGAATGTCATGATATATGATGTGTAGGGTTGTTTTCTATTTCCAGAGCCACAGTTCTATTTCTTGGAAGACTAGCCTTGGTAAATTTTTTTTTAATATTCTTTCCTTCCCAATCCTGGCTTGTTCTAGGCTACCAATATGTGAAATAGAATGCTTTCTAAAATTAAGATAACGACTCTGTCATCCAACAGAAGGTATTCAGATAGTTTCTAGAAATGGTAACGCTGTGCTTTTCATCTAGTCCTCTGGGAACAGTCAGAGAGGTGATGCAAAGGAAGTTTAGAGGAAGAGATTACAGTAAACTGGACAATCGGCTCTTGGCAAATCTGTCCTTTAGTTTGAAGTATAATTTCTTGGAAACCACCAAAACTGCCAAACCATATTTCAAGGAGTCTAGGATTTCCCTGAAGGGACCTCAGGGATTACCCTAATGGGCAGACAGGAAGGTGGATGAGGCCCCGACTGACTCATGCTGTCCAATACAGCAGGCACCAGCCACATGCAGCGGCTGAGCCCTTGAAATGGGGCTAATCTGAAATGAGGTGTGCTGTAATTATAAAACACACATCATATTTCAAAGATTTAGTATGATGAAAATAATGTAAAATAACTCAATAATTTATAAAAATTGACTACATATTAAAACATACTATAAATACATTGTTAGTAAAGTTTTAAAATTAATTTTGTCCTTTTCTTTGTTTTGTATTTTTAAAATGTGGCTACCAGGAAAATTTTAAAATATATGTAGCCCACATTATATTTCTATTTAACTGTGGTGCTCTGGGCCCTTTTTAAGAACTGCAGATTTGGCTGGGTGTCGTGGCTCATGCCTATAATCCCAGCAGTTTGGGAGGCCAAGGTGGGCAGATCACTTGAGGTCAGGAGTTTGAGACCACTCTGGCCAACATGGTGAAACCCCCTCTCTACTAAAATTACAAAAGTTAGCAGTGCGGTGGTGTATACCTGTAATTCCAACTACTCAGGAGGCTGAGGCAGGAGAACCACTTCAACCCGGGAGGCGGAGGCTACAGTGAGCCGAGATTGCACCACTGCACTCCAGCCTGGGGGGCAGAGTGAAACTCTGTCTCCAAAAAACAAAACAAAACAAAACAAAAATGCAGAGTGTGGTAGCTTAAGCCTGTAATCCCAGAACTTTGGGAGGCCTAAGCAGCGGATCACGAGGTCAGGAGTTTGGAGTTTGAGACCAGGCTGGCCAACATAGTGAAACCCTGTATCTACTAAAAATACAAAAAATTAGCCAGGTGTGGTGGAAGGCGCCTGTAATCCCAGCTACTCAGGAGGCTGAGGCCGGAGAATTGCTTGAATCCAAAAGGTGGAGGTTGCAGTGAGCTGAGATCACTCCACTGTACTCCAGCCTGGCGACAGAACAAAACACCATCTTAAAAAAAAAAAAAAAAAAAAAAAACTACAGATTCAAGGTTAGAGGTCCTATGACAAAGTGACACAATTTTAATGGGTGAAAAATAACAGCTGTACTTTGGAAGGATTAGTTTTTGAATTGTGTGGCTTTCTTTAATACTGAATACCCCAGGAAAAATTAAATTGCTCTGTTAGAGTTTATCTTTTGAAAAGCTTTTCACATTTAAAATAAAACTATGAATTAGTTTAATGTCTTCATTTTAGCAAAGGAAGAGACTGAGACCCAGAAGTTATTAAACAGACTCACAGACATCCTGATCCAAATTCATCTTTAAATCACCCCCCAAATTAAATCTATTCCTCTGTTCTCCACCAATACTTCAGATAACCAAGAACTGACCATGTTTTCAAGTGTGTGAAAGTGCTTTATTTTAAAACATTTTTGAGAAAGCCATATTCAATGTACAGCAAAACAAGGGCTTGATTTTCAATGACCACACGCTCCCCTTTAAAATTATATAACTCAATTTAACTTTTCAAATAGCTTTGCAGTATAAACATTTGGGGTATCTAAAAAATGTACTTCACCTCTTCTGTGAATAAAATATTTCAAATCACAATCTTATCACTTATTTCTTTTTCCTGAATACACAGGTATTAAATATAAATATAATGCATATGTATCCAAATGTGGACAGTATCTTTTTCTTTTTTGTAAAATCAAGATAACTGTACACATTTGTTTGTTACCTGTTACACCTAACACAGGCAAGTGTTCGCAATTTACTAGTAAGCATACTAAATTATGATCCCTTGAAGCCTACAGAGCCCCTACTCCACCCACTATCTATTCAGGTACTTTTACAATATATTCTTTGAATAAATTCCTGGAATTCAAATCACTGAGTTCAAGGTAAGACACTTATTTTTCAGGCTTTTGATTCTGTTTTCCCAAACTGCTTTTTAGAAAGCAGAAGTATACAAAAGAGTGCCTATTTCCTTGCAACCTTGCCAAAATCAGATTTGTTGGGTCCAATTTTGCCAATATAGTAAGTGAAAAGGAAGAAGCCCATTATTTTCTTCACAACTGCATACCATACACTTACATTTACACTTTATACTGTTAACACTGAACCACAGCCCCACCCTCCACTACCTCCGCAGCTTCATACAAACTCATGGAAGTGAAAAGTGTAGATTTGAAAAAATAATACAGTACCAACTAATACCACTGTTTTATATAATAATATTCTAGCTCTACGCTCTTTTCAAGTATATTCAGGATACATATTTTTCGTTTTTTGTTTTTGACACAGAGTCTCGCTCTGTTGCCCAGGCTGAAGTGCACTGGCGGGTCTCGGCTCACTGCAACCTCCGCCTCCCGGTTCAAGTGATCCCCCTGCTTCAGCCTCCCGAGTAGCTGGGACTAAAGGCGTGTGCCACCACGCCTGGCTAATTTTTTGTGTTTTTAGTAGAGACGGGGTTTCACCATGTTGGTCAGGCTGATCTCAAACTCCTGACCTTGTGATCTGTCCACCTTGGGCTCCCAAAGTGCTGGGATTACAGGCATGAGCTACCCTGCCTGGACAGGATTTTTTTTTTTTTTTTTTTTTGAGACGGAGTTTCGCTCTTGTTGCCCAGGCTGGAGTGCAATGGCGCAATCTCGGCTCACCACAACCTCCGCCTCCTGGGTTCAGGCAAGTCTCCTGCCTCAGCCTCCTGAGTAGCTGGGATTACAGGCATGCGCCACCATGCCCAGCTGATTTTTTGTATTTTTAGTAGAGACAGGGTTTCACTATGTTGACCAGGATGGTCTCGATCTCTTGACCTCGTGATCCACCCGCCTCGACCTCCCAAAGTGTTGGGATTACAGGCGTGAGCCACTGCGCCCGGCGTAGGATATTTTTTAAAAAGAAACAAATACAAATAAAAGAAAGCTGCCACTGCGCGCCCACCTGCTTCAGCCTGTCGTAGTCAAGTCCTTCCGTCTGGACTCCATTGGCACTGGGCTGTGATAAGGGTGTGGATTTTGGTCTGTATAAATGAAATTTCCAGGACAGGTAAACAACATTCTTAATACTTAATGGGTTCATAAATAATTGCAAATTTACCAACCCAACACCAGATTTAAATACATTTCTTTAAAAAAGCCATTTTGTTAAAAAATTACCAAAATTGTACGGTTGATTAGAACAGAAAACAAAATATTTGTCACTTTTCTCAGTATTTTCTTATTTATAAAGGAACTAGAAAAAGGTGACAAGATGGTGAGGCTTCTTCAGAAAAGAGTAGAAGACGGTATTCTTTGGGCATGAGGTAACCAGATATCGTGGCACGTTGACCAAGACAGTGATGAAGAAGCCAGCTGAAACATCTGAGGCTCAAATAACACAATCTTGTTTTGCCTTTCTTTTGAATTTTTACATTATCTATTTAAATACCTGGGCAAACTAGTGAAACGAGAAACATAAAGACTTGCATGTTTTACACTGACATAAATCAGCTTACAAAGTTGATGCCTTGGATTGCAGGAAGAAAACATTTTTAGTGAGCATGATTTGCTTTATACATTTATTCCATTTCAAGCATCAAAACAAAAAATTTTTTAAAAATGATTATTAGGGTAGACTATATGACTATTTCCTCGTGAAATTTTTATGGAGACGTCATTTGAATGGTGTTTCAGGCTAACTACTTCCATAAATTTATTTTATTAAATAAAAAAGAAATGCCAGACAGAAGTAGACTGTCAATTATCATTGCACTTTCAAAAGTTTAGTTTCTATTAAAAGTCTTAATAAGTCAATGATTGAGTATATTTTGAACAAAAGTTTCAATACCAAATAAACCAGTCATGGCGCCCTCTCCAATTCTGGCAATAAAAGAGAATCCTCAGTGGAAAACCTACAGTTTTAATTAGGCACTCCTTTGGGTTCTGGTTTAGTACAGTAAGTGCCCTCTCTTCTTTATGAGCCACAAATCAATGCAATTTAAAACCATCAGGCAAATCATATATTTCTAATTTTGCAGAGTATCAACATTAGAAATCTGAACCAAGATCCAAGAGACATAATAAATTTTTCAAAATCATAATTTCATAATTCTTGCAAGACACAAAATACTTCAAACCCATAAGCATGGTTCCTGAAGATTAAACTCTGAGTTAATCTGCTTTTTTTCCTGTTGTTGTTGTTGTTTCTGAGACGCAGTCTTGCTCTGTTGTCCAGGCTGGAGTGCAGTGGTGCAATCTTGGCTCACTGCAACCTCCACCTCCTGGGTTCAAGCAATTCTCCTGCCTCAGCCTCCGGAGTAGCTGTGATTGCAGGTTTGCTACCAAACCTGGCTAATTTTTTTTTGTATTTTTAGTAGAGACAGGGTTTCACCATGTTGGCCAGGCTGGTCTCGAACTCCTGACTTCATGATCTGCCCGCTTCAGCCTCCCAAACTGCTGGGATTACAGGTGTGAGCCACTGCGCCTTCACTGTTAATCTGCTTTACTATCAAAACATATTACTGCTTAAAAGACTGTTATGAAGCAAGCCATCCAATTTTACTTTATTAGGTTATCTGTTTATATGAATGGAGGAAATAATAACTTTCAGAAAATTTCATTCAATAAACACTGAGCTAGACACTGTAGGGAATAAGATTTACATGAAACATTTCCTTTCCTCTTGTGAGGATACACCTTCTTACTTTGCTAGGGAAGACTACTAAATTCCAAGGTCATTTACTGAGATCCATAAAACACAAGTCATGGTGCCCTATGCAGAATCATGTCTAGTAAATGTTGTTAAAGGTTCGGACACCATTATTTCATATACCCACTCATGCTGCCTATTCCTGTTCTCAAGAATTAAACTGTAATTCATAATTACTCTGCTTTTCTCTTACGATTTCCATTTAAGTGGCCCATTTAACTAATTATTTTCTCAAGTTATATAATGAATACCTCTGAAATTCACATGAACAACTACAGTCTGGTATTTAATTGGGCAAGTATGTTATTAATATATCCATATTTATTAGGCAATGCAAAAAATTGTTATATAATAAACAATTGTGGAAACATGCAATTTTTTAAAAATTTAATTCATGCTAACATGCAATCCATCACCACCACCACCATGATAATTAACTAAAGGGGGGAACTTTTCATACTGAAGGAAAGATGTAATCACCACTTTTTTTCTTAACTTTTACCAAAAACATTTATCAATAACACCCCAGTGGGCACTATGTGTGAAAGCAGTAAGATAACTGAGCAGATTTTACTACATTAAAAAAAATACATATATTTTTGGACACAGGGTCTCACTCTGTCACCCAGGTTGGAGTGTGGTGACATGATCTCAGCTCACTGCAGCCTTGACCTCCTGGGCTCAAGCCATCTTCCCACCTCAGCCTCCCACAGGCACATACAACTATGCCTGGCTAATTTTTGTATGTTTTGTAGAGACGGGTTTAACAACATTGCCTAGGCTAGTCTCAAACTCCTGGACTCGAGTGATCCTCCCTCTCTGGCCTCCCGAAGAGCTGGGATTACAATCATGAGCCATGGCACCCAGCCTTAAAAATCTCATTGTTAAATGCTATTTTTCTATGTATTAACAAATTTTCTAAAGAAATTTTTTAGCCAAAACAATTAAACCACCTCAAAGGAAAGAAAAAGCAGAAAAAGCTATTTCACCATTGAAATTTAAAAGTTTTGCAAAGATTTAACTGGCTGACAATATTAACTTGTCAAGTATTTTGATCATTGATGGCATAAAATAATTTTAGCAAGTAAGAATTTGGCCAAAGTCTGCTTACAGAACTCCCAACTCACTGTGATAGACATCCACTACGAACACCATTTAATTCATATTCACAGTGGATGTGATGTATAAAAAATAGATGCGTATAACAAAGACATATTTCAGTTATTTCTTATCTATGGATTTTCATCATAATTGATCACCAAATGAGGGTTTCTCAGGTTTTTATTATTTTCTTTTTAGAGAGAGTCTTGCTGTCACCCAGCCCAGGGTGCAGTGGTGTGATCATGGCTCACTGCAGCCTGTAACTCCCATGCACAAAATATCTTTCTGTCCTAGCCTCCTGACTAGGTGGGATTATAGACACAAGCCACCAGATCCAGCTTATTTTTAAATTTTTCGTAAAGACGGGGTCTCGCTATGTTTCCCAGGCTGGTCTTGAACTTCTGACCCCAAATGATCCTCTAGCCTTGGCCTCCCAAGGTGCCAAGATTATAGGTGTGAACCACCATGCTGGGCCGGTTTTTTTTATGATGAGTGTTGCCTTTAAACATCTGCCTATAAAACAACTGCACTACTGTATTTAAGTCCCTATTCTGCCAAATTAATTGTGTAAGTAACTGGAAAGCATGAAGATTTTTTTTTAGCTGTCAAATTTTTAATTAAGAAAAACCTAGTTCATATCTTAAGTCTTCTTAATTAAAAAATGGGGCTCATCCTAGAAAACAATCTACTCAGGATGCTGGGTATTAAATTGTCAAAGATAATTTACTACAAAGTATCTAGGAAACAGAGATTTTCCTCAAAGAATTAATTATCCACAACCGTGGCTATAATATCAGCCCGTGTTCCAGTAACAGATGGAAAAGGATCTTCTATTCCAGTTTTTTGAAGCCTTGTCTTATAATCATAAAGAGAACAGCTTTTAAAAGAAAATGCTTAAGCTACAAATGGCCTAGATAATATATGTGGCCTTAGAGTCCCAGTCTAGTATTTCTACTATGTTTATCATTTGTATTTATCCTAATCCATCTGTAAAGTGATGGCAGAATTTTTAAAAGGTATTCAAAATAAAGTTTAAAAAAAAAAAAAAAAAAAACAACTTTGTGGTGATTACCAATCCAGGTAGAAAAAGCTCAGCCCTATCCTGAACATGTTATTTAAAAGTCTCAAATCACAACGTCACAGCAGGATGATACCTGTGTAATGAATCATAGGACCTGTTGTCAAAAACAATCTGATTTTTCCTTGGAGAATCCCGTCTATGAAGGGGAAAACCATTGAAAGGGATACACAATAGAACTTTAAAAAATAATTCTCATCATGTTACTGTTTTATAGGTTGTTAATAGCAAACAAAACAAGAATTGAGTCTATTAACCTTAAGATAACCGATTTTCCCCAACAGAAAAGATATTTTGAGACTACTAGTTACAGAAAATTTTAAAAATCACTATACAATGGCTATTTTTTATAGGTTGTAGGCACAGTAAGTATACAAAAGTATATAAAATTAACTCTTCTCAGGAGGCATGTAAAGGACTATTTTTCCTCATCCTGAATATAAGATCTGTAAGGTCTTAAAACCACAGATGAATTCACAAATCTTCCAAATGTTATAATCCAGTCATAGTTTAAAGCATTTTTAACCACAACATTCTTGCTTTTACTCTGACATCATCAATTAACAAATACAGCATATGCAGTATCTCACATATGAGACATTAATCCATCTTACCACTAACATAATTTTGACAAAGATATTCCAAAGAGAAATGGGCATCTTCACTACAATGCAAGGATGAGGCATACTTAAAGCGGCTAATATACCTGTTTTCTGAAGTGACAGGGGAGATAAATTAGGAAGGAAAGTAGTATTGTTGTTATTCTTTTAAACATATTTTTAAAGTATTCTATGGTTTAAAACAGGTTTTGGTGAAATTTTAAAACCTATATATCAGTAGTTGGATGAAATCTATCAAAAATATATGAGTGGTCAGGAAATAATCAGGAGTTTCAGACTTTCTATTCTGGGAAAGGAAACCACCTAACAGAATTGGAACATGATTATAGTGCACTACTGAATATTAAGACTCAAGATTCAACTAATCTGTAAAAAAATTATTTTCAAAATGGTGACCTTTAGAGCACTTACTAAATTTCCTTTAGAAGTCTGGAAAAAAAAAAAAATCCCTACCTCCTGGAATTAGGAAAAATAAAAAAATCTTTCAAATAATGACTTTTCCTTTACTAAATGGACCAAATACATAGAAGAATGTATTCCACTTGGAGAACGTCTTCCATGTCCGTTTCTAAGACATGACTTCTGCCATCAACGCAGGCTTGGCTTTAGCTTACTGTGGAACACAGATCAATGAAGCAGGGATAGAGAGAAAGGACAAATGACACATGACAGGTCTGCAGACTGGAGTGCGACAGCGTGATTATTAGTTTACTGCAATCCTCATCTCTGAGGCACAAGTGATTCTCATGTCTCAGTCTCCCAAGCAGCTGGGACTATAGGTATGTGCCACCACGCTCAGCTAATTTTTGTATTTTTAGTAGAGATGGGGTTTCATCATGTTGGTCACGCTGGTCTTCAATTCCTGACCTCAAGTGATCTACCCACCTTGGCCTCCCAAAGTGCTGGGATTACAGGCATGAGCCACTACACCTGGCCAGCTCCTTGTTATGGGCTTGATAAATCAGCACTTCATAATGTGCCGCTAAAGAAAGTCCCTAACTTTTTTAGTAGAGATGTGTTAGAAGGCCATCTCAGTTAAGAGTCTGAGAAACATAAATGTGCAATTTTTCTACTCTACTGAAAACACATGTCCGCCAAAAGCAATTCCCCTCTTTCTTCTAAAGTCAAATATGATCATCTTTCAATCACTTAAAAACTAAAAGCTTTTATACATTCCAAAAGGCCTAGTTTCTTTGTGGAGCTTAAATAATTGTGTCGTCTTCTTTCCTATTAGCAGAAAGAACCACACAGAAAGCCAAATCCAAATTTAGACTTAGACTAACAGAGCAGGTCTGCGATAATATAAAGTCTATCCTTGTACTTTATTAGGTTTCTATAATTAGAGTCAAGTTGCTTTTTATATAGAGACAAAAACAAGGCAAATAGCTCAGAAAGAAAAGACAAAATACCTTTTCGTTTCTAAATACATACTTTTTTTTCCGGGAAAAATACAAGCCCTTTGTTTAAACTGTCTCTTAAACCAAGAAAAGGTTTCATTTATGTTCAAGAGCTGTGATATAAATTTAGTTATGAAAATAAAGTATGCTTAGCTAAAGGAAGAACAAATTTGCCTAAACTATGCCCACAAGCACTTGTAGAAACAAGTATTGAGTAGCTTCATTTCTGGATACTATCTTTTCTAACTTGATTACACTTACAAGTTTCAAATGAGATAGGGAAATAACATGTTTCTACTTTACAAATTCAAAATTTTAGGTTTCATTTTGCTCTCTTTTCTTTCCAGCTGATTTTCAGGTTTTAAGAAGGTTCCAAAAATTACATTTATGATAATACTATTGTTCAGTGTTAAATTTCTTTTTTTTTTTTTTTATTTTTTTATTTTTCAGCTGCATTGTTATCTTTTTTTTTTTTCCCATTTATTTATTTTATTGCATTTTAGGTTTTGGGGTACATGTGAAGAACATGCAAGATTGTTGCATAGGTACACACGTGGCCGTGTGATTTGCTGCCTTCCTCCCCATCACCTACACAGTGTTAAATTTCTTAAGAGTAATAATGGTATTCTGGTTACATAGCAGATGTCCTGGTTCTTCCAAAAAACACTGACGTATTTAGGGTGAAGCAGTCCTTATTTGAGAACCACTTTCAAACTAATCAGAGGGGAATGAAAGAGTAGATCTGTAGACAGTTAAGACAAGTGGGGCAAAATGTTGACAACTGTTTAACCTAGGAAACGAGTACACGTGTATTCGCTATACTATCCTTTTTTCTGTAGTTTCAAATTTTTCAGAATACAAATTGGGAAAGATAAAGCTATCTTAAAATCTCAGATAATATGGCTAATGTAGGCTAGAATTTATCAACCACTAGTAACATAGATGAGTAAGATATAATGAAGCTCAGTGGGCTGTCAAATAGAATCATGAGAGTTTTATGGGCTCCTCTGTATAATTTCTAACTTACCATTCAATCTTTTTCTACAATAAGAATGTATTAATTTCTTTTTTTATACAAATAAAATATAAAACTTAGAGAAAAAAATTGATACCTGGAGATAACAGGTGACTTGCTGCCATTCATTGTATTTGTTCTTTCCCAAGGTTTTCTTGTTGGTTCTTTAAAAATGAAGAACAAAAGTTATTAAATATATGCTTCCAGAGTTATTATAAAACAAATAACAAAATACTAAATATCATTATACCTGTTTACATAGTAGTAATATAAATAAAAATTTAAATTCTAAACTTTAATTGAAATCTGTAAGGATTCTAATTTGCACAATCCCAGACCTTAAAATGAGAAGAAATTATTAAGCTAGTATGGTAAGTTTCCTAGGAAAAACTTACATTGTTAAGTCTAAAATATTATAATTCTATAAACTGGATGGTAAGGAGTTTCCCTAAGAAAGAAAGAATAGTAAGAATAAAGTAGGATAATTTTAAAATTAGGACTGTTCGATTAAAATGGGAGAGTATTACTGACACTATTTTAAACTGTTTTTAGTACCAACGATAAAAACAGTAAGTGTAATTTATAATATGTTCATGTATTTCAACATTTAATCTAAATTCAAATAGTGCCTCTTGGGAAAAAAAAAAGAAACAACTCAAAATAAATTTCAGAATCCTGAAATTCTATTGCACTTCCTTGACAATCGATTCTTGGGACTTAGCAGATAATTCCAGTTAAATATAAACAAGTCTGCTCTAAGCTCTTATTACAAAAGACACTATGTAGTGAGTGACTCACTAGTTGACTGTCTATTGTGTTTGAATTGTTTTTCTAATCTGGGCTGACTCACTGATGCTGACACTGACCTCACTAATTGGGTAAAATCAGAAGCGGAATCTTGTCATGGAGGAAAGGATTTGGGCCACATGAGAATGAAGTCTATTTATGAGTTGTGGTCTCACTGTATAGTTTTAACTTAAACTGCTCTGAGTTCCAGTGCAGCTCCTCGAACTGGCTTTTGCACATTCTCACTTAGATAGTTTATGATCTCTTCAAAGTACACTTATGCAAAAATAAACTCACACTCTTCCATGAAGCCCTGCTTTTGATTCTGGATTTCTGTTGCATGCAGGCATTAGGTGTGATATCTTAAAGTTATTATTGATCTTGCTTTACTCCTTATCAACCAGTCAAATTCCTTCCTTTTTATATTCCTTCTTTTGTATTCTAACAGCTAACACAATCTCTCAATGACCGCCACAGTGGTGGCAAGTTCCACACTTGGCTGGGAAGATCAAATAATCGGATGGGATTTGGGACAGACGGAATCAGAAACATCCAACTGACACCAGCCCAAGCAGGTGAAAAGAGGAAAGTCCTGACTCAAACTGAGGGACACCTGGACAGGGAGGGGGAATGGTCATCAGGGCACTGTCACTAAAGAGGAAGCAGGTGGAAGGATAAGGGAGTAATTCCAAAGTGGAGAAGATGTAGCAAGTGCCACCTTTTAACAGCTGACTGAGGTGCTTTCTCAATCAGCAAACCAGAACTATCTTTTAGTCTTAAAAGCGCTCATCTGGTTGTGAGGAAGAGCTGTTCAGCTGGCTTTCTGGATGCTGAGAAGCATGGCCCTCTGCTCTCTAAGGAGCTCAGGTGTGTTTCAGGAAGGGCAGGGGCTGGGTTCCCTTCAGAGGATCTTTACTGGCACGTGTACAGAGCTTCCTAATGGTCTGCCTGTCTCAGTCCTCCCTAGTTTCAATGGGAAAATCACAAGTGCTATTTTAATGTGCCTCAAACAGTTTCAGTGAATCAAACGTCAACTCAATACTTGCAGGATAAAGTCTAAACACTTGATCATTTTATAAAAGGCTCTCAACATTTTTGTTTCTAACTTATATTTCCAACCTTTCCCCCCCCAATACTCCTGAAAAAGAATTCCCCATTCTAGTCTATTCACTATTTCCTAATGTCTTCTTGCTTATCTCTAACTCTATACCTTTGCTCATGCTATACTTACAATCTGAAATATCAAACCTTCCCTCACTTTCAGTCAAACTAAATACTCTTCAAGCCATACTAAGATGTCACTTTTCTCTACAAAGATGACTCAGGTGACTACTATGTGTCATCTCCTCCATCTTTGACAAACTACTGAGTATTCAACATGTGGCTGTAAAAGGTAAACTTTACACCTGTGTGTCTCATCTTCCCAGTCGGACGATGAGTTTTTTGCGTTCAGGACTTTACCTTTCACTTCAGGTATCTGACACGATGTCAATTTAAAAACAGAATGAAACAAGTGACAAAAGAGGCCTTGCCCTTTCAAATGAATACTTGATTTTATATATATAGCACACATAAAAATGCTGTGCTTTAGTTTTTCATATTTTATATAAGGGATTATATATTAGATAAGAAATTTTTAATTTGGAGTCCATGGATAACCTTTAAGAAATTCGTGAATATTCTGAAATTATGAGCAAACTTGTATAAAAATACAATTTTCCTCCCTGGAAAGAGATCTATAGTTTTTTCTAAACGTTCTGTAACCCTGAAGTACAGTTTGGATTTACAATATCTATGTGTTACTAATGACAGCATATATAACTAATTCTGGCTTATACAAAGGAGGATAGAGCTAAAATAAATGACTCACAAACCCCTGAACTTTTAATGAAAATAACATAAACTGAGTCCCTTCAGAAGGAAAACAAAGTCATGATGTTAATTATGATACAGTAATCAGACTACTGAAGAGTCACTGTTCAATAATGAGAATGACGAATTAAGGGGGTGGGAAGATAGATTACAATCACAAAAACAAAAACAGAAGTACAGCTACTTGGGGGCTGGTGAGGGTAAGGTGGGAGGATCACTTTAGCCTAGGAGGTGGAGGTTGCAGTGAGCCAAGATTGTGCCATGGTACTCCAGCCTGGGCAACATAGTGAGACTCCATCTCAAAAATAAATAAATAAAAATTAAAAAGGGAATTGTAGTTGCAGCTGGTTGTCTTTAAATCAAAACTATAGGAATATGAGCATTTCTCAATAATGGTTTCCTATGGACCATTCTAGATATAAATTTATCAAGTTTATTTGTCGCATCATTCCAGAACAGATAAGGAGCTGAATAGATAGTCCAGCCCTTAGTCTTTAATCAAATATGAAGAAATGACGTGACTGTGTAATGAGTTCGTATTCTCATCTTGGATACAGTACTCATCAAGTATCTCTAGTGAAATACACTTTGTTAATATTCTAGGTAATTTACCAGATGCTCAAGAATACTCAACGTCAGACATTTCAATGAATTCAAGAACACTTGCTAAAAAATTTAAGGAGATTCTTTTAAGCTTACAAATCAGAAATTTTATTCCCTTAATTATCAATATAACCCCAATGAATGGCTAGAATGACACCCTTCTCAATTTGAGAATGTTTGGAAAGAAACTGCAGTACTAGCTAAAACGTTCACTTAATTTTTACCTTTAGGAATCAATTATGAAAATTACTTCCCTGTAATCTAATAGTATATTAATATTTTCCTTGTTTTAATAAGTAACCTCAAGAAAGTAACAGCAGCTTCCAGGAGTAAAGAAGTTAATGCCTTTGGGTGTAAACAAAATACTCTGGTATTTTAGTGTCTAGTCATTTGGTTCAAATATGGACAAAGGGGGAATTTTTAACTGGGGAGTATTAATATTTAGAGAAACTTTATAAAGGTTAACATATTTATCTTGAACTTACCAGGCGTACTTGTTGAAGAGACTTTAGAAGTTACAGGCTCTGAATCTTCCTAAATATACAGATATATATTAATGTCACATCTACTGTTAACTTGCTCTATATACATCTACTGCGTTACACATCCACTTCTAACGTTCTTTCTGCCACTCCCCACTTTCTCTTTCATTGGTCTTCTCTCCCTTTCTTTTCATCGTAGACCTCTTTCTTCTCCTGCCTTCAACCACTTCCCCATCGGCCCTCCCCACAGCTCCTTTCCTCGTGTGTTCTCACTAAGAACTTGCAGTAGGCCAAGACTACAAGGCCAGACACAAGAGACAGATTTGAGGAATGGCAACAAAGGTGGCCAAATGGAGCAGGGGAAACATATTTGCTGCACACCAATATACAGCACAGACAAAGCAGAGTTTGCCCAGCTCAATCAGGGAGGAAGGCATGAAGGTCACACTCTTAAGGGGCACAGCCAATAACCACTGAACTCCTAAGGGAAACATACAAATTTAGGCTAATTCCTTCATTTTAAATTAATGCAAGGGAACTGAGATTCTAAGAGATTTTTTTTAAAAAGTAGTGAAATGTTATTCACTCATTTAAGGAACAGAATTAAACTCTACAGGTTTGAACTTCAGTGCTTTTCCCACAACTCCACATATTCAATTTATTTTACTAAAACTGCCATTAAAAATCTATAAATAACAGTCAAAACAAGCCACTTTACATGCATAAAGATTAGCAAATGTAAGTTCAAACTAATTAAGTCCAAATTAAATAAACACTGACACCATTTCCTGAATGAGCTGTGCTTGAATTCCACATTTTAAGGTATGGTAGACTGTATTAACTTACACCTTTGTCCTCTTTTTGTTCTGTTTCTATTGTTGATCCCTTTTCAGCAATTCTTCTCCTACAAAGAAGGCAAATCCAATTTTTAAAAATATCATCTGACGCAGTATAAAAATGACTTCACTACGAGGGAAGAACAGCATCTAGTCAGTTGTATTGGGAATAAAATTAAAATCCTCTCAATCCTGGGCATGTCCACTATAATGAAATTCCTTACCTCCTGGCCAGCAGGGCGCTCATTTCTTCCATTAAACCACTACCCCCTAAAGGAAGGGGTCCATTTCCACGGCCGGTATCTGTTTTAGATGAGGCTGAGTTCACACCAATAGCATTCCCTCCACTTGGGAAAGAGGCATCCTCCATCTTAATGAGAATATACAGACATAATCAACTCCTATGTTAGACCACCATATTTTTATTAATATATTACATTTAAAACAGAAGGAAACATCAGCATTAATTTTAAAGCCTAAATATTATTTTTTAAGCCTTAAGAATCAATAGATTCTTTATATATCATTGACTTTATATATTAACAAGAGTTTATCAAAACTAGTATCACCGAGAATTCGATTAAACAATATCATGTGTCTCTTCCTGTGTTGCCCTAAAAAGGGCAGAACTTTACTTTGATAATATTCCTGCTAAAACAATCCCTGCATAACTTGAATCTAATCTTGAAGAAAAATCAGACAAACCAACTGAAGAATAACAGGCAAAATAACTGTACTATAGTCTTCAAAAATGCCAGTATTACGGAAGATTGAGAAATTGTCATAAAGCATATCCAAGAGACATTATAACTAAATGCAATAAATGATCTTGCACTAGGAAAATATTTGTCACTAAAGACATCATTGGACTATAGGTGAAATTTGAATATGATATATTTGTAGATTACAGTATTTTACCAATGTTAATTCACACTGAAGTACTTAGAAAATAGAAGCCATGGCTCATGCCTTTAATCCCAGTACTTTGCGAGGCTGAGGTGAGCGGATCACAAGGTCAGGAGTTTGAGCGCAGCCTGGCCAATATGGTGAAACCCCATATCTACTAAAAAAAATACAAAAAATTAGCTGGGTGTGATGGTGTGCGCCTGCAGTCCCGGCTGCTTGGGAGGCTGAGGCAGGAGAATTGCTTGAACCCAGGAGGTGGAGGTTGCGCCACTGCACTACAGCCTGGGCGACAAAGCAAGACTCCATCTCAAAAAAAAAGAAAGAAAGAAAATAGAAGCCTGATGTCTCTGAGTTACTCTAAAATCATTCAGACAAAATTACATGTGTAGACAGGACGCAGTGGCTCACACCTGTAATCCCAGCACTTTGGGAGGCTGAGGCAGGAGGATCACCTGAGGTCAGGATTTCAAGACCAGCCTGGTCAACACTGTGGAAACCTGTCTCTACTAAAACTACAAAAATTAGCCGGGCATGGTAGTAGGTGCCTGTAATCCCAGCTATTAAGGGGGCTGAGGCAGAATCACTGGAACCTAGGAGGTAGAGGTTTCAGTGAGCTGAGATAGTGCCATTGCACTCCAGCCTGGGCAACAAGAGTGAAACTGCATCTCAAAAATAAACAAACAAAGAAACAAATAAAGTGCATGTATAATGAAGGAAGCATAGCCAAAGAAGGAATAATAAAGCAAATACTGGTAAAATGTTAACGGGTACATCTAGGTGATGAAATTATAGAAATTATTTATACTATTCTTGCAACTTTACTATAAATTTAAATTATTTCAGTTTTTAATTTATTTTTTGAGACGGTGTCTCATTCTGTTATCCAGACTGGAGTGCAATGGCAGGATCTCAGCTCACTGCAACCTCTACCTCCCGGGTTCAAGTGATTCTCCTGCCTCAGTCTCCAGAGCAAATGGGATTTATAGGTGTGCACCACCATACCTGGCTAATTTTTGTATTTTTAGTGAGACAGAGTTTCACCATGTTGGCCAGCCTGGTCTCGAACTCCTGACCTCAGGTGATCTGCTCACCTCAGCCTCCCAAAATTCAGGGATTATACAGCTGTGAGACACCGCACCCAGGTAAATTATTTCCATTTTTTAAATAAATGAAGTTCCTAACAGTTCACAAAATTAGAATACAATAAAGTCAATATTTTAGATATTTAGAAAGAATAAGACATTTAAAAAAAAAAAACAACCTCAGAAATGTATTTACCCGCGACACTTTCCTAAGTTTTGCTCCGGCAATTGCAGCTGCAAGTCCAGTTAATGGGCGATTGTCTTCTGACATGGATCCCGAAAAGAATCCAGATGCAGGGAGGGGAGGGGCAGGAGGCGGTGGAGGTGGAGGGGGTACTTGATTAGGGAGAGGAGGGGGAGGAGGAGGTGGTGGAGGCCCAGAGGATGGGAGTGGAGGAGGTGGAGGGGGTCCTGGGGGAGGAGGGAGTACTACTGAAGCCTGTGCAGGCCCTGGTGGGAGTGGTGGAGGAGGTGGAGGTGCAAGTGGTCCCAAGACAAGGCCTGAGAGAGAAAAATGCAAAGTCAGACCATCAAAAATAAAGCTGGGTAAAATTATTTTATGTGGGAAGGTACAGAGAGTCCCATGCTAAATTAAATTGACACATGTATTTACTTAATGAGTTCAATTTATCATAGTTGTAAAAGTCTAGATCAGTTTTTGAAAGATACTGAAATGTAAAGAAGGTCCAAGTGTACATAATTACTTTGATATTAGAGCTTTAGTAATAGAATGATGCAACAGATATCTAACTAAGATTTTTTTTTCATGGGGTTGTGGTATATAAACAAAATAAATAGTTATAAAATTTGGGAGAGAGGTAAGCAATCCTGAAAAAACAAACTAGTATATATGATGGCAGTTAGTACTACTTGAAACAACAGACCCAAAATAATCCGCATTAACCTTAAGTGTTGAGACAGTAAATTCAGTAATAGTGAAAACATATATTTAGTTGTTTACAGTTAAAGTGGCTGGATTAAAGACATGAAGGAGGAGTAAATCCCAGGCTGCAGTATTTTTTTTAAAACTTCACATTTAAATTTAATGCATAGGCGAGGTTGAGAAACACTGAAGTAAAGGAGTTTACTAGTACAAAGTAAAACCTCAAAATAATACTCAGAAATAATTAAATACCATAGAACTTGAAGTACAGAGTTGTTTTAACCCACAAGATGGGGAGCAAGAAGAGAAATGTTCAATTCTTATAAAATCACAGAGTGAACAAGAATTTATTTAAGAACAGAATACTGAAATAGTAGGTGCTCCTTTTGTTAAGGTCTAAAAAGGGTGTTTTCAGAACGAATAAAATGCTATTTTGCATACTGGGTGGTAAATGCTAACTTTTTCAGCTTGAGCCCTTACACAAGCAGAAAACATCAATTGTTCAAAGAAGCATCTAGAAATAGGATGTCCCTTCTGTAGGGGTTGTTAGAGTTCTGAGGGTACAGCAGATCACTTTGTCAGCTGGCTGTGCCCATTTTTTGTCACAGTGAAACCAAATTGGACATTTTAGAATTCTGACTCACCTTTTAAGCAAATTTGATAAGTCAACAACAACAACAAAAATATATATACAGCAATAACAAGACTTGCGATGTTTCTTTAAGTACAAATTTGTTTTCAGCTTTCTTTCTGCAATCCTCCTTAAATCATATTTTTAAAAACTAGGGTTGCCAAGCATCTTATTTACTTACAGAACCAGGTCCTTTTCTACTTACAAATAATCCACTTAGAGATTACATCCTCCCTTCCCTGTTACCATAACAACAGGTAGGGGTGGGGAGAATAATTGCAGAGGATGCTATTCTGTCCCCATTACCCCTCAGGCCGCTTCTTATTGTAATTTTGGACCTTGGAACCCTGTAGGACATACATGAAGCCTGCCATCCTCTCTGCTCCTCCTGCAAAGTCATAATGCTCCAAGGATTAGGGTGACACCTATCCTGAAAAAGTCCAACATGGGGAATCTAATATAGGAAAGGCAAGAATGAACTAGGGCCCAAGATCAGAACTGCTCCAAAGGAAACTCTGGGATGATGTATCTAATGACTACAGTTGGGCACTAAATATATCTAAGTCTCCCAGAAAATAAAAGAAGACAATTTAGATCATGTATGTATTATGTGGTAGATTACTGCATCAAGCAAAGTTTTCTCAGTGAAAGAAACATATTGGCTGGGTGCGGTGGCTCACACCTATAAACCCAGCACTTTGGGAGGCCAACTGGGGCAGATCACATGAGGTCAGGAGTTCAAGACCAGCCTAGCCAACATGGCAAAACCCCATCTGTACTAAAAATACAAAAATTAGCCGGGTGTGGTGGCATGTGCCTGTAATCCCAGCTACTTGGTTGGCTGAGGCAGGAGAATTGCTGGAAACCGGGAGGCGGAGGTTGCAGTAAGCTAAGATTAAGCCCCTGTACTCCAGCCTGGGCAACACAGCAAGACTCTGTCTCAAAATAAAGAAAGAAAGAAACGTATTATGAGGGCTCTTAAATACTAGAAAACATTTTTAACTGTAATACTACAAAAGATATCAAAACCTAGTTCAATATGAAAATTCCTCCAAATGCAATTACTGTAATCCAACAGGAAAAAAATTTTTCTACTTTAATTTTTTAAATTAAAAAAAAAAAAACAAAAACCCATGGCATTATGGCATATAAATGTTCAAGGATCAAAAACATCCTACTCATCCATTCAGGCAATTAAAGTTGCTGCTATATAACATTTTCAAGTGATTTGCTGTTAGTAGCAATAATGAAAGCCTTACCCTGTTGGGCTGGAGTCTCGGCCGGCTGAGAGGCTGCCTGCAAGCCTGGCTCAGAAGCAGAAGAGTCTCCCAGCACAGAGTTTAGAGGAGTCTCAACAGAGGCAGGGGCAGCTGCAGAGGGAGAAGGGAGAACACTAGGCTTGGATGAGGGAGTTGAGGCAATAGGGGTGCTTGGAGGAGGAGAAGCTTGAGATCCACAGTGTGACAGTGATGCGAGGGAAGGCAGTGGAGGCGGCGGCGGAGGAGCTGCTGGCCCTGAGGTAGGCGGTGGAGACACTGGATATGTTACAGAGTCAACCAGCCCATTGGGTGCTGTCGGTGATGGAGGCATTTGGGGCACAGGAGAAGAAACACAAACAGGGAGGACAGGCCTTGGACCAGTAGCTTTGCCTGGGGGGCTGCTAATCATTATTGGAGGAGATGGAGGGAGGGGCGAAAAATTGGAAGTAGACCAGGCACAGGGCTTCGTAGCTGGAGGCTGAGAAGAGGGTGTGTTCACAGGAGAAGAAGGTCGAGAGTTTTTGTTCAGAGGACGAGGAACTGTAGCGTAATGGGGAAGAACAGGGTGGAAGGCTGAACCTAAAGATGTTGCAAAACGTGTCGCTGAGTGTCGCAGTGGTGGTGTAGGGGGTGTGGAAGTAGGTGGCAAAGCAGTCACTACAGCATAATCAGGAGTGGCATCTGACACTGGAGCTGAGATGACTTTAGCGTATGATGGAGGAGGTGCTGAAGGAGGCTGGCAACTGGAATACTCAGGAAGTGGAGCATTATACAGGGAGCTGTCTGAAGATGGAGCTGGACAGAAGGTGGAAAGCAGCAGCAAAAGACAGGATAAAAAAGGAGAGAGAAAAAGGGAGCTAGTGAAGCCACAAAACCAGCATTCAGACACAATGTATAAATGTAGACTACAGTTAGTACCAGAGAATTAGGCACAAATGCAAATAACTATCTTCACCCAAGAATATTTTAACTTGTAAATACATTTTGAGATTCAGAAGAGTATAAGTTTCCTTTTTATCTAATAAGTGGATTAATAAATTTAACTGACTAATTTATCCTTTACAAGAAAAAGCTAGTATTAATCTTAATTTTTAATATTTAGTCCACAAGAAAAAGGACATTAAAATCACATGAATAGGACCATAAACAGAAGAATAAATTTAGTTGTTTTTTTAAAACAACAAATAGCAAAACTAGTAAAACTGGCAAAACATTTAATACAAAGTGTGAGAAACTTCCTATTTGATGCTTATTTGTGGGAAAGTTTTGTTTTGTTGGCCATAACTCCAGAAAATAATTAGGTAGCTAAAAATATATAAATTAACTTAAACAATAAACCAACCAACCACTATTTAATCAACCCACATTGAGACTTTTTATATAGGCCATAAGGAATATTCTTAAATCCTATAATGAATGTTAATTTTAATAAATGTTAAAATATCTCAAACTTTCAGCCATATCTTAAACCTTTTGTCTTTCAGTAACATCAGATTTCATAATTTTCACTAATTTTTCGTAATACTAGAAAGCATACTTAAATAACTGGTCAGTTTTAGCGAATATTTTTCACCTACTAATTCTTCCTTCAAAAACTTTCGAATGCAATCAAGCAAATTTCTTGCTGAATGGTACTATAGCCTATAGTATTTGAGACAATTTATGTGATCTCATGTGGGAAATATATTTGAAGTTCATCCAGTATAAAAAATTTCCCATAAAAACACACTTACACTTTATAGCCAATTTATAGGGAGTTAGAATTAGAATGGCAGAATAAAAATTTCCAAGAGCTTTAAGTCTCCAAGCAATAAAAGCAATATAGAAACAAAAAGAAATTGTTAAAGTAGTAATTGCTGCATATTTTTCATAATTTCAAATTGTATGGCTTCATCCCAAGCATCTCAAATGTGAAATATTTTAACACATGACTGCACAAGAGACATCATCCAAGCTCAGATACAAGAACACAGAAGGGTTTGTAAACTTCTTACCAGCATTTGATATTCTGCGCTCTCTCTCCCATTCCAGCTGTTCCCTTTCTAACTGTTCTTGTCGCTCCCTTTCTTGCCTCTCCCGTTCCAGTCTCTCCAGCCTCTCTCGTTCTTGTCTTTCTTGCCTCTCCCGATCCAGGCGTTCCTGCCGCTCCAGGCGTTCCTGCCGTTCCCGTTCTTGTCTCTCTCTCTCTAGCTGTTCTTGTTCCAGTCGCTCCCTCTCCAGCCTTTCCCTTTCTAACCTCTCTCTCTCCAACCTCTCCCTTTCCATTCTTTCTCTCTCCAGCCTTTCCCGCTCCAGCTCCTTTTGTCGTTGCTGTTCTTGTAGTTGTCTGAAAAAAAAAAAAAAAAAAGGTAAAAACATGCATCTATAGATAATCATCATGAAAAGTAATTCTTTTCAGCTATGTAAATTATTTTTGAGTCAAATAAAAGCAATGTAGAGCATCCAATCAACATCTCTCTTCCACATAACGGCCACCTTGGATAGAGATGACTTATGTTTCATACAAATAAAAAACATTTCTCCTATTGGCATCATAGGAGCTGAATGCTTCAGCATATTACACTAACATTTCATTTTATTCTGTACTTTTCGTGAGTACTGTTGCAAGTAAATGAATTTTCCAAATAACTCAACATACCACTTTAATGACCAAGTCATTATTTTAATCATTTAATGAAAAAAATTTGTAAAGTTGTAATATCCTTCCTAACATCAAATTTAATTGTACAAATAATAATTATCATTTCAGAAAAAACAATGGCTGGCTACAGCAATAGTTCAATAAATGTTTACTGAACAGGCCAGGTGTGGTGGCTCACACCTGTAATCCCAGTACTTTGGGAGGCTGAGGCGGGTGGATCTCTTGAGGTTAGGAGTTCAAGACCAGCCTGGCCAACATAGTGAAACCCCATCTGTACCAAAAATATAAAAAATTAGCCAGGTGTGGTAGCGTGCACCTGTAATCCCAGCTACTTGGGAGGCTGAGGCAGGAGAATCTCTTGAACCTAGGAGGCAGAGGCTGCAGTGAGCCGAGATCACGCCACTGCACTCCAGGCTGAGTGACACAGCAAGACTCCGTCTCAAAAGCAACAACAACAAAAATGTACTGAATGAAAAAGAGACAAGAAAGAAGAAATAAACTTTAAATGATTTGAAATCTCATACCCAGAGGCAACTACCACCAACATTTTGGGTGTGTATGTCTCTCTCTCTCTATATGTGTGTGTATACATACATATACATCTATATAACATATAGATGATATAAAAACATGTATGTATATATGTATATAATGTGTATACATAGGCATATACGTATACATAACATACATACGTGTTATGTATACATACACATAAATAACATACACATATATACATGTCATATAGGTATGTATACACATATATAGACACACATCTATACACATATACCTATATAGACACACACACACACCTATATACCTTTAGGCTTTCCCTCATGTAAAAATACACACATAAACTTTAAAAACCAAATAAAATATAATCATTTCCTGCTACTGTGAAATCCGCTTTTTTTCCTCCTACTTAATATATTGTGAAAGTTGGTCTGGGTGAGGTGGCTCAGGCCTGTTATCCTAGCACTTTGGGAGGCTGAGGTAGGAGGAGTGCTTGAAACCAAGAGGTCAAGATGGGCCTGGGCAATGAAGTAAGACCTATCTCTACAATAAATTTTAAAATCAGCCAGGCATGGTGGTATGCACCTATATTCCCAGTTACTTGGGAGGCTGAGGGAGAAGGATTCCTTAGGCCCAAGAGTCTGAGGCTACAGTAAGCTAAGATTACATCATCACACATCAGCCCAGGCAACAGAACGAGACTTTATCTCCAAAAACAGTGAGAGAAGAAAGGAGGAAGGGAAGAAGGAAGAAAAAGAAGGGAAGGAAGGGAGAAAGGAAGGAGACATAAGCTAGTGAAATTGAGGATATCTAGGATGAGAACCTGCCTGTGTGTACAACTCTGGCTGGCCACACACACACACACACACACACACACACACACACACACTCTTATCCTAAGGCGTTTAGTTCAGTATCTGTATTTTCCATGAATGCATAATAGTCAATTGTTTAGCTGTTCACAGTCTAAGCAGTCTCCTATAGTAGGATATTAAGTTATCCTAATACTGTTACGAATACTGTCATAACATTTATCTTCATCTTTGAATCTTTCTCTGTTTCTATAGGATCAATAAAGGCACAAATTTTGCTAGGTGAAAAGGTATGAATTTCTTAAGATTTTTGACACCTGGTTCCAAATTGTCATTAGGAAAAGTTGCATCAATTAACTTTCCCTAAAAAAAGTTATCTTTGCCAGGCACGGTGGCTCATGCCTGTTAACCCAGCATTTTGGGAGGCTGAGGCAGGTGGATCACCCGAGGTCAGGAGTTTGAGACTAGCCTGGCCAACATGGTAAAACCCTGTCTCTACTAAAAATACAAAAATTAGCCGGGCATGGTGGTAAGTGCCTGTAATCCCAGCTACTTGGGAGGCCGAGGTGGGAGAATCACTTAAACATGGGGGATGGAGATGGCACTGAGGTGAGATCCTGCCCCTGTACCCCAGCCTGGGTGACAAGAGTGAGACCCTGTCTCAAAAAAAAAAAGTTATCTTTATCTTGTACACATACATATTTACACGTATATATTTCATAGCACTGTGGGGAAGATTAAATGAAGTTATACCTAAAAAGCTCTTTAAGAAGTACTTGAAACATAAGAACACTCAGTGTGGGCTGTAACAATTATTATTATTTGGAAATTTCAAATTGGGACTTTTTCTGGACTGGCTAACTGGGCGAGTTCTGGTTAGAGACAAAGCTAAATGACAGCACATGCATGCCATCCTTTGTTCATTCCAGCGGTATCAACACACCAGTAAGATCTTTCCAAAAAGCTCTCTCCTTCATGTTTCCTAAGCTGGCTATACAACAAAGGAAAAGGCCCACTGACAAATACATCAACCCCACTCCTCTCACAAAACACACAGCCTCTCCTGGATATTATCACCACACTTAACAAGGACTGCAAGAGAAAAACGTAAGAAACTGAGTTTACTTATGAGTATTTACTTATGAGTAGTTGTTTGAGTACTGACTACTAATAAAATCAGATTTTCAGGATCTATAACTGACCTCATTATGTTATTTGGTAAATCACCAGCTGCCAAAGTTTTTGAGGGATAACGATATCCCTGCAGGGATGAGGGGAAGAAATTAGATGTTTTCAAAAGAATGTTTTTAATAATAAACAGAGAAAAGTCAGGGTTGGTGGTGGTGGTTGTTTTTCTAATAATCTGCAGCTAATAAACTCAGCTGGAGCTTGTATTAAATTTCAAATGTTCGACACATATCAAAAAATATGGGCCATTTTAAATATAATGCTCTAAGCAATCTGTTGGGACCAAACTGCAGAAGATACACCCATATTATTCTAATTAGAATATATTTAAATATAGAAGCTATATTTGAGTAAAATATTAAAAGTAAAATATTTAACTCAAAAGCACGGGAGCTGTCCCAAGAAATCTATGACGAAAAGATTCAAGTTTTTAGATCTTTGTACATTTCTGTGTTACTTCTTCTATTTTTATCAAAATAACATAAATAGTTTTTAAAGTTTATAACAAAACTAGTCATACACTGCCCCAACTCTCCCACCTGTTTCCTACTCTTGTAACTGGTTTCTTACATTTTAGCTTTCATTATTTACTTTCTAAGAGGAAGATGCCTTCCACCACTCCCTCACCACTCATGCTTCTCCCAATATAGAAAACAGTGATCTGGGGTTTAAATCAATATCCAGGATTTACATTATTAACATGATAATGTAAATACTGCTCACAGCCGAATCACATAGTATTCTTTGACCACATTTCATTTATCATTCAAGTTCTTAGTCGTGGGTTTTTTTTTAACCACCAAGTTAATGGTTGTTTCTCTAGGCAATACAATTATTTTGATGCATACAAAAAGCTTAAATCACAAGGAGAAGGCCAGGCATGGGTGAGGTAAATCTGAAATAATTACTGAATAACAGCATTTACAACTAGGGTGTACTGACTTAAGAAATTTGTTCCACATGTCATCATGTTCCAGGGTTTTCAGGCTATAAAATATAAGGAGTGTCTACTGACATAGGGAAAGAGCACAATGCTGGAGAATACTTCTAAGTTCACAGACAGATGATTCAAGCAGGCAATTCATATAGCTGTAGGAGATTCTATTTTCTTGTTCTGAAGGTACGAAAAGAAAGTGTTGAACACTTTAAGCTAATTTTTAGCCTGCCTGCTGAAAAGATGCCCATCTAAATGTATTTCCCAAAATAGTGATTCAAGCAGAAAATCTCTGGCTTCTGAATCTTGTATGGCATGAATAATTCCCACCTAAATTGGATGCTTTATAAATTTGACTCTCATGTTTTGACCTCTAAAGCAAGACATTTATGTAGCTTTCTAGGAGGAGTTTCCAAATTTATAAACTTTGCTTTGGCTCAAAATTATCACTGCCAATTCACATACTGGAAATGCGCGTGGCTCCTCTTCCTAGAGTTCTCTCTCCAACTGTTTTCTTCTGTCATTAATAGAATCATCTCAGGATGGTATCCAAGATCGGATACCAAAAGAACTAGTGCCTTAATTCTGAACCATGGTAAACAGACTTTAATTTTTCTTTTAAGCTAGGATACATTCTACAATCATCTGGAAGTTTCTGAGAATATAAATTGTTTTCAGAAACAATTATGGTGCAAATAACCAGTATTAATTTTTAAGCATTAAAAAAATACCAGACACAGTTCCTCCCACCCCTGAATATCTATTTCTCTCCCAAATATCTATCCTCAAATGTAAATAGATGCACAAAGCACCAGCCAGCATTGAGATTAATAGCTTCTTAAATATATATTCAAATATCTATTTCGTTTATGTTGACTCAAAGACTTATTACCTGAAGCAAGTAAAAAGCAAATAACAACATTTCAAAATACATTTCACCCAGCTTTACCTATAATGAATAGTGATAGGCAAATAAGAGTGGTTTCAATTTTAACAAAATGAAGTAGGAGCAGTCTAGGAAAAATATTCTGAGTTGATAACATTTAATAACACTGTTATTATTGACATTTATCAGAAAATAAATCTACACACATATCTGATTGTATAACATGGGCATTTCACTTCGCTATCAGTAAATAAATTAAAAATGGATAAAATGTAATAATATAGCCAAATTTTAATATTACAAAGCCCTGAGACAAGAGCAGAAACTCACAAGAGAAGGCGGTCAACTTTTGGTCCATCCTGCCTCTGAAGGCCAATCGGAGGGCTGTACACTCTCATTGCTCCAACTGCTCAGTTCTGTGCCGTGATTATCATTCCCCTTTTATAACTTTCAGGTGGTACTGGTGATTTGTGAATTATTTATAGATATTAACCATATTAAGGTTCTATGTGGAGACTAACATAGGACTGACTCATGTTTCTTAGAATATGTTTTCTCATCATGGCCAAGGAAGCCAAATATTAATTATATGAGTAGGAACCAAAAACTATTTAATAAATGATATAATAATAAAGGGTATTGGACTAATAAAATGAACACTCAAAGTAAACATTTGGTTTATTAACTCTACATTGATTAAAAATAAAAAATTAAACAATAGTAATATGTAACTTAAAAACCCAAATTATAAGGCTTATAACAAAACAGTAATCCTCTTACTAATCCTCACCACTTATGATTTTGCTCCCCAGAAGCAATTATTTTCAATACTCTGGTACTTATCACAGTAATTCATTTAGAACTATTACTTCTTGATTTTTCATATTAAAATTTAGATGTTATCTACTGACTTCCTGTTATATAAATAATTCCTACATCTCTAACTCCCCAAAACTTTTTCTTCTCCATTTTCCCAATAAACTCCTAACACCACTTTGGATACATCAAGATTCATGTATCATGTAATTTACTGCTGATCACATTTACTTTCTAGAACAATTACTTTCTTACTCTGGTGCTAAAAAGTAGTACTTTGTTTCATTTGATTCTTTTTCTATATACCTATCCCTACTTCACCCCACACTCTCCATTAGAACTGTACTCCCTATCCACATGGTCCACATAGCAGAAGACCCATGATCAGGTTTTTCTGTTCTTTTGTTTTGCTTTTCATCCGCTGGGAGTCTTAAGCCCCACTGGGAGCTGTAAGCCCTCCTGACACCAACCGGATGGGCTGCTCCCTAGGTCTTGCTTTCACCTTAGTTGTGCTGGGAATTGCTTATTTCTTTCCTAAGTTGGATTCCTTATCTCCTCGATGCTCTCGTGGGTTCATCATTCTTGCTTTACTCCCTCATCTTAACAGAACACATCTTCCAATAGCTTCTTAGGAAGCTGTGCAGAAGAGGAGGTTTTAGATGGGAAAGAAATTCTCTCAGGATTTTGAAGCTCCCCTATCTTGTCGCTCCCACCACCCCTTACCAAGCATTTGAAATCTTATTTATTCTAGGACAGCATTCTAAAATTCCATAGTGAGAAGCGTTGGTGGGAAGTCTTTTTGTTTTTCCCACTTGGTGGGCTGGACACTTGGCGAGATTTTCTGAACTAGACGAGAAGCTAGCAAACTGTATACAGCCCTAGGGCCAAATCTGGCTACATCCATTTATTTCCATTTTGTCTATGGCAAGCTATGAAGGAAGAGTCTAGCAAATGACACAGATGGGCCACAAAGGCTAAAATGTTTCCTATCTCACCCTTCACAGAAAAAGTCTGCAGGCCTTTGATCTAGATGATCAAGTCAATGAATTCCAGTAAATTTTCTGATTTATTTGCAGATTCAATTTCTTCATGTTTTTTTTCTCCTCCCCACTCCCCCAGAACTCCTCTATTATTTGGATGCTGGATCTTCTAATCTGAACTTCTTACTTTACTTTCTTTCTCATATGCCACCTCTTTGTTTTATAACTACTTTCAGAGAATAAATCCCTCAACCTTAGTTCTCAAAACTTCTACTTCTTTTCTTTTTTCCCCAGCTTCCACGAGTGAGTGTTCGTGGAAAGGGACCCAAACATGGAGTCTTCTATTTCTTTTTTTGAGATGGAATCTCGCTCTGTCACCCAGGCAGGACTGCAATGGCCTGATCTCAGATCACTGCAACCTCCGCCTCCCCAGTTCAAGCGATTCTTCTGCCTCAGCCTCTCAAGTAGCTGGAACTACAGGTGTATACCACCATGCCTGGCTAATTTTTGTATTTTTAGTAGAGACGGTTTCACCATGTTGGCCAGGCTGGTCTCGAACTCCAGGCCGACCGTATATGATCTGATTCCCTTGGCCTCCCAAAGTGCTGGGATTACAGGTATGAGCCACCGCACCCGGCCCTATTTCTTTAAAAAAAAAAAAAAAAAAAAAAAAAAAAAATTAAGGTGGTTTTAAAAAAAAAAGTTTCCAAGTTTACTTCCTTGTTCTCTGAATGATCCCTTTAAAATAACTTGCAATTTTTATTTCATCAATGAAATGTATTCTCTTAGCTCTCTAAAGCTATTGCAGTATATGTCATCCAATTTCAACTCTTTGTTTTGATCTTTCTTTTACAGAAGTTGTCCTCAAAGGTTTGATGACCCTTGGCTGTCTGTTCATATTTATAAGTAGTAGCACCAAAGTTGATCAGAGGCCCTTAAGTAAATGAGCTTCACTGGCAAGGACCTTGAGCGTCAACACCTCTGTCTTCTCTTGACCATGGCAATTTTCCCAAAGAGGAATCTGTTTCTTTCTGGGCTCTACCCGTCTGGCTGCCAGTGTCTAGGAGCTGAGCAAGGGAAAGAAACCAAGTTGGCCAACTTTCACCTAATCCCTCTTTTCATTTGGCACCTTACCCACATCCTCACAGCTGTGAATTTATAATGCAAATTGATAATGTTTCTCATTATATGTTCCAGTAACAGCATAGAAGAAGGCCAGTTAAACAGCCAAAGTTAACAGGACAATTTCACTCAGCTTATGAAATACAAAGTTGGCCTGAAGGTATTTTATTGTGCCTCTGAAGATTAAATCAAGTTTTAAAAAATGACTTTTATATAAATAATCACATGAAATAAATTTTAGAAATAAAATTTCTACTGGGAAGCAACCTTCACACTAGACTGTGCTATACATCCTTTCCCGCTGTTTGCTAGCCTACACAACCAGATCCAGCCATGCACTACTGTCAGCTGAGAGAAAGTGAAAACCAGTACTAAGTGTCTATATAAATATTCAGATATTTTAGAGTTTTGTAGTATCTTTTTCCAAGTATGGCTTAACCATAGGCAAAAACAGATTGTATGGGATATATGTCAAAGAAAAATGACAAGTATCTTTCTCATAATTTGAAATTTACTAAAGTGATAAAAAGCAAGATGCCTCTTTTTAGCATATGACAAATGCAGGAAAAGAGTTTTAAAAAGAAATTTCTTAGCATAGTATATATAAGGCTCTTACAAGGTAGATACAACCTCATCTAACCGTACCATCGGTCCTGGAGGGGAAAAGAAGCAGCGTACTCACACTGCACGCGTGTTTGCATCTCCTTGCCTTTATACGCCTACTCTTTCTTCCTGGAATGCTCTTCCCTTCTATGACTGGAAACTCCTACTTTATTACTTCTTCAGGCACAGCTCAAAGAGCACCTCCTCCATGAACCTCCCACCAACTCCCAAAAAACACAGAAAATCCTAGGCAGCAAAAGAAGAGTGTGTTATCTTAATCAACTCAACAATCTTCCTAGGTAATGCCTTCCCTAGCACCTGGGAAGTCTCTGAAAGGCCATTTACCAGCTGAACATCAATAATTCCTCCTACAAACCATGGGTTTAGAGTAGGGAAAAAAATTAGGCAAAAGTGAAGAAAATTACTACATTAAAGGTCAAACATATATTTCTGTCTTATACCCCAAAACCTGCAGACAAATTAATTCAGTACCAGAAACTTCTTGACTTTTTATTAGAAATTTTATTGAGGTTTCTAATCTCAAAACAGCCCACAATGTTCACTGTGGAGGTAATACTCAAATGTAAAATAAACATTCAGGAAGAAAATACAAAACACTGTGTGATTAAGTTACAGGAATTCAGAAAAGAAGAACATTAGTGTGCCTGGACAAGCATCTACAGAAAATGACAATGTAGAAAGGATATGAGAAGGACATGTCAGAAGAGGTGAATGCCACACACAACACAGAGGGAAAGATGAGTATGGTATACACAGAGACAGTCATGAGTGGCGAAACAGAAACACAGGTGAGTTCCTAAATGCCAGACCAAAGAAATAAACTGGACATGAGGAGAGGTGGCCATAGGAATGCTGAGCAGGGAGATGGCAAGACAGTAGTCTCTGAACTCTTATTCAGGTTGTTAGATTGAGCAGTCCTGTAATCTTCCTCAAAATTCTACTAAAATTCCAGAAACATCATTAAAATACATATAAATAAACCATGACCAAGTAGAAAAATGAAGGTGGTGGTCATTGGTAAGGGCAAATTTATCATCAGATTTCTGGTAGACAGATAGGATAGAAAAGAGTTGAATGTTTAGAATTCTTCCCTAGTCTCCTAGAGACTCTCCTAGAGACTAGTATTCAACATCTCTACTTAGATCTCCAGTAAAAATCCTAGCCTAACAGCCTCAAAATTCATCTCTGACATTCATCCCCTAACAAGACCTGCTCTACGCAGTCTTTCCCAACTGTTAATGGCAACTCTATCCCTCCCACTACCTTAGCCTAAAAACCTCAACCCCTCTTCTTCCCTCATACCCCAGCATACAATCCACCAAGACATATAAGGATCTGACTTCTCACCACCCACTTCTATGACCTGGTGGGAGCCACCATTATCACCTGCCTACTTCACTGCAATAGCCTCTTAACTGGGGTTCTTGCTGAGCTGCTGTCCAACCCTGCACCTGCCTCGAATCGTCTCTCAATAGTCTAGGCTCAACAGAGCAGCCTGATTGATTCTGTTAAAATTTTAAGTTAGATCGTGCCTATGTTTGATACTGTACAATGGTTCTCATTTCTCTCAGAAGAAATGTTAAATTCTTCACAGCAGCCTGTAAGGCCCTGCATGATCTGACCTCCATTACCTTTGACCTTATCTCCCAATACTCTCTTCTACTCCAGCCTCCACGGCCTCCTTGTTTGCCCTTGTACACAGAAGCACCATCTTTCCTTAAGACCTCTTAATAGAATGCACTTGCACAGATATCTGCTTGGTTAATTCCTTCTTTTTATCACAATGAGATCTAACCTGCCCAATCTATTTAAACTCACAAGTGGTGAGACTCATAAGTAATGGATGGAAAAATAAAATAAAATTACAACCAGCAATTCCCTCTGCCTCTCCAAAACATATAATCCTCTTTACTCTGTTTCATTTTTTTCCCCAAAGCACTTATCATCTTCTACTATATGTCATGTTTATTGTCTGATGGGTTTAAGGCTTTTTGTTCCCTCCGCTCCCCCCACCCATCTCAATATAACTTAAGCACTTAGAATAAACAATGCCTGTGACATAAACAAATGGAGCAGCAGAGGCATCTACAACCCAGAACACATCCTGAAGATGGTCAAAGCAGACATGGGAAGAGGAACCTGGGAAGGACCTAACTTGAGGTCAGCAGGTAGAGAGAATGGGAATGAGCAGTGCCACAGTAATCAAGCTGATTAATAAGTACATACACTATCTGAAGAACAGCTGTACCAGCTCCTCCCGCTGTCCTCCCCCAAACCAGCTCAACGGATGGAATCGCATTTACCACAGAAGACTGTTCTCTCAAGAAACTGAACAAGCTGCCTCAGATGAGCTGGGGCTTCCGGTGGAACTTTAAGTAGCTCAGCATTTGTGCGGTTCTGAGGCCTGCCCGCTCCCCATGCTGGTATTCCAAAGGTTAGCCTGTCAGCCTACTTTCTCTGCCCACTTTCAGAGAACTCCCAGTCATGGAGGAATGCTGCCCAATAGAGAATAACTTTGTATTCTACCACTAAACCCCACAGTAATATTTAAAGATCAAAGTGTTATAGAATCAGTCCACATTGTTTCAACGTTTTAGTTAAATTCGTCATGTAAAAACCATAGTAGTCACATAATACTTTATAATTACCAAAGTAAGACTTCTTGAACCATAAAAATATTTGAATTGTTAAGTGTATCTACAATATTTTAAACCTACCATAACTTTTACAGAAAAACAAAAAAAGCAGTTATGAAATTTTATAACATCTCACATCCAGCATAACAAGTATCTGGTAACTTATTAACGATAGTTCCAAAACTTACTAATGTAAGAATAAAAGCTGTGACTCTTAAACAGCTGACAAGACATAATCTACTTTAAACATTAGGATGCTCAGTTTGTCTTCTGCAGCATAAAGAAAAAGTAAAAGAAATAACTTGCAAATTTACCTTCTTTGAATTTCCATTTCTTCTTGAGATGGGCCATTCTGAACTTGGGCAGGTAGCTGTGAGTTTTGTCTAGGCAATGTTGGCCCTACAGAGGGAGAAAATATTACAGATTAACATTATCTTCACATCTAGCTGGATAGAGGAGATAAAATCATGAGAATAACATAAAACCATCACATATTTACAAACGTGTCTTCTTTTTGTCTAGCAAAATAAAATATAAGCTTTATATAACACAGAGCAAATGAAAGATTGCAACATAATACTCTTGTCATCTCCAGAAGGCTTACTTGAAACAAATGGAAAACATCAACAATAAGGAAAAATAAACATTTATATATGAAGAGCTTGAGTAAAACAAGTGTTTGATGAGCATCTGAATAGGCACCTAAGCTTGACATTTTCTAAGACAATGAGACATTCTCTTTGGGGTAATTATTCATGAAGTGGAGAGGGAGAACTTAAATGAGAAATCAGAATTCAAAAACTCACCTAAATAGAACACTGGAAATGAAAAACAGGAGAGAGAGAGAGCATGAGAACCTTATTACTAGACTGAAGTATGCTAAAGCATTTATCAAATTTGCCCAATTTAAGCTGCCATTTTTGTCTAATGGCCTAGCATTTCCATCACTGGTGAAAAAACATTTGCTAAACTTCCACATAGTAATGAACCTACTGAACTGAATTTTTAATGTAACAGGTAATTTTAAGTTTTCATTTAGGGTAAGAAGAAAAACTTGCATTCATACAACATGGTTCTGTCATGAGACACTAATGACCATCCATTCCCACATACCATGTACAATGCAGACCCATTTTTTGCATCTTACATAGAATGCCACTGACTTATGGGGTATCTTAATGTCATTGGATATAAAAATTAAATCTGTCACAAAATGAGATAAATACTGGACCTAATATATAATACCTAGGGTTAAAGTAGAACAATCTTAAAGTCTAATCCAGTAAACATGAAAGTAAAGAAACAGTAGTTATCTTCCACTCTTGGAGAATATATGAGTATTGACATACTATATATATTTGTGAGTTCTAGTGTACCAGCAAATGCTCCTAACAGATATTTTGAAAGATTTGTAGACAACTAGTATTTAAAAGTTACTAAATAAATGCTTCTATGTACTAAAGTAAATTATTGTAATCTATGGGCTAATCGTGCAAAGTATTTTATACTAGTGGAGTAGATTTCACAACTCAAAGTAAAAATTTATTAGGATGTAATTAATGCAGTACTGGTGTATCCCAAGTGTGGAAAAACAGAATTTGATCTGAACTTACCTACTAACTTTTTTCCTCACCTCTTTACAAATGTTTTTAGATTAATCATTTAATTTGTCCTCTAAAGACAAACTGATGACAAGTGCAGTAATATATTTCATTTGATTTCCTAAGAGTCTGCTATTTTGAGAACCAAATAAAGGAAATATAAAAAATATTAATCCCATGTAATTAATAACATAAAACCCAAAACTTTTGAAATTAAATACACACGTAATGTTTGTATAAATGAAAATACATGATTGCTGTCTAGTAAATAGAATTCTTTCCTTGAGAAATTAAAATAATGATGTAAAAACAGACTGTCCTATTAGGCTATACACTAATGTTTAATACTTTACAGGGAAAAGACCTCTCTTCTGGGGACATACAAAGTGGGGGGATAAATCTGAGGTAGCATGAAATATTTGGGGAATGTACTTTATATATCCAAAGTTATGTTTATCCAAAGTACTAAATGTGGGCATTTAGCATGGGCAACTCACAAGACCATTATGGTTTAACTATTTTTTTTAAACAATGTTTACTTGAATATATAGTTGAAAGCCTCAGGCTGCTTAAATAATAAAACAGCTGAATGTCAGTCAGCAGATTAGACTTGGCATCTACCTCAAAGATGAATGCAATTGTACTATTCACACCTAGGATAGGTGTTACATATCAAAGGTAATTTTAATGGATTAGAGGTTTTAATTCAAATATATAAATTCAAAAAAATGTCAAAATTTCAACTCAATCCTATTTAACAGTTTTTTTTTTTTTTTTTTTTTAAAAAAAAAACCTAACAAGTTTAATATAACTCACAAAAGCTGAGAAAAAAAATTTAGCAATTTATAGAACCTGCTTTGGAATTTTTTTTTTTAAAGCTTTTTAAAAGCTTACTAAGCAAATCTATTTAGAAAGGAGATTTTTTAAAATGTGGGTAATATTTTGTGGCTGTTATCATCATTACAAAAATAATTTCTACAGTTTATTCCTGCAGCTGAGAAGAAAAGCTTCAAGGAAGATCCTTTTAAAATGGGGAGAATTTTGATTCTAAAACAATTCTTAACAATTCGTTTCTACATGGTTCTTTGTGATGATAATGGGCTTTTGGTCTCTCCAGACATCCTTTAAATGGGAGGGGTTTGTGCATGTGCAGGGAATCACTCCCCTTGTTATTTTTTCACATCTATATTTAATCTGGTTGTTCTGTTTGTTTCTTCTTCAAATCGTCAGGTTGCAGTAACTAGCACATTGAAATTTATGTGCATTTAAAAATTAATACAAACCTACTACAAATATTAAAAGTTCCAGGTAAATAGAAACTTCAGGTACACAATTACATTTTTCCTTTTTGTCAAACATTCTAATGGGCTATAAAATTGGTAAGTAATACCAAAGGCACCCCACATGACACGAAGCAGGCAAGTTTGTCAGCTGCCACTGTATGTTCTGGAATATAAATATTACTTCACACAGGTCACATTCTCAAGTAAGTATTTGTATTCTCATAAAACGCAAAACAGGTACTTTCATAACCATTTCAGTGGGCAAATGACAATATTTTATGAGCATCATGTGGTGGTGAACAGCCCTTTGGGGAGGGAAAAAGAGGGAAGAACAACCAAGGTTAAGAAACTAGTGAACCTGCTTTGCTCCTTCTATGTTATCATTAAGAACAGCAGCTGTTTGAGAGTTTGTTTTTCCTCTCACAGCCAAAGATAACGGCTGATCTTAATTTGTCCTGACTACAAGAAGAAGGTATATAGCAAAGTTTGTGAGTTACTGTTTGGAACAGAGAAATGTGGCAGTGTCACTGATATAATATCCTATAAATGATGAAAATCGGATCAGGAGACTCTCTAAAATAGGAATTGCATTTCAATCTTGCCTTCAATATTAAGTTTGGTTAAAGCACATTTCACTTAATGTCACATTTTAATTTTCACAAATCTATTTTCACAATTAGCCACAGACTATTTAAAAATACAGGTCTTTTAGTCCTGTTAAAGACAAGTAAGTGTTATTATATACACAATACGATCAAATTTAAACTTAGCAACGTTGTAATTATATTGTTTGCACACAGTTAATTAAAGGTAATAGTTAATGGGGGGAATCTGCTTTTTAACATATTATTCTACAGCTTTAAACATTCACCTTCACTTAGGTCAAATCAACATTTTTCTCTGCAATTGGGTAAAGTATCCATTATTCTACGTATAAACCTCAACATATTAAGTAGAAAGGTATACAACATTGGGTGGGCTTTCAAAATGAGCTAAAGAGAGTCCTAATAACACAAATATCAATAATCACTCACGGCTAGTTCAAAGCTAGCCGGGAAGAACCCCCAGGAGGAGGCAGAAAAATGAGGTAAAAAAGTTATTGATTACACATTTAATCTGCAGTGTTTAATTGTGGGATCTGGGAGGGAGAGGAGGGATTTATGAATAGCCACACATTAGGCTCACTGCTGTAACTGTGTCACCTGAAACAATTCTAAATATAACTTTAAGTGACTAATAAAGACATTAGCCTTTTCTTTCCTTTTTTTAAAAAGAAGTTTACAACATGTACTTCTTTGCCTAAACCAGAAAATACATACATTTTAAAATAATTATCTTCATAGGTAAAGAAACAGTATCGTTAGTATTGAGGAGTAACATTAAAAATTCTGAGTCACATAAAGTACATACACAGAGCGTTAACACTTTATGTAAAATTGGAGCTATACTGTATGTCATTTAATAACTTTCATAAAATAATCTGGCTAGCAAGGTACACATGAGTCAAAAAGGCATATATGAGGTTTCTTTTCAAAGCTCAAATAATTAAAAGTCACTCTTTGAAACTTGGGTTTTTAAAACAGAAAATTTCAGAAACAAATGGAAATAAGAATTTAGACAAGGATATGTATCTATCTGTGTTTACAGACAGATATGTATCCTTAGGTATGTATCTGATTATCTCTAATTTGGAGTGGCTAAGTGACATACCTGGTTTGTCCATGCAAACAATACATACATGTGCACACGTGTGTATGAGAGTGAGAGTGAAAGAAAACACTCAATAAGCCTAAATTCACTCTTAAGCCACAGATATCTAACCTACTGAACAAAGGAGGCTATCAATCAGAAATCAACCTATTAAAGCAAGCATTGGTTTACATCGGCCTCACAACATGCACACCTAAAATTAATTCAAGTTAAGCAAAAGTTCCCTTTGAATAAGGCACATTTACATTCCTCAAATCATATTAAGATGAGCAAAAATTTTTTCCTTAAATCTCAATCAAAAATTTGCTCCCAAACAAAATAATTAAAAACAAAAAATGTACAAACAAACAAAAACCCCTCTCATCTGTGTTGGAAGAGGTGGACAAGAATAGTTTTAAGATCCTAATTCTAACTAAATCCTCACTAACAAGCCAACTCAAAGCTGACCAAATCACCTACATGAACCACAACAAATATCACAACATAAAAACAATAGCTTGCTATATATCCCAAATATCACAAACCAGACTATGGCCTAAGAAAACAAAAGTTATGGAAATGCGCAAGTAGCATGTACCACAGCTTGAAAAAGTAATGTAAACATAATGTTGCTTACCACAGAAAATACATCGCAAATTAGTGCTGTCCTGGGTAGCAGTAACTTTGCTCTGGGCTGCAACAGACACCTTGGTGTTAGAAGCTTTGAAGGACAACGGGGCCATCTGAAGAACTTCATATAAACTAAAAGGTGCTTTGAAATGTTCAAAATGTATTTATACATACGTCCTATCTAGATCCTCATCCTGGAAGCTCTGTAATTCAATAAAACGCATCCTCTTTAACACAGGCTCTTAAAAAAAATTATGCAATCTTTTTTTGTGGAAAAACCCTATAAGCAGCCATAGATCAAATGATGCACTTACAACTTAGTTATATCCTAATTATACGGTTCAAGAGTGCAACCAGCATTTTAGGGTTATATTTTTTTAAAGTCAATGAAGATAAGGTAGAGGAAGTCAAGATCTATGGCCATTAGCATTAATTTCACAAGATCTATCCTCTCATTTAGGAGAACTGAACCTGAAAAAAATTTAGGGGAAGTGCTTAAGATTAACTCATTCCTACTAGTTGAAAAAAGACCAAAGCCATTATAAATGGGCCACTGCAATAAAGAGTTTTATATTCATTGATACAAAATAAGAATATCTACGGTTTGCTAAAAATCAGCTATTTACTACCAATCCACATTTTACTATTTTTTTCAATATATGTGCATATTTGACAAAATGTCTTATTAAAACTGTGTGGTCAGATCAAACAGCCATTTCTTTAGGCTATTTACATTAAATTTTAGCTTAAGTATCAATAAAGTAATTTTTTTTAGGAGAAAAACTCAATGAGAAGGTGATGATCTAAGAAAAGGGGAAGGGCTTATCTGAAATCAAGGTGACAGTCAAAATTGGGATGAGAAAAACAAAAGTAAATTTTTTTTAACTATTACTTTAGTGACATCCAAAACTTTACATCAATAATTTTCTATAAAATCCTAAAGAAATTCTTTTCAGCATGGGAAAGATTTTCTTTTTCCATTGGTATTAACCAAGAAACAATTAGTGGTTAAAATGTACTGGGGCTTAAGAAAGACCACATAAAGGCAAACAAGACAGTGTTTTAGATCTCCCCTAAGACTATATTATTTAAAATATACAACTCATGCTAACTAAAAGTTTAAGAAAAATCAGAAACAAACCAATTTATATTTAAATAACACAAATCTAAAAATGGTAATGTCTTATATGAGAATTTTTCATTTCTAGAAATTAGATTTAACATAATCCAATTAAGTCTTGCTTTGAAAATATTACATCCAGTAGATATTTGCAAACAAAATAAGATTGATAAATGTCACCTTTGCTAAGTATTTCCAACCACCCAATCTATTATTATTATTAAAGCTGCATGCACAATATTTATTTACAGTAATGACATAGAAAGACCACAGGCAGACATATAAAATGTCTACCAAGCTAATGAGATCATTCCATAGGAGATTTAAACAATTTAAAAAATTTTCCATAATTTTAGGTTTAAACTGTTTTTTTAAAAATCTGTCTTACCGATGTTTGCAAATGGCTACTTCTATAATACCTTTATTAAAGAAACATGCCTAGTCTTCAGGTTTTACCCTTCAGTTTCTTTATTCCATATTTAAAAAGAAAAACCATAAGGACAATTTTTAAAACTTACAAGAAAAACCTGAGAAATTATCTCTTCTCTGACAGCAAAGAAACTGCCACATCCCATTACCAATCATGTTGGCAAAAAGTCATCTGACAATTGTCAGAACGCAGGTAAACCATTATTACTGCATAAGACAAAACATTTTCAACCCAAAATTCCCAGTCTTTCTCACAGTGTCAACTATTATAAACATTCTTGCACCTGGTATCTTTAAGCATCTTCTTTCCACTGGCTTTAACTTCATACCATCATGTAAAATATTGATCTAAATTCTGATAGGTTGCTTAAATTCTACTGCAGTTTGCATTTCCTGAAGATACTAAATTATTCATTCTGTCATATGCATAAGCCTAACAGAACTTCCTGCTTAATACTGATGCCATTAACTCTTTTCATTCAGTCAGGGGAGCAAAGCAGAGTGGAGAGAACACTTATTGTACAGGCTGAGTAAATTTGGTAATACGATGTTTTCAGCATAGTTTTTAACACTAGCACTGATGTTACACAAACCTTACATTTTACCTATGAAAGGACATGTCTCTTTAAGTTAGCCATATATATGTATTATTATTATTTTTTGCATAGCTGTCCCTTGATCGCTAATGCAGTTGTCAAACAGCCATCCTTCAGGCTTACCCCTGCCTTTAACATACTTTAACATCAGGTGTTTCGTATGAGCAGGGAAATGCAGAAACACTGGGTAAGTTAGAAGGAGTGGAAAATGACAGGCTGTTTAGATTTCATTGGTATTACTATATTTTATTACTATATATAATTACTATAGTAGACTCTGTATTCATGATTTTCACAACCAGTGGTTCCTCCTGTTAGCAGTTAGTCCCCAAGGCAATTGGTAATGGGGATATGACCCATCTCAGCATTGTTTCTTAGGATTAAATGAGATAATGTTTGCTTAAAGACTGGCTTGAATCTGATCTGCATTCTCTGGAAAGCTGGTCAGTTGAGTGGGTGAGTAACCACAACATCAGCATCTGAATTAGTGGTGTTCACACTTCGGACCATCAGTAATGCCCCCAGTTACTTCTCTCTTGATTGCAAAGTTCTATGCTATACATTTTAGAGACAGAGTGAAAGCAAATGTGTTTATGTTTGCTCAAAGGTATCCAGAATGGAAGGGAAGCAGATACTGCAGCGGTACAGTTGCTGCATTAAAAAGAAGTTACCACACTGCAGGGCACTGTGCTAGGAGGCATGAGGATTACAAACAGTAAATTTTACTCAAAGCAATGCATTTTTAAAGTGGCATTTTGAAACATTTTCAAAAATATTTCAAATTTTGTTTTAAAATTTGATTTAAAAAACTTTTATATATCTCAGGAAATGGAGCATTGTGCATATATAGCCATACATGAAAATGTACCGTCATAAGTATCTTCTCTCTCTCTTTTTTTTTTTTTAAACTCAACCTTAAGACAAAGCTATGTATGATTGGGTTTTTTCCCATCCTTTATGTCTTGTAATCCTCTCCCAACTGATGACTCGAATGCATTTTATTCCCTTCTAAGCCAATGTGAAAATGGCTGCTAACAGTTGATAACTTGCTGACAAATTAATCGGCTGCACTGGCAATAGTCTT
The DNA here is from genome assembly GCF_009761245.1 of Sapajus apella. NCBI lineage: Eukaryota > Metazoa > Chordata > Mammalia > Primates > Cebidae > Sapajus > Sapajus apella. The sequence continues at coordinate 27,415,304 of NW_022436962.1, forward strand.
AATAACTTCCTTAGTCCACCACGTTTCGTAAGCGGTTTATTTTTAGTTGTGAAATGAATGGCCCTGCCTCTAGCTAAATACACTCCAAAAGGCAACTAGAAGTTGAGGGGCCTATCATTTACCAATACTGTCATACCCTAATGCCTCCAAAGGCAAGAGTAACCTGTGTCCTCAGGTTCACTGCTCTGCTTCCTCCTCCTGAACACAGACCAAGACTTGCCCATTAAATGCCCTCCCACCATCTGTTACTAAGGGCATTATTAAGTATATGCTCAGAGAAATCGCCACATTCTGGTAGAATGTTACTTTAACTAAAACAATTAGCTTCTATTAGAGTGTCGACCCTTTAATCAGTGCTCTTAACCAGAAATCTACTACCTTTTCTTTTACTTCAATTTAAGCAATTTTGAAGTCCTGTTAACGCAACCTCCTAATTTCTCTCTCCAAACTATTTCCATTGCTTCTGTTCTTGTTCCATGATCTATTGTTTAGCAGTGCTCAGGATGGGCAACATGTATCCCAGAAGCTTAACATATATCAGTTGGGGCAGGGAAGAAAATAGTAGCACTTGCGACCATTAATTTTTCTCATCCTTTTTACTGTTTTTTAATGTCTTACAATGTATTCAACACGTCAGCACCAAAGTGTATATATATAAATGATGAACACACATGTATCGGGGATAAGCTCTAAAACTGAGAGACCACCAACCTAGACAATTACATTAGCATCATCTAATTAAGCTGCCCATTCCAAACTTGGTATCTGTCCCTTCCCCACAGTCGCCAGTGATACTTTAATGATTAACAGATCAAATCATTGCTCTTAGTAAAAGCTCTTCAATTGCTGCCCACTGCTTTTAAATACCAAATCCAGTGCTTGCCCCTCCACGATGTGATTGTTGTGTATCTCATCCAATTCCTCCTCTGTTGCTCTCTGTGCTCTAGGTACACTGGTCTCTCAATTTCTCAAATACGCTGTAACATCTTTCCTCTGCAGGGACTTTTTGACATATGCATGTGCCTTCTACTTCCATATTTTTCTCTTGGTCAACTGGCATGCCTCTGTTCAACCAACTACAGCTTTCTGGCAGTTAACAATTAGAGTTACTATTAGCCCTCAGAAAACTAAAATAATTTATTCTTCACTAGGAATCTCACGTCCTACTTTGAGTTTTATTGTATATGCTTTTTTGCTGATTAGTCACTTCAAAAGATTTGAAAGGAGAGAAACATAAATATAAAATTAGGTAATATCAAATTTCCTAGGAAATAGGAGGAGTCAGGCTAAAGACTCAGGAGAAAAGTTTTAGAAATATGAAAGAAAGAGAGTTTGTTTTGGTTTCTTTCACTCTGGATGGGAGTGAGCAACAGAGAGAAAAAAGACCTGGAATAGCCTAAAAGCTTGACGTTTTGGGGGAAAATGATAAAGGCACCCAATTCCATAGGTAAAGGTGGGGACATTCAAGATAAGAGGATATCTCACATCATTTTAGGGAAATACAATTTTACTCTCTTATTCACATGTAAAAAACTGAATCTCCTTTAACCAAGAAGGGGGTTTTTATTCTATGAAAGTACTTTAAAATGATTTTCAAAGACCATGACTGTTTTCTCCTACTTTTATAGGAGAAAAAAAGAATTAAGAGAACTACAAAGGTATGAAGTTTCTGATAACTGCAAACTAACATACTTAGGGGTGGGGAAAAAAATGAAGGCAGTGGAGGCAGGGCTATTCTGGGTAAGAAAACTGAGCCAGAGGACCAAGAGAATAAACCTCAGAGAGTTCCACAATTTGGTCAAGAATTCATCCCTGTTTACATTCAATTTGGCACTGAAAATTGCTACACAGTTCTCCTTTACATAATTTACCAAGTTTTAAAATGTTTATTTAAAACAAAAAAAAAACGAAAGCATCTCAGGAAGGCTTCTTGTTTTGATTTTAAATCTCTTTGCTTTAAAAACTTAAGATTTAGCCATTACTTTTCACTATACACCACACTCATACAACTTTAAAATAAGAGCCAATTACTAAAACTTAGAAACTATGCCTAGATACATGAATACATGCTTTTAAACTAAGATTTGCTTTTCAAAATGCCATGCATGATAAACGCTACAAGATGTACAAGTCTTGAAAATATTACACTAATTGAAAGCCAGTCACACACAAAAAAAACCCCACATATTTTATGATTCCATTTATATGAAATGTCTAGAACTGGCAAATCTTCAGTGATATTTTATATTAATAGTTGCCAGATGCTGAAAGTATAAAGGAATTGGAGGTAAAGAAACAATGACTTAAGGGTAGAGGGTTTCTTTCTTGTGTGATTAAAAACGTTCTAAAATTGTGGCAAAGGTTCCGCAACCCTGTGAATATACTAAAACCACTGAATCGTACCCTTTAAATGGATAAACCGTATGATCTGTGAAGTAAAGCTCAATAAAGCTGTTACGGAAAATAACAAGTGCCATGCTGTGCATATGGTCTTCATCTCACAATTGTTTATAACACAGAGTTTAAAAATATCCCAATGCCTACTGCTTTTTCCATTTTGAAAAGTATTAAAAGTGATTGGTGGAATTTTCAGTATTTTTATTTTCTTCTTCAAGCTTTTCTGTACTGCTAAAATTTTTATAAATAGTACATAACTTTATGATCAGAAAAAAATGAATTTATTTTCAGTTGAAAAACAAAATGCTATGGAAATTATAGTTCTGTTAACAAGAGTGGTTCTTGTTGGACAGAGCTCTAACTCTCCAGTTTGTTTTGTGACAGGGTCTCACTTCCATTGCCCAGGCTGGAGTGCAGTGGTGAGATAATAACTCACTGTAACCTCAAACTCCCAGGCTCAATGACCCTCCCGCCTATCTCTTGAGTAGCTGCAAGCCACCACATCCAGCTAATTTTTAAATTTTTTCGTAGAGACGAGGTTTCACTATGTTGCCCAAGCTGGTCTTAAACTCTTGGCCTCAAGTGATCCTTTCACCTTAGCTTCCTCAAGTGCTGAGATTACAGGAGTGAGCCACTGCGCCTGGCCTAGCTCTAGTTTCTAACAAGAGAATTGGACATAAAGAATGAAGTGACTATGAATAACGCCAACATGACCCCAAATGTTTGGAAGGACTGCAAAGCCAGGACCTGAATACCCTTTCCAAACACCAGAACTGGTTAAGAGAAGACATACAGTGGCTATTCTGCTATCACACTACTTTCCAGGAGAAATAAAACCCAAAGGCATTTTTTAGGTCATGACTGTCTCAATACATATTCACTCAGGATGGTTCATCAAAAACCAGGATTGTCCTAGTTAAACAAAGACAGCTGTCTCCTTTTCCATGGGAACCCTATTGCCCTTGCCCTTCTCTCTCTGCACAATATTTCCGGTATTTCAAGAAGCCGCTTACCAAGAAGCAACCTTTATCTAAAACAACGCAGGACAGCTAATATTTAAATGACAAAGCTCTCCATGTTTACTTTTTGAAATTCAAAAATATGTAAAATTCGATTAAAATAGTTTTGTTGAATACATAAAAATTAAATAAGCTGGGTTTGTCTCACATGGGATTTACTACATAGAATTAAAGATGGCCAGGAGTGGTGGCTCAAGCCTGTAATCCCAACACTATGGGAGACTGAGGCAAGGCAATGAGGCCAGGAGTTAAAGAGCAGCCTGAGCAATGCAGTGAGGACTCATCTCTAGAAAAAATTTAAAAATTAGTTGGGTGTGGTGGCATGCACCTATAGACACAGCTACTTAGGAGGTTGAGGCAGGAGGATCCTTTGAGCCCAGGAATTTGAGGTTACAGTGAGTTATGATCTGCACTCCAGATTAGGCAACAGAGCAAGATTCTCTTTTTTTTAAAAAAAAAAAAAAAAATCTGTAGTTTATTCTAACATCGACAAGAAGCCATTCAGGGTTATCCGGTACACACTAAAATAGTTACCCAAAAACCTAATCTACCATCTTTCTAGCAATATAAGGACAATTCCATAAGTTATCTGCAGAAGAGACTAGAGACCCATTTCCTCGGCATCCATATCACATATCATTCATCCGGTCTTCAAAGTGGGGGCACGTGATTTCAAGGCTTGAGGAAAATTTTAAATCAATGGGAAACCAGTGATTATTTCTGAATGAGAAAAAAGTAAAGTAATTCTCTTTGTTACGATATTACCACACCAAAGAGAAAAATAGTATTTGCAAAATATACTCCTTAATAAAAAAATGTATTTCTTCCTACATGAATGACAATGTCATAGCCAAATACTCTTGAAATTTTCCAGAAAACAGAAGTCATTTGTTTTCTCATGTGAATCATTTCAGAAATTACAAAAGCTCACAGAAATAGGGCTACCTTATAAGAATTATTTTTGGTATCTTTACATGAGTAGCATTCTATGCTTGCTTCCTAACTACCATTCTGCACTATTCATGGTACTTATGCCAGCTTGCGAATATCTTTGACCATGACTTACCCTCTCTATACAATTAACAGCCCCATTAAGACCAACAATTTTGAATTATTCATTTTTGTTTCTTTCCTATCATGTAATATAGTACCTTAACAGGAGTACAAATAATTTCAGTTAACTATAGCATTTCTTCTCTTAGATTATAACAGCATCTACCTCTTAGGAATTTTTATGTATTAATGAAATAATGTCACAATATTCTTATATAAAATACCAACTGACTTCAAAGATACTGCTATTTAATATCATCTTCAAAAGACTCCTTAGAATTTTTCTATCTTGCCTAGGTTATGAAACCAGGAATGCCCATTGTTAATTCGGAGGCAATGCCCCAAAAGATGCACACGGGCAACCTGACAGGACGCCATCACGCTTCCAGATGTATGAAAGCACAGCCAAGATTAAGCTGTAAAAATTGTGGAACAAGTTTGGCTGCTGCTATGTGTTGTGAATGGTCTCATCAGAGTGAAAGTGGCTCCTGCAATTCATCTTTTATTATAAATGGAAAACAAGACAGACTGTTAAAGCCTCGCTCTGTTCTTGTTTTAAGAGGAAAACGTTCCACACAGAGGTTATCAAAATTTTTGACTGTTTAACATCCTGCAAAATGCTTCTTCAATTTATGAGCAATAAAGGGTAAAAATTCATGAATAAAGATAAAGTAATTACATGCGAATTACTATCCTCATGTAGGAAAGCATGCAAATAATCACAGATGACATCCTCAGGTCATTGTAGCACTACTGAATAAAGTTCAAGGCTATTGTAAAATTAGCCTGGAAGAACTGAAGTAACTAGCTGGACATGCATCAGACAATAGATTATAAGGTGCCTAACTGCCAGAGAATCACGGACGCAGAGAAAAGGGAATGAAAGGTAGACACAATATAGTGTCTGTATGACAACAAACTCCAGGCTAAAATAACTTTCTATAAGACATGAAACCCCTATTTATCAAAAAACAGTATCTGCCTCTTTTTAGCCATTTAGGCATTCCCACCTTGGAGGAGGACAAGATAACTTAAGTTCCACAACATAAGTAAACGCTGTGCTCATGAAAAATGAGGTTTCAGGTATGATCAAGCTAAAGCGGCTTTCCCAGTTAGTGAACAAGAACTTAAAAGTCATAGAAGTTAATGCATTTATTGTAATTTAGTATAAACAATTTATAAATCTACACATATGAATATGTAATTCATATATAATTATGAAAAATCACAAATGTACTGAGTGAGACACAGCTAGAAACAGTAACAACAGTTACTGCTATTAAATAGATGGTGGTTACAAAGCTAATTGCTGGGCAATTTTAATATATTAAGCATCCAAAAAGGCTGTCAGACCTACATTTTCCCTTTTGTTGACAGATGATGACAGGAATTAGGAATAATTTTTGCTACTTCTGTGACTTGCAAAATCCTGCTTTTTGCCAGCCCTCCATGATGTCTTCATGGGGGAGGAAAGAAGATGAAATACAGAAAGGAAAAATACAGGAAGAAAGAGCTCTGTTACAGGTAAAGCTAGGCATGTCTACCTACACTGAAGGGACAGAAAATATGAAAATAATCAAGCCCATCTGATAGACAACCTTTAAGATTTCTTTGCTTTGTTAGGCTGTCTAGAAAAGATAAATACAGAAATTCCGTTCTCAGTCAATAGCTATCTCTGCTAAGTTATGACAGTAGTTTTAAAAGGTCTTATTCCTAGGATCCACTTATACTCCTAACAATTATTAAAGACCTTAAAGAGCTTTTCTTTATGTGCATTATATCTATCATTATTTACTGTATAAATAATAAAATTACATGTTTTAATTTTTAGAAATTCAGTTTAAAAATAATAATGAAAAAGCAGTTACATTTAAAATAAATAACATTTTAATGAAGAGTATTTCTCAGGACAAAAAATGTTGATTAGAATGCTGTGGATTTACATTTTTACTAATCTCTTTGGTATTTAATACTAAAGATTAAATAATAATCCAGACAGTAGGATTATTTCATTTGCCTTTGTACTCAGTATACCGTGGCATACTGTTCTGGTTGAAGAATACTGAAGAAGGTCCCTTGAAAGAGTCCGGAGGCGGATCTTCAAGAATTGTCATGGACCATACTTTTTGAATCCCTGAATTAGAGTTTTAAATTCAAGACTCCCAATTCTTCACTGGGTTTAGCCCAAGAGAAAATTAAAACATGGAGAACCACCAAGTACATAGTAAGGTAGGCCTTATTAGCTCTAATGATTAGGACATATGTAAACTTTTTTTTTTTTTTTTTTAAAGACATGGAGCCTCACTGTAGCCCAGGCTGGAGTGCAGTAGCACAATCATAGCTCACTGTAACCTCAAACTCCCAGGCTCAAGTGATCCTCCTGCCTCATCCTCCCAAGAAGCTAGGACTATAGGTGTACACCATCATGCCCACCTAATTTATAATACATATATTTAAAGACAGGATCTCACTATGTTGCCCAGGCTGGTCTGAAACTCCTGGCCTCAAGAGATCTTCCCAAAGCACTGAGATTACAGGCTTGACTCACCATGCCTGGCCCTAATGAGAAGAGAATTAGCCCCGTCTAAGGTCTATGAATTTTAAGAGGATTAACTGCTATCAAATATTCACTCAAACTTTCCTTTTAGTGACTATGAATTATTAGATATAATTTCAAGCACTAATCAATGCAAAGAAGATAAAGCTATAGTCATTTTCTGATCCCAATTCTAGCCCAGAACTTCAAGGTTGTTCTTGTATACGAATGGGGGATCAGAAAACAGAAGCATAAAGGGAAGGCAAGGAAAGAGAACAGAAGAGAAGCATCCTTTCAAGAGAACCTGGCCCTAACATATCCACAGTAGCTAAAGAATAGCTAAATACAGTCCTTGGGAGAATCGACGTTAGTTATTCAAATAATCTTCCTTAGAGCTTAACTGTCTCACAACCTTGGTTGAGAAAGGCTAAGGATGGGCTGAAAATTGGGGCTTTGAGGTATAAGAGGTATGCCACAGGATCTGGAGCCTAATTCAGTAGCTCCCAACCTTTTCAACAGCTAGAAACCCTTTTATACGGTAATTAGCCCCCTTGAACTTGACATTTAGAGTGAATCTGCCCAAATAAACTGTATTTATCATTAATCATAAGAAATTAATGGAGTTTCTTTTGCCACACTGTGAACTATTTAAAGCCAGAATTGTGTCTACATGCCTTTCTTTCTAAAACCTGGACTGAGGCTCGCAGTAAAACTCAAACTTATGCCGAACTACACTTTCATTTTTACCTGTTTCTTCCAAAGTACTGATTTTCTTCGTATAGTGGAAATAATTTTAGGTATCGTACACATTGCATTCCAACAAATATGATACTCTCCCAGAGACGTCTATTATTAACATGTGAGAATAGATAGTCAGAATTCTTCCTTAATGAAAAAGTTACCTAAGTGAAGTACAATCAGAACCATATTGGTTTTCTACACCTGATTCTATCATTGTTTGAATTTTCTTCTCTATTTCTGCCTCCCCTCAGGAACTCAGGATATTAAGTGCTTGACTTATATCCTCCAATAGCTCCCTTTTCAAACAACAGCCAGCTTTCCGGAGTACAGCTTTGCCCACATTATCACTCTTGCTTGAAAACTTACTAAATCTCTACCACCCATAAGTCTCAAAGGCCCTTCTTGATCACCTACCTTTCTGAATGTATTCCTACCAGGCCAAACAATTCCCTGCTCTACAAACACATCTCAATCTTTCCATTTTTGTACATGTATGCTATTCCTCAGGCCTGATATGCATTTGCTCCTCATCTTCCCATGCATACATTATGTCCAAATTTCAAAATTCAGCCATGAAAGTCAGCTTGTCACTAACGTGTTCCCCATTTGCTCCAGTGAGAAGAAAGGTTCATCCCCTCCACACACCCAATACAGTATGTTATCTGTCCTCAGACAAATTTCTTTTGTTGTGTTACGGTTGTGTCTTATCTCCCCTGCAAGAGTAGAAAGAAGATCTGTGAGGACAAGACTTGTGTCTAATTTCCACTGGCATACAGATACACTCAAATGATGGATGAATTAATTTTTCTATAAAAGAAAAAAAAAAAAACCACCCAAAAGATACGTCTTTACTAGGCAGTTAAAACAGATGTTGGAGAAAACTTGAAAGTCTTTCTAATATTTTTTTTATTTCTCTAAGTTAATTCATATAGAATAATTTTCAATTTTTTTGGACATTAGCATTCAAAATAACGTTTTATAGTTTAATACTATGCCTCTGCCTTGTTTAATTCCCATGATATCCTGACATAGATATTCTCATTATTCACATTTTATAAATCAGAAAATAGCTTTAGAGAAGGCAACCTGCCACCAGAAGAAGAGACAGAATCAGAGTTAGACTCTAAATTCAAGTTATTTCTACTAAATTACAATAAAGACCTAAACATTTCACTTAAAAACACAAAACCAAAAGTAAATGCAAGTTTTCTTTTTCCTAATTTCTCATTCTGAACCGACTTCCCTCAAAGGCTTTTTTAAAAATGCTCTGAATATCTTGAATTAAAGGCCAAACAGCGGTAGAAAGAAATGGCCTAAAGGCTGGAAAACCCAATCCCCTTTGTGCCTTCCTTTCTAGTATGGACAATCTGGGGAAGTCCCATCTCTCCACATCAATCTCCCTAATTGGAAATTGGGAGTGACAACAGACACATTAACCTCACATTACCGTGAAAGCTGTAGATTCACAAAAGGGGATGACTGTAAGTATGAGAATAAAGTAGAACAGGCAGACCTATGAAAAGATTGTCCCCACCTATCCAATCCCCAAACCTATTACTCATTTAATACCTGATGAACAGATAGGTTTACAGGTTTCAAAATGTTAATTCTCCAATAAGATTAGCTGTTTTGGAAAGTCAAAATTAAAAAACATTGCCCAAGATTATCTTTGGGATTCTTTCCAGGTCCAAATTTTTAAGATTTCATGAAAGTAATAATAAAGAACCCCAAATGCAGTATGTCCAGAACCAAATGTGTTACCTTCAGTACAGTATTTCCTCTTCCACTCTGTCTGTGGTTAACAGTACCATCTTTACCAGGGACCCAAAATGACATACCTGGTCATCATTTGAAAACACTATTCTCTCCTTCCCGGCCTGTCCATTACATCTTACTAACAAAGAGAAAAGTTCTAAGATCTAGGTACAAAAGCCTCTAATGCCACTGTGTAGCTGTGGGTCCTTGGTGACCTGTAAGCACCAATCTCATTTCTAAAACAAGGATAATACCACCAACATTGTAGAGTTGTTATAAAGATGACTGGTTATGTATAAGCCAGATTAAGACCGGGCACACAGGAAGGTGATCAATAAATAAATCATTATTCCTGCCTCAGAAATATTTAATTTCTATTTGAGGACAAAGGAAGAAAGTTAGAACACTGCAGTGGCAGGTAGAGCCAGCACTAAATGAAAGCTGGTCACCTCCTCTTCATTCTGTTCCTCTCCTCTCTCTGCTTTGTCAGTTCAGACTTCATCCTTCTCACCAGTATTATCATAACAGTATCCTGAATTGATATGCATGCTTGTAACTTGCATGCTTACCAATCTATCACACTTGTTCTAAAGCACCAACCTGATCATGTCAATCCTTTATTTAGCTTCCTTCAATGACTCTTCATCACCTACATGATAAAATGCATACTCAGCACCAGGCCCTTCCCAACCTTCTCTTGCGATGCCCTGCCCCTGACCCCCACCACATAAATTCTCATGTCCAAGCCACATCATGCCATGTTTGTTATTTCCCAATTGCTCCACGCTCTCATGCTTCCAAACCTATCTAGAACGTTCTACCACTGATGAGCCCTCCCCACTCTTCAAAACATAGCTGAAACATCATCTTCTCTTCAAAGCTTTCCCTGACCCTAGAATTTTCTTTGGGAATTATTCTGAAGGCCTTTCTTCACACTACATTCACAAGCTGTATCCTAATTTTACTGGCCTTGTTTCTAGCAGTTCTAGCCCAACTGTGAAATCAGGCAAGGGACAGGCTTTATTTATCATGTTTGTATTTTCCCAGTGCCTAACACGGTTTGTAAAAAATATGTTTATTTGAAAATATTTTTGTGATATAAGCTTAATATTGTTTGCATTAATATCAGCAATCTGGAAGACTAAAAAACAAAACTGTCACTATAAAGTATTTCTAGAAACTGAGATTTTTAAAATCCAATTCATTCCAAACATATCATAGATTTTTTAATGCTGTAATAAAACTCATACAAATGCTCATATTGGAAGGTATGCCAGGCCAAATTATAATAAAAAACGGAATCTCAGTACTTATTATAAAACCTGAAGAAAATTTCAACCCGAAGGAAGGAATGACTTTTGACTATGTTCTCATGTTAAATAGATTAAAAAATAAAATCCAGCAAAAGTAGTCTTTTAGATAATGGTAAAATATTTATTTTGGGGTGTTCTTTTTAAAAAGGCATGCTTCATCTTAAGTAGAACAAAAGCAGTGGGATAATCTTACTGGTTATTTTCTTATATTTTAATGGATTTAAACAATTATTTCCTATTTTTAAATGATTTAAACCTTTTACAAAATAAAACAGTTGAGCAATTTTGCCTCCACCAATCATTGCAAAAATTAACTTTGTAGTTTATATAATCCGTAACTATTACCTACAAAAATCTATTAATGTACTGGATAAATAATAGAGAAATCAAAAATATCACTTTAGGTAATACATGCATTTAAAACTGAATCCATTTCCATGGAGAAAGGAAAAAATACACTGTAGCATTTGGTATAAAAGGAAGAGCACTAATTCAGCTCTTTTTCAAAAATGTTAGAACATGTGATTTGTGTTTTTTTAACTTCCAAATATAACTCACTGTATTTAGCACCTTCTGTACTTTCCAGTATATTAGATAATTGCATACCAAGTTAAAAACAAAATAAAGGAAAACATTTCTGCCACCCACCATTTTCATTAAAGAAATGGAAATATTACATAAACACACAGAGCACCTTGTAAAGGTTGGTACGACTAGTCCCCCCGAAAACTTGTTTTTTGTAAATTTAAATATTTGAGGATTTAGGGGACATGGAAGAAGAAAGGAAAATTATATGATTATTGGTTTTGGCACAAAATGTGAGCTAGTAATTTTCGAATTCGGCTCTAGAGAACCATGGAGGTGTCTCAGTGGTTGTGCATCCTGAACCCCACATTAATCAGAGAAGCTCCATATTTTTTTGTCCATTTTATACACTGAACTAACCAAACATCTCATTTGCACAAAAATGTTCATAACTTTTAGAAGTCTGGAAGTCACTGAGAAAGATCAGCCAATTACAACAGTGGATAATATTGATATCAGCACCTAATAAATAAAAATACAAACAGAAATGTTTAATATGAAAAAATGTTTTAAAAAGCGGTAAAACATTAAGAAACAGGCAAGACTAATATTTGTAGTTGCTTTATCAATAAGTTTGTTCTGCTTCTCATCAGTTTTATCAGGCTATAGTTTGTAAAGGGAAAAAACACGCAAGTTAAGCTTTTTAACTTAGTTTTGGAAGAAAGACAGTAGATGATTTCAGCAGCAAACTGGCTGTGAACCCAAACCAAAGATTTTTGGCAGGGTATGATCAAGCTGAGAGGCAACACTATTGGGTATGTTTGTTTAGATAAAGGGGAGGTGGCCCATATAACGTTGAGGTAGAGTACATACTTTTTCTACACTGGGAAATCTACATAAGAAATTATAACTATTCCCAAGAACACTCCTGATTCTTAACATCTTACTCTCTCCCACACTCCTACTTCCATACTAATTAAGGTCATCAAAAATAAGAAATAGTACTTAACTACAATAATTTAAGAAAACAGTCATTTTCTAAACAAATCAGGCTATTTAGAACTTTGCCATTCTATACACTTTGTTTTCCATGATGAAAAAACTACAGAACTAAAAGCTTCCCTGCCAGTGACCTGATCCACAGTACCAGGAGGCAGCTGTGATGGACCCATTTCTTCCACCATTACCTCTCTTTCCTCAGCCCCTAGTATGAGTGGTTGAGATAGTGACTGAGAAGAGAAAAAATACCAAAATCATCTAACAAGAATCCTATTTTTTTCCCATACTAAAATGCTTGTGTAGCTTGTGAAATGATTTGCCTATTTACCAAACTTTCTATAATGTGGAGCATTGTTTCTTAATGCTTATTACTTTGTAATAGAGAATGTAATTGAGTCTCTCCACATTAAGACTCATTAATTTCAAAAGATGAAAGATCAGAAAAAAGGCTGGGCACAGTGGCTCACATCTGTAATCCCAGCACTTTGGAAGGCCAAGGTGGGCAGATCACTTGAGGTCAGAAGTTTGAGACCAGTCTGGCCAATATGGTGAAACACCATCTCCACTAAAAATACAAAATTTAGCCAAGCATGGTGGTGAGCACCTGCAATCCCAGCTACTTGGGAGGCTGAGGAGGGAGAATCACTTGAACTTGGGAGGTGGAGGTTGCAGTGAACAGAGGCTGCACCACTACACTCCAGCCTGGGCAACAGAGATAGACTTCTTCTCAAACAAAAGAAAAAAACAATTTATATATATATCAGAAAAAACATTAATTAGCATTTGCATTTTGAAATCAAACTATATAACTACTCATTGATAGAAGCAATCCTTTCCATTTGGCTAAAAATAAAAAGTCAATGACAAGATGAATAATTTTAACTACTTTTAGAAAAGGAACATTTAGCTCCTAAGTTCCTAATATCAGTAACATTTAGTTCCTAATATCAATGGATACTCTTTTGAAAGTTTAGAAATAAAAATAATACTAGTTTGTTCTAAAACAGATGTATGAAGCCAAATGTCATACACATACATCTACTCTCCAAACTTTGGTCCCTTAATTATTTATCATGTAACTGACCTATTCAACAAAATATTAAGAATCACAATTCTAGCTCCTTCCCTATGGTAAAACTATGGTAAATGACAGCAATTCTTTATCTACGATAGCATGCTAATAAAACACTGATACCTGCAAAAGAAGTATAGAGACTTAGAAAAATGACCTACAAACAAGACTGTACAGGCTTTTCCATGCTATTTTCTGGACTTAGAGATAAACCAAGACAAGTTCTTGTGGTTTATTTTCAACTAGATTAAATATGCAAATTCTGTGTAAGTTATGTATTGATATTAATTTCCTCAAAAGAAGATCTGACATAAAACATCTAAAGGCATAACAACTTAAAGTTTCTGCAAGATCCCAAAATGTCTTCTTGCTCTGAAATTAATATTTGGAACAGACTAACACATGAGCTAGATGCCTCAATCCTTTTTAGTATAAGGCAAAGCATATATTTTTAACAGGTTTTGATAGTCTATACTTTCAACAAAGTGTCAAACTTTCATCTGTCTGTAACTCCTTCCTCTTAAAATATATAAATTTTATTTATAGCACATTTATATCATTAAAATGATTACTAAATGTACAATATAGGCAAGAGTAAACATAGTTGTGTTTTTATACCTGTTATTTTCTGATTATAAAATATATCTCTTCAAAGAAATAACGACACACTGGTATATTTTTCTATTTTTCAAACCAAGACAAAACTGAGCTCATCCTTGATACATACGGTTTTTTAAAATTGGAGTCTTTTTAAAAGTGATTTCTACATTCTCTTTCTAACCAATATGCACTATCAGAGAAGATGCAATTCATGACTTGTACCACCTGAGGGCACTCCTAAAATCTTTAAAAAACCAAGAATCACATTTTCATCTACTAGGAAGGTGACCTAGTCCTACTTCAAATTCATGGGCTCAGTAATGGTTTCAAAAACATCTTTCAGAAAACGTGTGCTTCTTTACACTAAGATGATAAATAAGCATAATTCCTATCCACTGCATCTTCTCTGAGCAACAAAAGAGTTTCTAAAGCAGGATGAAACACACCTAAATACTTCAAATAAAAGGGTTACAGAATTAAAGAGAAGTAAACTCACAGGATTATCTTTCTAGATTATACATTTATCATCAATAAAAAGTTGACATTTCTATAGAAAGTAAAAGATCAAGAACTACTTCAAATATATACATGATCAAAAAGTTAACAAAAAGATTTGCTTTAACATATATGTGGCACTTCAGTTCAAGAATACAAGTAAACCTTCAGTTTTGCTTTGGCTCTGGAAAAAAAAGAAGAAAGAAAATACAAGTAAACCATGGGCACCTTACCTGTTTCCTGTGAATTTAACACTTCTAAGGCATGCATCATGGCACTTGCGAAGACATTGGCATCCTCTTTGCTGCCAAAGTTGAGACCATACACCTGTCTAGCATCTCGCCACTGGTGGAAGGTCTGTGTAGCTTGATTGTACTTCAACCCTTTAGGAATGGCACAATTTATCACGACCTAGAAGACAAAAATTCTTTATAAAGTCAAACCAATAACTGGTAAAATCAAGGATGTCAACAAATCCTGATTGTGTATATTAATTCAAATGTGTTCCTAACAGACCTTGGCAAACACATTGAACAATTATCTAGGGTACAATCTACAGATATATCAGTCTGATGGAAGTTAAGCTTTCTGCTGAAACAAAGGTCTGCCATAAAACAGTAAATCGGCAAAACAAAAGAAAATCTATTTCCCTCATTAAATATATTTTAACTTGTTTGCTGAAGTATCACAACTACAAAAAGTATACACAACTTAAGAGTGTATCTCAGTGAATGTTCACATGAAGTCAATACCCTGATTAAGAAATCAAAGAGTAACACCAGAAGCCCCTCTTCTTAATTTCTCCCACCTCCCAAAAGGTACTAGCCACACTTCTAACATCATAAACTACTTTTGTAGGTTTTTGGATTTTATATAAATGGAGTTACACAATATTATAATGTATCTGCTCTTTTTTTTTTTTTTTTTTTTTCTTTTTTGAGGCAGAGTCTCACTCTGTCGCCCAGGCTGAAGAACAGTGGTGCAATCTCAGCTCACTGCAACTTCTGCCACCTGGGTTCAAGCAATTCTCCTGCCTCAGCCTCCCAAGGAGCTGGGATTACAGATGCCTGCCACCGCACAAGGCTAATTTTTGTATTTTGAGTAGAGATGGGGTTTCACCATGTTGACCAGGCTGGTCTTGAACTCTTGATTTCGTGATCCATCCAGCTTGTCGTCTCAAAGTATTGGGATTACAGGCATGAGCCACCGTGCCCAGCCATAATGTATCTGCTCTCTTATTCTCAAAATTATGTTTATAAGAGCCATCCACTTGTTACATGCAGCTGTGGTTTGTTCATTTTCACTGCTCTATGGTATTCCTTTGTACACATCATGTTTATTTAACTATTCTCCCATTAATGAACATTTGGATTATTTGCAGTTTGGGTTATTACAAATAGTGATATTATGAACTTTCTACTGAAAGTCTTTTGGTATAAACAAGCATTCATTTTTGTTGGGCATATACCTAAGAGTGAAAATATCACAGGATGTATGTATATTCAGCTTTAGTAGAAAACTCCAAGTAGCTTTCCAAATTGGTTCTAGTAATTTATACTTCCACAAGAGTATACAAGATTCTGTGCTACTTCCACATACTATGCAACATTACATAACTGTCCATCTTTATTTTAGCAATTCTGGTGGGTATGAATGCTATGTCACTGCAGTTTTTGTCTGCATTTCCCTGATTTTTATTAGCTATCTAGATATCTCCTTTTGTGAATAACTGCTTGAAGTAAGTCTCTCGCCCATTTTTCTCCTGAGTTGTCAATCTTTTTCTTCGATTTCTAAGCCCTTTATATATTCTGGATTAGATATCATTGTTGGTTATCTGTATTGCAAATACCTTATGCTATTCTATGAATTGCCTTTTCATTCTTAATGGTGTCTTGATGGATATAAGTTCTTCCCTTTTATTCTGTTCAAATTAGCAATCTTTTCCTTTATAGTTACTTCTTTAGTACCCTGTTTAAGAAATGTTTCTCAATCACAAGGTCATTAAAATATTGCCTCATATTATCTTGTAGAAACCTTATTTTACCTGTCACATTTGCATCCCCAATCCAACTGGAATTGATTTATGCCTATGGTGTGAGGTAGGGATCAAGTTTATTATTTGTTTCAATATGGTTGTCCAAATGATCCAGCACTATCACTGTGCTGCAGGTTTGCCTGCAGTACACAAATCAAGTGTCTGTGTGGCTCTATTTTCTCCTACAGATCCATATGCTTATCTTTTTGCCAACTCTATAGTGTCTTAATTATTGTAACTTTACATGAAATCTAGAAGACCATTAGAGTGTCTTCCTGTTTGATTCTTCAAAACTGCTTTGGCTCTTATTAGTCCTTTGTATGTAGCAAGTTTTACATTCTGATTATCAGTTTCTACCAAAGAAATTTTGGGGACTTTGAGGCTGCACAAAAGCTAACGTATCAATCTGGGGAGGGTCTTGAGTATCGATATAGCGGTCTTCAGTATGTTTCATTAGATTTATTATTTTATATTATTAATAGAGTTTTAAGTATTAGAATCTTTTATTATTCCTAATAATTTACATTAAGGTTTTTACCTCTACATACACAACCATGTCATCTGCAACTGACAGCTTTATTTCTTCCTTTCCAATCTGTACACAATGTATTTCTTTTTATCTTCATACGCTGGCTAGAAAGCACAATACAACACTCAAAAGAAGTGTTCATAACAAGTATCTTTATTTCCTGATTTTAGAGGGAAAGCCTTCTCAATTAAACCATTAAAAATATAATCTTTCATGTGAAGCGAGGTGGCTCATGCCTATAATTCCAGCACTTTGGGAGGCTGAGGCAGGTGGATCACTTGAGGTCAGGAGTTCAAGACCAGCCTGACCAACATGGCAAAACCTTGTCTCTACTAAAAATACAAAAATTAGCTAGGTATGGTGGCATGTGCCTGTAATCCCAGCTACTTGGGAGGCTGAGGCAGGAGAATCACTTGAATCTAAGAAGCAGAGGGTTGCAGAGCTGAGATTGCGCCACTCCCCTCCAGCCTGGGCAACAAAGTGACACTGACTCAAAAAATAAACATATACATAAATAAATGATCTTTCATGCAATAATTTTATTGATACCTTTTATCTGGGGGAAACCCCTCCTATTACTTGACAGCTCAGAGTTTTCGTCATGATTGAATACTGCATTTTATCGAGTGCTTTCCAACATCTCTTGAGGTGACTGGCTTTTCTGTTTTTATGCAGTAAATTACACTGATGATTTTCTAGTATCAAACCAATCTTACATTCCTAGGATAAACAATCTTGGACCTCACATATCAATTTTTACACATCTCTAGCTTTTTGTTTGATATTGCTCTGTTTGAAATCTTTACATGTACTTTTACGAGTGAGATTGACCTGTAATTTCCTCTCTGCTGTATTCATGCCAGGTTTTGATACCAAAGGAATGCTGGACTCAAACTGATTTAGCACTGTAGAGTTGGCAAAAAATATAGGTACCCTCTTTTGTATTCTCTGGAAAAAAGTACGTAATACTGGTGTTCTCTAGCTGTTCTTCTGTGTTTTCCTAGGAATTTCTACATTTCATCTAAATATTCAAAATTACTAAAATAAAGTAACTCAAAATGTCCCCTTAATCACTTAAATGTCTGTAAGATTCATAGTGATATCCCTTCTTTCTTTAAAACAGTTACTTAAACCATTCTCTCTTTTTTTTAAGAGCTGTACCTCACAAGGACTTTAGAGACAAACCTCTCCTTAGTGTGTTTGCCTTCTCCTGCATTAATTTCTGCTCTTCATTGTTACCCTCTTTCTATTAATATTTTATATGGCTTTAACAGCTTATTCTTTAATTTCTTGAGATACAATCTGAGGCTGGCTGAAAAGTCAACAATACTTCTTTTCTAAAATAAACATTTTAGCCTCTAAATTTCACTTTAATCACAAGTTTAGTTGCATTCTATTGGCGTTAATATATAGCATGTTCATCATTATTCGGCTCAACTAATTTTTCTCACTTCATTGTGATTTCTTCTCTGACTCATAGGCTATTCAGAAAGGTATTTCTTAACACCTACATCTATGGGATTCTCTATTATCTTATTTCTAGATTAATTCTGCTATGACCGCACACTTTGTATGATTTTAATCCTTTGAAATTTGTTGACATTTTCTTTAGGACCAAGCATATATACAATTTTGAAATTGTGACATGTGTATTTGAAAAGTATGTGTGTATATATGCCAATTAGGCTAGGGAAGTAACTCTGTTGTTCAAACCATCTATATAGTCTTACAGACTTTTTTTTTTTCTGACTACCTGTTCCATCAGTTTTTTTTTTTTTTTGAGATGGAGTTTCGCTCTTGTTACCCAGGCTGGAGTGCAATGGCACGATCTCGGCTCACCACAACCTCCGCCTCCTGGGTTCAGGCAATTCTCCTGCCTCAGCCTCCTGAGTAGCTGGGATTACAGGCACGCGCCACCATGCCCAGCTAATTTTTTTTTTTTTTTGTATTTTTAGTAGAGACGGGGTTTCACCATGTTGACCAGGATGGTTTCGATCTCTTGACCTCGTGATCCACCCGCCTCGGCCTCCCAAAGTGCTGGGATTACAGGCATGAGCCACCGCGCCCGGCCTCATCAGATATTAAGAGAAGTAAATTAAAGATTCCTGCTGTGACTCGCAAATTTGTAACCAGAACAATAGGAACTTTGAGATCTCTGGTTCCAAAACTGCAGCACAGAAGCAGGCCATAGAGAAATCTGCAATTACTTTTGCACCAACCTAATAGTTCCCTACTCTCCCTGCACCCCCAACAAAACAAAATCAAGTATATAGCACCAAAATGATCACCAGCAACATCCCACAGCTCAAATATGAGTAGGAGACAGTTCCTGGAGACACAGAGAAATGAAAAAGATCTCACCAGACAGAAAGAAAATCAGACTTCCATATCTACAATGGCCCTCCCCACAGCCTGCTGGCACCAAGCACACGGAAAATCTCCCCCAAACTCATGGCTTCTACACTGGAAAAAGTGAGATCAAGGGAAACAATGAACTTCTCCACCATCTTGGGTTCAGGGCAAAAGACCCATCTCTCGTCTCAAACCATGGGAAGCATTGGGAGTGCCAGAAGGGAGAAATACCCCTGAGGACAGCCAGATACAAAGTGGAGAAGCAGGACTAGCCCACAAAGTCTGCTGTGTAACTTGGCCAAAAGAGACACAGAGTCAAAGTGGCTGTTCAGCAGCACCATGCTGTACCCTAGCCAGCCTTCCCACACTACCAGGACATTTCCATTGGGACCTCATCAATTTGGGATGGGTAGTACTCTGATTGTTTACTAGAACCTGGGCAAATCTAGACTTTTTTTTTTTTAAGACAGGGGCTTGCTATGTCTCCTGCTGGAGGTGGCTCATTCCTGTAATTCCAGCACTTTGGGAGGCCAAGGTGGGCAGATCACCTGAGGTCAGGAGTTTGAGACTAACATGGCGAAACCCTGTCTCTACTAAAACACAAAAATTAGCCGGCTATGTGTGCCTGTAATCCAGCTACTTGGGAGGCTGAGGCAGGAGAATCACTTGAACCTGGGAGGCAGAGGTTTCAGTGAGCCAAGATCATACCACTGCACTGCAGCCTATAGGCGACAAAGTGAGACTCCATCCCAAAAAAAAAAAAAAAAAAGTTAAAATGTTATGCACATTTTACCACAATATAAGACTGGAGTGCAGTGGCCATTCACAGGCACAATCATAGGACATAACAGTCTTGAACCTCTGGCCCTAGGCAGTTATCCTGCCTCAGCCTCCTGAATAGCTGGAACTACAGGCACAAGCCACTGCACCCATCCTCCTGATGTGGTTTATATAAATATTGGGGTGGGTGTGTCACAACTCCTTAGATACTAGAAACCCAAAGCTACTGAAATTAAATATTATCAGAAATTTAGAAGACCCATTTTAAGGCAAATCAATATCCCTGTTTGGCAAATAGCTTAAAATGGCAAACAAGAGAAAAGACGTGTTACATTTACTTGTTCAATTGTTCATGACAGAATATTAGAAAAAGTTGTGGAAAATATTACTAGAATCAAAATTATATAAACTACTGTTTCTTTTTTCCTTTTTAAATCTGAATTATTTCACTCATCTAACCATTGAGGATAGACAGTACTGCAAATAATCTTTAAAAGTTTTAAAATTAAGTATTTTCACTTAATAACTACTTATTGGATATCTACTGAGCATGTTGTGAGATTTGGAATATATCATAACCCTAAATTCTGTGCTTCAGATCCAGTGAGCTTGTGTCTAGACTGGTGGTGATGTTCCATCCTACACATGCCTATCTATTTTTGGCCTGACCATAACAGAGTAAACAGTGCAGTAAACACCCACACTTCCTTGCGACCTGACTCAATATCTTATCCTGTCTATGAGGTCATCCATGACCCTTTCTCCTATCTTCTCAACAAACTAAAAATGCTTTTATGCCCTCACTGTGCTCTATTTTACACTTGTCACAATTAAAACAGTTAACTGTTGTTATTTGCTTATGTGCTTAGCATCCCCATTCTTTACTGCATCTTTCATTCAAGATCAGGAATGATATTCTATATAAAACCCAAGCATAGGCCAGGCACAGTGGCTCACACCTGATATCCCAGCACTTTGAGGGGCCGAGGAGGGTGGATCACAAGGTCAGGAGTTTGGGACCATCCTGACCAACATGGTGAGACCCCATCTCTACTAAAAATACAAAAATTAGCTGAGTGTATTGGTGCACACCTGTAATCCAGCTACTCGGGAGGCTGAAGCAGAAAAATTGCTTGAACCTGGGAGGCAAGGCTGCAGTGAGATCGTGCTACTGCACTCTAGCCTGGCGACAGAGCGAGACTCCATTGACCGCCCCCCCCCCCAAAAAAAAGGGCAAAATACCCGTAAACACTTAACAAGTGTTAGGCTGGAAAAGTATCTTAATATATAACATATTTATATAATTTGTACATACTCAACTTTTAAAGTAAATATTGGGTGGTTTCCACAGCTCTTACTATAGAAAGTTTAGATGTTTAGTAAGTTATAATAACATGTGCCCACTTAGAACAGACTGACCACCATTAAGATATGTAAGAATGATGGCCAGCCACAATGGTTCATGCCCATAATCCCAGCTACTTGGGAGACTGAGGCAGAAGGATCACTTGAGCCCAGGAAGCCAAGGTTTCAGTGAGATATGTGGTCACACCACTGCACTCAGGGCCTGGGCAACAGAGCAAGAGGCTGTCTCGAAAAAATAAAAATAAAAAAGAAGAAGAAATGCAAGAATGAAAGAAAGAAAACCAATTATTTATTAGATTTATTCTTAGGTATGGTGTTTAAGTATCATTAGAATAAAATCATACTTTTCTAATTGTTTATTGCTTAGTTATACAAAATTGCAAGTGGTTTTTATATACTGATCATGTAACCAGCAACCTCGCTGAACAATCTTGTTAGTTCCCATGGTTTATCTGCAGTTACTCCTGGCAGATTTTTATGCAGACAATTATACATCATTGGTAAGGCCAGCTGTTTCTTTCTTATCAATTCTTATAGCTTCTATTTCTTAATCTTTGTATTGGTTATCTAGTACCTCCTCTGT
This sequence comes from Sapajus apella, assembly GCF_009761245.1. Lineage (NCBI taxonomy): Eukaryota > Metazoa > Chordata > Mammalia > Primates > Cebidae > Sapajus > Sapajus apella. Next base: position 27,437,453 of record NW_022436962.1, read on the forward strand.
AACACTTGATGAATGTGATTAGAGCTGAAATGCTCAACTTTTTCACAAGTTTAACAGAAATGCTCTCGACACTATACCATCCCATAAGATACCTGCTATATGCTATTTTCCACCCATATTGGCTGAAGAATATTAACTTTATGCCTAATGTGATGAGAACTGTTATGTATTGATTCAAGTTTTATCAAATGCTTTTCCTGAACATTTGCTTTTGTAGGTTTTTCTCCTGGTAAACAACATTAGTAAGTTTAATGTTAACCATTCTCATATTACTAAGGAACAGAGATAAGCCCTATTTGATCAAGAAGTGGTTTTGTTTTTACTAATTACCATATTTGGCCTGCTGATATCTTATTGAGGACTATTATATCTAAGTATATATTCATAACTGAAGACTGGCTTATTATTTTCCTGTCCCAAACTTGTTCTCCTATGTTTTGGATATCAAAATTATATAAGCCTTATAAAATACCATTTTCATACAATGGTTGCAGAAAATATCTTGAAATTTGTAAATGCTCTCGACTCTCCTGTAGCTTTTTAAAATTTGGGGGACAGATTATTAACCATTGATTTATTTCATGATTGTAGGTCTATCATGTTTTCCTGTTCTTCAGTTTTAGAAAAGTTATGTTTTTCTACAAAATGGCCCATTTATTGGCATAAAGTTTTTCATAATATCTTATTTCCTTCAGCAACTATAGTGGTATTCTGCTTTTCATTCCTAAAATTGGTTTTTTGCACTGTTTCTTTTTTTGTTTGATTATGCAAGTTTTTTTGTTGCTGTTGTATTTTTTTGACATGGTTTCGTTCTGTCTCCCAGGTTGAAGTGCAGTGGCACAATCATGGCTCACTACAGTCTCCACCTTCCAGACTTAAGTGATCCTTCCACCTCGGCCTCTCAAGTAGTTGGGACTACAGGCACACACATTTACCTGGCTAGTTGTTAGGGTTTTATTTTATTTTAGAGAGGGAGTTTACCTCTTATTGCCCAGGCTGGAGTGCAATGGCATGATCTCAGCTCACTGCAACCTTCACCTCCCAGGTACAAGTGATTCTCCCATCTTGCTTCCCAAGTAGCTCTGATTACAGGCATGTGCCACCACACCCAGCTAATTTTTCTTTTTTTTTTTTTTTTTTTTTTATTTAGTAGAGACGGGGTTTCACCATGTGGCATGTACCACCGTGCCCAGCCTGTTTGGGTTTTAAAAAATAGTTTTGTACAGCCAGAGTATCACTATGTTGAACAGGCTGGCCTTCAACTCCTGGGCTCAAGTGATCCTCCTGCCTTGGCATCCTAAGTGCTGGGATTACAGGTATGAGCCACTGTGCAGGCTAGTTTGTCTTTTCAATGAAGCAGCTTCCGTATTAACAAATATTATTTACTTTTATTTAATATCTTTGTAATATTTTCTTCTGCTTTCTTTGGGTTAAATTCATTATTTTTTAATTTCCCTTTTTTTCCTACTACATACAGTTAAGACTTGTCCCTCTAAGGAGAGCTTTCAGATGTAATATCACTCAGGTCTCAGTGTTTTCTTATTTTCTAATATTCATAATAATTTCCTCTTAAGGTCACAAATCATTTAGAAGCACAGTTTTAAATTTTTTAATGTTTTAAGAAATATTCTATTTGTCAAGAGTTAAGAGTCATAGGATAGTTTACTTCTCCTAGAAATAAAAATTTTAGTGTTTCATATGCAAATTTCCTAGCTTAAATTTCTGATTATCTTCAAACATTCTTTTTCATTTTTGTAAATATAGGATTGTTCATCAGTACTTTCAAATAACCAGTTCACTAAATTTACCAAAAATGTAGTTACTTTACAGCTATTAAAGTTTGTAATGTTGTATTAAGAAGGTTCAACAATTTCTACAAAATTTTAATTGTCCAGTTCCCCCCCTCACCCCCACCATAATAGCATCTTGGGGACTATTTGATTTGTCTCTGGCCTAACTCGCTGCTGGAACAAAGACAAAGATGAAAGAGCACTCGGCAGAAGGGACAGAAGGGGCTCTTGGTAAAGAGCCTGTGGAGACCAGAAAAAGGCCGTGCAACACAACAAGGAAACTGGAGCATAGAGGAAAAGGCTGGAAGATAAGGAGGGAAAAGAATAGAGTATGTAATCCCAGCACTTAGGGAGGCTGAGGTGGGCGGATCATGAGGTCGAGAGATGGAGACCATCCTGGCCAACATGGTGAAATCCCATCTTTATTACAAATACAAAAATTAGCTGGGCATGGTGGCATGCGCTTGTAGTCCCAGCTACTCGGGAGGCTGAGGCAGGAGAATTGCTTGAACCCGGGAGGCGGAGGTTGCAGTGAGCCAAGATTGCGCCACTGCACTGGCGCCTCAATAAAAAAAAAAAAAAGAAGAAGAAGAAGAGAGTAAGAGGGCAGGGAATAAGGGAGAGACAGAGAGAAAGCAGCTAGAGAGCAGAAAGAGTGGCAGGCCGAAACCCACTGTATAAATGGATAAATATGGTAAATTCAGTGAACTGCTCTTTCTACAGACTGACTCAGAGCTGTGAAAGTTCCTCTCCATGCGGGCAGTGCATTTGTTTTTACCACGTGCCCCAAGAATTTCACTGCTCTACAACCAGTGTATCCTAGTTTCTTGGCTGGAGTTACTTAAGTGAAGGAGTTTCTCATTTCTCGGGGGAGCTTCTAAGCCAGCTAAGAAAGAAATAAACTCCTTTGCTTGCCTATGCTTGTAGGAGGATTTCTCTTAGTTCTCTTTCTATGGGGTGTAACCCCTCTAAAATTCCTATGTTATTTTTTAACAAAAACCAGTTTCACAGCCCAACCTCTCATAGGCCCACAGTCCCTATATGCATGCATGACAAATCCATAATCACCATCCTAAAGCCCAGGAAGAATGCAGCATCTGTTTACACCACACTACCATGCAAGGTAGGGGAAACCTAGGAACCTACACTCTTTAAAAAAGCGCAGCTGGGCAATGAAGGAGAAAATGTGTTACATTCTTTCTGCATGTGTAGCAGGATGATTTTTAAAGTAAGTTGATTCCAATATCTTTGGTAAAAATTTTTTAATTTTTTCCCAAAGTATTTTGCAAATCTATCCTCTATAAAAGCTATTACTATTAGTATACAGTTAATGCTAGTAAGACCTTATCTGCTTTTTCCTCTGTCTCCTGCTCTTGATCTGTTAAGGCCCAAGAAATCAAGTAATCAGATAATCCAGCTACTTTCTAGGAAATCCAGAGCAAGGTATTAGTAAAAGCTTAGCTGTCGCCCCAGACATGAACTGCAAAAGTCGAACTATTCCAGCAACCTCAATACCTACTATTTTTCTATCATATATGAATTTAACAATATTTTCTGAAACTATCTACACTTTTAACTCCCTCCCCTAACCCCATACCCAAAACTTTGTCAGGAAATGAATCCCATAAACATGCAATCTGCCACTTGAGTAGAGTTTCATTTCTGCTGGTCCTTAATTTGCTTTACATTTCAAAAACTAATTGAAGGCCAGAAAAATCTAATGAAGGTTCATCATAGAAGAACTCATATTTCTATTTTTGTACAATTTGTTCTAAATCTTCATTTAAGTTGAGGCTTCATAAAAGGTAGAAAAGGTAGAGAGATAATTTTATTTTCAGTTTTTCCCAGAGAGACTATTTTGATTAGAGTTTTAAAACTATTTTATTTTACTGAATATACCAAGTTCCTTTGTAATACTAGATCATCTTTAAGAAGAATTGTAGTAGAGCCTTACCTGATGGTCCTGAATCTTCCTGCCCACCACTCTGAATGTGTTGTTGCCTGTATGGTGATAGATATGAACTCTGCTGAACCCAGTTGAGCCACCAGCTGGCACCCACTTCTTATTGGCATCATCATAAACCATCACAGCAGCTCTTGCCTGACAGATACTCTGTTCACTGTAAAAAATAAAAATAAATAAAATATTCAAACTTAAGATATTTAAAATATGCTAAGTGTTCCACAGAGCCACATAAACCTGGGAGTCAGTCAACAATCCGTGCTGCTACTGGGTCTGGAAACAACAATGGACAAGACAGGGGCTTCCTGCCTTTATGCGGAGAGTCCAATAGTGAAGACAAATCAAAAAAATACATTAGGAGACCAAAAGGAGAGCAGGATCCATGAAGAACACTTAGATAAGCAACAGAAGAAACGGTTTCTTCTAAATTTGAGTATCAAATACATGCACTAAACTGAATATAACTACTGTGTTGGTTCAAAAATAATTGCACGTTTTGCTGTTTTAATGGCAAAAACTGCCATAAAAAGTCAAAAAAGTAAAAAATTACTTTTGCACCAACCTAATACAAGTGTAAATTAATCATTATTTGTGTAATTGCATACATGTTTAGTATATTGGTGATCTGTGATAACACTTTTACTAAGAAAATTATTTTTATCCTCAGGCTTTCTTCAAGGTCTGTAACAAAGTGTGATAATCAACCATCTGCCCCTTGGGACATGGAGTAGCCGCTAACAACCAATGGATGGCAGTGTAACTAAATTCCTCATTCCTCTTGGGCAAGATAACATCCTATGCTTCAAATTTCTTCATTTTAAAATGAAAATGTAAAATGAGATAATTTTTAAAGATCCCCACTAGATTTTAAATTCTAACATCCACAGATAAATATTAAAGGGGAAAAGGCCAATTCTATCATAGAATCTTTAAATATTAGACTCATCTATCTCAATTATTTGTTACCAAGTGAGACTGAGATACACAAATAAATAAAATAGAAACACTGGGCACAATGACTCAATGCCTGTAATCCCAGCATTTTGGGAAGCCAAGGTGGGAGAATAATCTGAGGCCACAAGTTCAAGACCAGCCTGGGCAACATATTAAGACCCCATCTCTATATTTCAAATATAAAGATGATATCAATTTCATCTTAAGCAATGGGTTCATCTTTCAAATATTCTAGGATATTAGAATAAGCACATCAACTCTGTGCTATTAACCCAATTAAAATAACTCAACATCAATACAGACAAACCTTCTGATACTCCTGATGACTTAACAGTCATTAATGGAAATCCTCTGAAGTAGCTCCTGCAACCACATCCTTCACAAAAGTATCATTTTTTCTACCAATTTTATCTCAAAGATTTTAAACAATAAATCATGTAGGTTCATTCCCAAAAATCCTCAGAAACAAAAAGTCACCTTCATGCTCTCCCCCCTTGCTTGTCGCTGCCCCACCTCTTAACCCATTCAAGAGGGATAATGAATGCAACTTTGCAGGACATGGCATGTGTTTTATTCTTGTCCTTGATGACAGAAGATCACTGAGGGCCTCAAGAGGTCACAACACTGAGTAATAAAATTGTTTCAGAACAACAGATGATAATTATGTATAATTTTCCATTAGAAAAATGTTTACAAAAACTAACTTGTAACAGGATTTGCGCAGCAAATCCGACAATAATGTCTACATTTTTATGCTGCACAGACATTTTTGGTAAAATACTTCTGGAAATAAAAACAAGCTGATGAGTAAAACTTGAATTATTTTTAAAAGATAGATTAAAAGGCATTTGTCAGTACAGCAGCTGAAAGATCTCTCCATCATTCACAACAGAAATCTTTTTTATGTGATGACATTTACATAACCCTATGGAAAGATTACATGAAACAAGCTAAGGCAAAGTGCCTCTTATAGCTTACAATTCAAGCAACAAATTTACTGCTAAATGTAAAGAACAATTCAATAAACAAATCTAGAATAATACAGGACACTATTTTCCAGTTTTCAAGGTACATTGTTTCCAAGACTCAAGAAATAATGTCTCTTCAAGAAGTGTCAGTAAGATCACATAATCTAAAGCTATACCTAATTTTGTAAATAGGTCACTTCAAGCCTCAAAAAAATTTTTTTTTAAGTATAAGAAATCTAAAACAAGGGCCGGGCACCATGGCTCACACCTGTAATCCCGGCACTTTGGGAGGTCAAGGCGGGCATTCACCTGAGGTTGCAAGCTCAAGACCAGCCTGACCAATATGGAGAAACTCTGTCTCTACAAAATTAGCTGGGTGTGGTGGTGCACGCCGTAATCCCAGCTGCTCGAAAGGTTGAGGCAGGAAAACCACTTGAACCTGGGAGGCGGAGGTTGTGGTAAGCCAAGATCACACCATTGTACTCCAGCCTGGGCAACAAGAGCGAAACTCCGTCTCCAAAAAAAAATCTAAAACAAGAAAAGTTAGCTTTAATGACCCCAAAGTTTTCCTCTACTTTTTTTTCTCCAAATGAACATATCCAAGTAGCCAAGAAAGGCCAAAAATGCAAAAAATTAGTTGGTTAGTTTTCTGATGGAGAATGAAAAAAACCTTCAAAATGTGTTAAGGATACAAATCCAATTCTAAACAAAACTGAAAATAGAGGAAAAAATAAGATAAGGGTAAGAGCTGAGGCAGTAACAGCCATGTGGGTATGTGACACACATATGTGAAGGGACTGGCTAAACCCAAATAACTGTGTAGTCCTAGAAGACATTAGGCACTGGTGGGGCACAGTGGCTCACACCTATAATCCCAGTACTTTGGGAGGCTGAGGCAGGTGGATCACCTGAGATTAGGAATTCAAGAGCAGCCTGGCCAACATAGTGAAACCCTGCCTCTACTAAAAATACAAAAATTAGCTGGGTGTGGTGGCACGCACCCGTAATCCCAGCTACGAGAGGCTGAAGCACGAGTATCACAATTGTGCCCCTGCACTCCAGCCTGGGTGACAGAGCAAGGCTCCATCTAACAACAACAAAAAGACATTAGGCACTCAGAGAAGCCACATCAAGGCCAAGCAAGGAAGGGATGGCACTGCCTGCTGGGGTTTAGTGACAAATGCAACTGAATCCTCTCATTCCTTTCCACAGCATCTGAGGACCTCTTCTCACTAGAGATATCCTGTCATATAATAAAAAGTACAGCTGGCCAATGAACAACATGGGAACTGTGCAGATCCACTTGTATCCACACGTATTTTTCTTCTCAGTAGTTTTTCCAGTGTTACACCCAGTGGTGCCTGCCTCTCCTTCCACCTCCTTCACCTCTCCCACCTTCTCCTCTTTAAGACAGCAAGGCCAAGCCATCCCCTTCCTGCTCAACATGAAGACAAGGATGAAGATCTTTATGATGACCCATGTCCACTTAATGAATAGTAAATATATTTTCTCCTTCTTATGATTTTCTTAATATTTTCTTTTCTCTAGATTACTTTAAGAATATGGTATAAAATACATATAACAAAGTATGTGTTGATAGACTATTTATGGATATCTATAAAGCTTCCACTCAACAGCAAGCTATTAGTAGTTAAGTTTTTGGGGAGTCAAAAGTTGCACTTGGGCCAGGCATGGTGGCTCACGCATGTAATCCCAGCACTTTGGGAGGCTGAAGTGGGCATATCACTTGAAGTCAAGAGTTTGAGACTAGCCTGGCCAACATGATGAAACCCCATCTTTACTAAAAATACAAAAATTAGCCAGGCATGGTGGTATGCACCTGTGGTCCCAGCTACTCAGGTGACTGAAGCATGAGAATTGCTTGAACCTGGGAGACAGAGGTTGCAGTAAGCTGAAACCACACAGCTGTACTTCAGCCTGCGCAACAGAGTGAGACTCCATCTAAAAAAAAAAAAAAAAAAAGTTGCACTTGAGGATGAGAATCCCTAACCTCCTCCACCCCTATACTTGCCTTTTTTACTCTACTGTTCAAGGTTCAAATGTATTTGGTCTAGGGTCCTGGGTTCCTAGCACAGGGCTCCTCAAAGTGTCTTTGGTATACTAATGAGATGATTCTTGGCTGAGTGGCTCCTAGATGGCTTCAGATGGGGCCAAGTGGCCAGAAACATCAAGGCATGATTGGAAGGCTGGAACTCTGGCCCACACTTCCTACCCCACTACTCCCCCAACGACAACTGGGGAAGGGAGGCAGGCTAGAGATGGAGTTCAATCACAATGGCCAATGATTTCATCAGTCATGCCTATGTAATGAAACTGCCATAAAAACCCTGAATGAGGGTTTTTGGGGTTGATCAACATATGAAGGTGCTGGGAGAGTTGCACTTGGAAAGGGTAGAAAAGACCCCTATACCTGTCTTCCATTTGGCTATTCCTAAACTATATCCTTTATAACAGGTAATAGTGAAACGCTTTGCTGAGTTCTGGGAATCATTCTAGCAAATTATCAAATGTGTGTTGGGTGGTTTCAGGAACCTCAGAATTTGCAGTTGGCTAGGTAGATGTGGATAGCCTGGGCACTCCATTTGCAGTGAATCTGAAGTAGGGACAGCTTTGTGGGACTGAGCCTTTAACTTATGGGGTCTATGTTAACTCTGCATAGTGTCAGAGTGAATTGAATTGTCGGACACCTAGTTGGTGAAGAAGAGACTGCTGAAGTAAGGAAAAAAGCCATTCACATACTAAATCCTATTACAGGTGTGATGCACAAAATAAATTGGTGGTAAGCAGTTTCAGACTTCATGGAGCCATGAACTTCAAAAGCAGACAAGATAAATCAATACAGAATTGGCTGCCAATATTTTGGGCTACTTGCCAGGTATGCAATGGGGCGGCAGTGGGGACCAACGTAACTTATTTAAAATGGTATTTTTGAAATCTAAAAATAGGAATATTTCAAAACAAAGATAAATCATTAAATGCAATAACTTGGGCTTCCTAGACAATTCCCTGTATTATGTGTAGATCTTTTTCCCCCATTTCTCCCTGGTCCAGTGAAATGCTTAGCCAAGGGCCTACTTTAAAATATGGCTGGCCTTACTTAGCCACAAGAGACAGTATTGCTGCATGGACACTGGTGAACAAATAATAGAGCAGTGCATCATTTTACTGCCATCCCATCTGCATCATGACAAGCCTCAAAATGAATACCCAGTCAAAGTCTTCAAGATTCTGAGTCAGTGAAGCAACTACGCAAAAGATTAAATTAGTAAATTACCAAGCTGTAGTTTTGTGAAGATCAGGCACTAAATTAGTTATAAACAAAAATTTCATTTTTACGACCCAATGTAATTGGTATATATATAGTTAATTACAATCATCTCCTCATGTTAATTTTGGTATTTTAAAATAAAATATGACATTAAAAGGCTAGAGATGGCTGGTTTAAAGGGGGGGGGGAAGGTCTAAAAACCAAAATACCAAATTACAATCTTGTGGTTTTGTCAGGTAATTCATTTCTGACTATAGTCAAGTTGACTCAGCAGGTATATGTGATGACAACACTTGCCAAGTTCTATTCTCATAGGTACCAGTGAATGAAGCAGTTCCTGGTATTTAAGCAGACTAAGGATTGCTGGGCTAGTCTTGTATATACTATTTATTGAGACTGCAGTAAAACCAAGCTGCTAACAAATATCAACCTCTTTTCAAAGATGCCGCTTATTGGCCGGGCGCAGTGGCTCACGCCTGTAATCCCAGCACTTTGGGAGGCCGAGGGGTTGGATCATGAGGTCAAGGGATTGAGACCATCCTGGCCAACATGGTGAAACCGCGACTCTAGTAAAAATACAAAAATTAGCTGGACATGTTGGCGTGCACCTGTAGAACCAGCTACTTGGGAAGCTGGGACAGAACTGCTTGAACCCAGGAGGCAAAGGTTGCAGTGAGCCAAGATCATCTCACTGCACTCTAGCCTGAAAAAGATACCACTTATTCATCATTACTTGTCAAAGAAAGCATGAATATGACAGTGCACAGCACATAGTAGGCACTCTTTAAATGCTTTTTCAGCACATACTATAATCTAACAAAATCCTACTCATCAAGACCTGGATCAAACACTATTCCTCTTATTAATTCTTTCTGGGGATTCTCAAAGCCAGAACTAATTGCCCCTTTCTCTGAGTTCTCAGAGTATTGATTAATCTCTCAACAGCCAAGACTCTCTGAGGAAGCAATATTTAAGGAACGGGAAGGGACTTGAGTTTTACTCCAAGTGTAACCTGGGAAGCCAAGGAAGGGCTTTAAGCAGAACATGACTTACATTTTAAACATAATTGTAGCTACTATGTAGAGAAAAAATTCAAGGAGGTGGCAGAGAAATCAAGAACAGAAGCACAAATACCAGACTAGAAAAAAAGGAGGGACAGGAAAGCACTGGGGATGTATGATGGAAGTACAGCAGAAAGGATATGCAGATAGAGAAGATGCAAAGGAGGGGGCAATCAAAAGGAGGAAAAAAATTATGGATGCACCTAGCATTTTAATAATATTCCCACAGTTAATATGTGATATGCTGTAAAGTATTAGAATATATCAACACTGAAAGTCATGGTCCACCTCACTTATTTAGAAACATGTCTTCACTATCTTTGAAAATGGAAAATATGTCATTCCTTCTTGAATGCCCTATGTGCAGCATAGAGCCTATTCTGTGGTGAGTTATCAACCTATGCACAATAACCTCTACGATACTATTAACCACTTAAGAGAATATATCCTAAAGAAAGAGAATTAGCATCACGTCTGTTATGATAATGAGTCATTCTATGAACTAAGATGTCATTTATTCAGAAGATAAAATATAAAGAAATGACACTATAAAGTTTGAAATTTTAAAGACAGAATTTCTACCTTATTCTCTGATGTCAATTTATTGGGTTAAGTCTACACTTTTATGGCATTTCAAACATTAAAAAGGCTCGGAGTAAACAACTGAGTTAGGTTTCAACTCAAATCCACAAATATTGTTCACATTTATAACACAGGTCCTGGCATATAATAAAAGTGAGCGAGATCATCTCAGTTATAAAAGATTGTGGGCCGGGCATGCTGGTTCTCACCTGTATTCCCAGCACACTGGGAAACCAAGGTGGGCGGATGACCTGAGATCAGGAGTTCGAGATCAGCCCGGTCAACATGGCAAAACCCTGTCTCTACTAAAAATACAAAAAATTAGCTGGGCGTGGTGGCAGACACCTGTAGTCCCAGCTACTTGGGAGGCTGAGACGTGAGATTCGCCTGAATCCAGGAGGCAGAGGTTGCAGTGAACCAACATTGTGCCTACTGCACTCCAGGCTGGGTGACAGAGTGAGACTCTGTCTCCAAAAATAAAAATAAAAAATAAAAAAATAAAGATTGTACATTCAGATAGGAATAATAAACATATTTTTCTCAAATAGGAAAGTGAACAATAAATACCACATGCCATATATTGTGTTAAAAATCAAGAACTTTTTCCTAGTCCAAAGCACCAACACCACCCCTCTGAAATCATCCTACAAATGTAGGGGTCACTCCAGAATCCTCCCTTACCCTCACTGCTCCAAACACACAGTCACCAAGGCCTGTCAATTCTATTTCCAAAAGACTCTTACAATGCATCAGTACCCTTTGTTCACAATGCTCAAAAGCTTTAATTTGGGCCTTCCCTAGTTCCTCAACTGAACTATTTCAATAGTCTCCTTAACGGTATCTCTCACTGCAATCATATTCTCCCTTCCCAATGATTTGGGAGGGATATTTTTATAAATAAAATTTGATCATGTCACTCTTCTGGTTAAGATACCTCAAAGACTCATTTCAGGATAAACGCTGGCTTCACAGCATCACGTACAGGGTCCACTATGGTTTGGCCTCTGTCTTCCTCAACATTCATTCTTACTTTAAAATACTTACTAAGCATGTAATGTAACCCAGACATTATTCTACCATCCTAGTGCTGGGAGCACATTGGTGTTCAAAACAGTCCAAAGCTATAGCAAGAACAGTTATGCTGTACATGTTCTTGTAGTCACAATTTTGTACATGCCTTCCCCTCTTCCTGACCACATTATCTGCCCCATTTTCCTCTTCCCAGATACCTTCTAGCTCTGGCCTATACTTCAGAATTTAGAAAGTCATCTCTTCTTGAAAGTTTTTATACTCCCCTCAAAACAAGAACTTATTTTCTGTGCTCTCACAATATATTGTACATATCACCTCTACCAATATCAGGTGCTAAACTCATGAAGGATTGGCAATATATCTGTCCTAATTAAAGATCTGTGAGAGACGTGGCCTGAAAAGTGGTGCGTGATACTAAGGGTGAAAAGTAAAAATCTGTAAACTTGGTGTAAGAGCTCTGAAATACGACGGTGAAAGCTTCCTTTTCGGACCTCCAACACCCAAATGGACAATCTCTCCACTCCTACCCTTCCCATCCATAAACCATACCACTAGCACTCTGAATGCTCAGAGTTTCTCAACTACTCTAATTGCTCTGCACTGTTCTGCTCCCAGAGGTTAGATGGTGCTTGAGAATCAGCTATACAGCCTGGGCAACACAGCAAGACCCCCATCTCTACAGAAATGAAAAATTAAAAAATCAGCTGGGCACGGTGGCATGTGCCTGTAGTCTTAGCTACTTGGGAGGCTCAGGTGGGAAGATCACTTGAGCCAGGAGTTCAAGGCCACAGTGAGCCATGATCATGTCACTGTACTCTAGCCTGGGTAACACAGCACGACTCTGTCTCAAAACAAACAAAGAGAATCAGCTTTGTTTGTGACCAAATGTATTCACTATAAATGTACTTGTAAGTCTGCAACCTAAGTGTTATATAAATTGATATGATGTGAGTATACAGAAATCCTATAAAAATTAAGTTAAATGTTTTGAGAAATTTTTATCAAGGTAGGCACTAAAAGGATCATACAAGTCTAGCAGAGTTCTGTATTCAGAATGCTTTGCACATGTCTAAGTGCTCTCTCGACTTATGCTGGGGCATGCTTTAGGAAGAAAAAGAATATAGAGCTTTCATCACCAGACTAACACTAAAGAAAAAGCTTTACAGCAAAAGACTGGAGAATTAACACATATAACACAGACTAGAGTATTTAAAGAGTGAGAGGCACCACAGGAGCAAATGCACAGAGGAACGGCCATATGAAGAGCAAGCGGGCGGCCATCTGCAAGCCAACAAGAGAGGCCTTAGAGGAAACCAGCCCTGCCAGCACATTGAGCTCAGACTTCCAGCCTTCAGAAATATGAGAAAATAAATTTCTGGGCCAGACGCAGTGGCTCACGACTGTAATCCCAGTACTTTGGGAGGCTGAGGCAGGTGGATTGCTTGAGCCCAGGAATTCAAGACCAGCCTGGGCAACATAGCAACACCCTATCTCTACAAAAAATGCAAAACTTAGCTGGGCAGGGTGGCGGGCACCTGTGGTCCCAGCTACTCAGGAGGCTGAGATGGGAGGATCCCTGGTACCTTGAGCCAACATCGTGCCACCGCACTCCAACCTGGGTGACAGAGTTAAGACCCTATTTCAAAAAAGAAAAAAAGAAAATCAGTTAAAGCTTCCAAAAATAAATAAATAATAAGTATTTAAAGTTATATGTCATGTTTAAGGATACCAAACTTCATTTCAATTAACCAACCACTATCACCAGTAGACCAAATTAGAAACTTACCTCCTTTGCCATTCCATAAAAAAAAGAAAGAAATATTGCTAAGAATCAGGGAAAAAATTCCGCTTGCTAGTTACAATTAGGTTCTGCCACAATGGCTGAGAGATTGAGGAATACAACAAAAACACTGTGAATGCCACTGACAAACAGCAGATGCAAATAACGTCAGCCTACAAAGTTATTTTCTGCAAGGCAAGAAAACCATCTGGAATGCAGCAGCACCAAATATGCAGAAAAGCAAAACTTCCTCTAAAGACCACATAGTTCTGTTGCATTCATCTTACCAAGAAATAGCAATAATAAATAAAAGGTAAAAATATCAATATGGCACTATTAAACTCTTTATCCTACAACATCTGCATTCATGTGCAAAGTACAAACGCAGTCTAGGATAACTGATCTGATTCACCAAAGAAAATCGTCAGTCTAAATGATCATCAAAAGCAAGATGGCATGTTTTAAAAGAAAAGAAAACATTTCAGCAAATCTGTTGGGTCATTCTAGAGGATAAAAAAAATCTCTTAAAATAGGGAAAAGCGTTAAGTTAAATACAATGATATGTAGAAAAGTACTTTAGAGAAGGTACCTACTACATGTGTGTGCTTAGGAACAGTGGAAGTAATTTTTTTTCAATAATTCTTGTGGTACTATTTGACTTTAATCATGAATGCCTCTTACTTAAACAAGTATAGAATCTGCCAAATTCAATAAATGTGACTCAGGCGATAAAAAGAACCTGTCCCTCTCTGTAACACACCTGGAGACAGAAGAATGCTAAAGACGATGAGAACGCACAATTTCGTAGTCTTAGAACCACAAGGGAGACAGAGAAACTTGTAAAACTTATAAAAGCTTGTGGAGACAGAAGAAAATACAAAGAAACATTAACAGGCTGGGTACAGTGGCTCAGGCCTATAATCCTAGCACTTCAGCAAGGGCAGGAGGATCACTTGAGCCCAGGAGTCAGAGAACAGCCTGGACAAAACAAAGTGAGACTTTGTCTCCACAAGAAATAAAAAATAAAATAAATTAGCCAGGCATAACAGTGTGCACCCATAGTTCCAGCTACTTGGGAGACTGAAGTAGAAGGATCACTTCAGCCCAGGAGTTCAAAGTTATAGTGAGCTATTATTGAGCCACTGCATTCCAGCCTGGGCAATAGAGTGAGACACTATCTCTTAAAAAAAGAAGAAAAGAAAGATTAACAAACTAGTAAGATTGAGAGTATCTAGGATAGGAACCTGCTTTGTGTGTGCAACTCCAGCTGGCCACATACTGATGAAGACTTGGCCTGCTGCTAAGCAGCACAGAAAAAAATTCAAGCAATGCTCTCTTTCTTGTAATATGAAAGGCTAATTAACAAAGATAAAGCAAATGTTACTTGAAAAAATTAAAACCAACTGTTTCAGAAGAATGCACTCTACAACTGTCTATAAATATTTGAGACCCTATATTTCAGAGTATTGTTTAACAGTAGGCACAAAAAATCCTAACAAAATCAATGAGAAAAAATGTATCAGTGGATTACTATCCAACAGACACTAACAAGTCCCCAGTTAGTCATAAAAAATCCAAATCTCTTGATTTACATTATGAAAGACCTAAACCCAAGAGACAATTAAATGACATAAGTAATTACTAAGCCAGTATTGTGATACCAATACTACTACTAATAGTAAAAATTTAGTATATGTATATAGTACTTACTAAGTGTCATATACAGTTCTATGTGCTTTGCCTTTATTAATTCACTTATCTCTTCAATAAACTTATTTGGGAGGTACCATTAATGTCCCCATTTTACAGATAGGAAATTGAGACACAAGAAGTGAATTAATTTGACTAAGAACATACTATAGGGAGAGGCAGAAATGGGACTCAAAGCAGCCAGTCTGCTTCCAGGTCTGGACTTGCAACCACTCTACTCAAAAAAGAAAGTTAGATCCTGACTATCAATGATATTAGAGTTCCACAAAATTACCTCTTCACATATTTTCTATTATTTCCACATTATACTTTATATTTAATTTAAAGCTAAGAGGAAATAATTTATTTGCTGAAATTTATATTCTTTTTAGAAATAACCAAGGTTTATTTTAAAAGATTTCATTACTGAAAATATAATGTTAACTTATAACAAAAACATGTCTACAATATCAGATTTTAAGGCAGTAGGAAGAAACTTATTCATAAAATTAATACTGCAGGAATTGTTTTCTTCAAAAAGAATCTCAACTTTCTTCAAAGAATTACATGAAAGACAAAATCTGTGGGAAACATTTTAGACATCAAACTATAGATACAGACACACACAGACATGCACACACAAGGATGAAGAATAGAACAGCAGCTACTGTTCCATTATTTTAAACTACTCCAATTTTGTTACTACACAATGTATGAGTTTAGCACATTACAAGAAGCATATGAACTTTGAAATCTATTAGCCAATTAGAAGAATAAGTCTTCCCATCTTTCAAAAAGAATAGGTAAAAAGAAATAATATAATTTCAGCCATGAATATTTTCAACCAAGTCAGTGTACAAAAATACTGACTAGAAAATTAAGATAAAACTTCAACCTAAAAGTACAGAAAAATACCCTTTCAATGTTTAAAGTTTTGTTACATTCCATTAATTCAGATGCTTTGCTGTTCTTCTCTTTTAAGACATCATATAGCTTCCTAGTGGTAAACTTTGCTTTTGAAATTTCTCACCCTGCTGTGTGATTCTGGCTCCTACTCTTAAGTATACACTGTAAGAAATAAAAATTTATACCTTCTTTTTCTTCTTCCCCATACCCTCAACTCACCAACAAAAAAACACAGCTCTATTAATGATCTCCACACCTCCTAGTACTCATTACCAGAGCCTTGCCTCTACTGAACAGAATATGGCAAAAATAATAATAATAATAAATAAATACACACACACACAAAATGTCACTTCCAAGGTTAATTTACAAAATGACTCTGGCTTCCATATAGCTTGCCACCTTATGGGGAGGTCCACATGACAAAGACAATTATCAGGAAGAAATGGAGGCCCTCAGTCCAACAGCTGGCAGGCAACTAAATCCAACCAATTAATGTGAATGAGCTTAGAAGCAGATCCTCAACCCTGCCCCCCATGACTTCAGTTGAGACTGCAGCCTTGGCCAACATCTTGACAGCATTTGTCAAAGACCCTGAATCAGAGGATCTAGCTAAGCCAAACTCAGAATCCTGACCCTCAGCAACTGTGATAAAAAAGACGTGCCATTTTAAGCCACTAAAACTTTTGGTATAATTGATTGCGTGGCTATAAATAATGTATCATCCCTTCACTCCCTCTTGCCTGACCTCAAGATCTTAAACTTCTTACAAGCCAAGATTAAGCCAAGTGCAATGGCTCAATCCCAGCACTTTGGGAGGTCAAGTAATCCCAGCACTTTGGGGGGCCAAGGTGTGTAGACCATTCGAGGTCAGGAGTTTGAGACCAGCCTGGCCAACATGGTGAAACCCTGTCTCTACTAAAAATACAAAAATTAGGCAGGCGTGGAATCACGTGCCTGTAATCCCAGCTACCTGGGAAGCTGAAGCAGGAGAATCACTTAAGCCTGGGAGGTGAAAGTAGCAATAAGCCAAGATCGCATCACTGCACTCCAGTCTGGGCAACAGAGCAAGACTCCAACTCAAAAAAAAAAATAAGCCAAGATTACCTCAGATTTCATAAGCTCCATGGCTTTAGCACACATATAGGCACACAGGGCGCAGATTCTTCATCTGGCCATCCATCTTTTTTTAAGTGGACTTGTAATTTTCAAAGATCAATTCCCACTGCACCAGCGAACCTAAACCTTCATAGCATGAGAGTTCACAAAAAGTATAGACACCTAGAAATGTTCACAGACAAAAAAAAAAGTGAGGAAACTCTTCACTTGGCAACACATAGTTCCCTTAGTAAATTCTCCCATTAATAAGAAACTTTTCTTAGCAACTGAAAAGATTATTTCACCAGTTTCCTGTAGTTCTTTTCCTCACATTATTTTCATGAAGTTATATGGCAAAGCCTCTCAAAATACTTTCCAAGCACTGTAGAGTTAAAAATACGAAGTGTGGCTAATTTTAGCTATAAAGGCACCAGACAGAGCCAAGTTAGGACACACATGGAAATAAAAATGGGTGATGAGAGATGGGGTTGGGTTGAGGGTGAACCACATTGACTTTTTATATTATCACTCTGCAAGACTATTAATTTTAATGAATCAATGGTGTCAGCAAAAGACAAGTACAATATGAGCTCAAGAAAGAAAAACTGAAGCAGAATACTATAAAATCTCAATCTGTTTTTCTCAAAATCTAAGCAGGGAGGGTTCTGCTTCTGGCCAAGTAATGGCCACCTTTCCAAATGACCCTCCCATAGATAAAACTGAAAACTCTGGATTAAAATTGAAAATATTTTTTTCAAGACAGGTTTTCACTCTGTCACCCAGGTTGGAGTACAGTGGTACGATCACAGCCCACTTCAGTCTCTACCTCCCAGGCCCAAGTGATCTTCCCACCACAGCATCTCAAGTAGCTGGGACCACAGGCACACACCACTGTACCCAGTTAATGTTTTTTTTTTTTTTAATTTTTGGTAGAGATGGGATCTCCCTATCTTGCTCAGGCTGGTTTCAAACCCCTGAGCTCAAGCAATCCTCATCTCTGGATAAAATTTATAGAACAACTATATGAAGTGATATGGTTTGGATCTGTGTCCCTGCCCAAATGTCATGTCATTGTAATCCCCAATGTTGGAGGTGGGGCCTGGTGTGAGGTGACTGGATAACAAGGGTGGTTCTTCATGAATGGTTTAGCAACTTCCCCTTGGTGCTATTCCCATGATAGTAAATTCTCATGAGATCTGATTGTTTACAAGTGTATAGCACCTTCCCCTCCTCCCTCTTGCTCCAGCCACAGTAAATGCCAGCTCCCCCTTTGCCTTCCACCATGATTGTAAGTTTTCTGAGATCTCCCCAGAAGCCAGCGTCATGCTCCCTATAAAGCCTGTGGAACCGTAAGCCAATTAAACTCCTTTATAAGTTACCCAGGTTCAGGTATTTATTTATAGCAGTGAAAGAATGGACTAATACGCGAAGGCACTGGAGAATGACAAGAAGGAGCCAACTCTTATAAGAAAGGAATAATGTGGGGAGAGTTCTCTGATGTTTACAGCTTTTAGCCTGACAACTGGTCCTGGTCTGTGCTACATGGGAGAGCTAAAACTCCAACAGAAACCCTCACAGCCTTTCTAGCTTAAAGATAAAAAGATAGAGTTCAGGGCAATCCATAGCTGCTGCAAAATGAGGATATTCCTGGAAGGAAAATAATCAAGTGGCAGGAGGGAACCCCAAATTCTGTATATAAACTCTGCTTAAATCTCTGGATGATCCCTGATCTACTCATGTTAGGGTCGTTTCCAAGTAACTAAAAGAGCTGAACCAAAATATGACCCACTGTCTAAAAGACAAAATTTGCTGTTTGAGTCCAACCAAGTTATACAGATCCGTGGGACCGTATCATTAGATCTAACATATTGATACATGTAAGAGTAGGACAACTCCTCGCTCTGCAAAGAAAAGCAAAACACAGTCAATCTAAAAACAACCACAAGTAGATAAATCCCAGTCTAAGATAAAGATACTTGAAATGGTTAGGGAAAAATGAAACTTTACATACAGAAGAACAATAAATTGGATGACCACAGACATCTTCATACTGTACTGCAGAAACAAAAGAGAGCAGAGACAGTAAAATGACGTCTTTAAAGAGCTCAAATATAAAGCTGCCAATCCAAAACTCCACATCCAGGGAAAATATTCTTTATTTATGAAGGCAAATAAAGATATTTTAAGAAAAAAAGAGGTCAGGTGCAGTGGCTCATGTCTGTAATCTCAGCACTTTGGGAGGCTGAGGCAGGCGGATCACCTAAGGTCAGGAGTTCAAGACTAGCCTGGCCAACATGCTGAAACCCAGTCTCTACAAAAATAAGCCAAGTATGATGGCGGGTGCCTGTAATCCCAGCTACTCGGGCGGCTGAGGAGGGAGAATCACTTGAACCCAGGAGGCGGAGGTTGCAGTGAGTCAAGACCGTACCATCACACTCCAGCCTGGGCGACAGAGCAAGACTCTGTCTCGGAAAAAGAAAAGAGAATTATTCAAGGTGAAAGAAAATGGTACTAGACAGACACTCGAGTAGTCTGTAAGAAATGAAGAACATAAAAAATGGTAAATATAGGCCGGGCACAGTGGCTCACACCTGTAATCCCAGCAATTTGGGAGGCCAAGGCAGGTAGATTAGTTGGGGCCAGTGCTTCAAAGCCAGTCTGGCCAAGATGGTGAAACCCCACTTCTACTAAAAATACAAAAATTAGCCAGACGTGGTGGTGCACAACTGTAATCCCAGCTATTTGGGAGGCTGAAACACAAGCGTTGGTTGAACCCGGGAGGCAGAGATTGCAGTGAGACCAGGCTGAGCCACTGCACTCCAGCATAGGCGGCAGAGCAAGACTCTTGTTTCAAAAACAAAAAAAGTAAAATACAGGGTAAATATAAATTAGATGTGTTTATTTAGGGTAAAACTTGTAACGTTATCTTAAGAAGTTTCAAACTGTGCAGATAGGATTTATCAGAGAAGTACAGCAAAATAAACTGGAGGGAACAAACCTAGAGAGTTGCAACGTTTCTACATTTTATGCAAACTGCTACAACATTAATTCTAAGTAAATGGTAAAAAGTGAAAGCAACAGCTGAGGGGGGAGAGAAAATGCAAAGAGGTATAGCAAAAAAGTCAGCAGAAAAATAACAACAGAATTCTAAAGGTATTCAGTATACCCCACAAAAGGCAGGAAAGGACTAAAAAGGAGTGAGAATAGACACACAAAAAAGAAACAGAATACAAATATTAAAACGGTAGACCGAAGTTCAACCTCTCAATAATTACATCAAATGTTAATGACTAAACATTCTCATTAAAAGGCAGACATTAAATAATAAAGACTCAATTACATGCCACCCACAATTACATCTGCACTTTAAATATACAGAAGAGGAGAGAGATCCAAGATGGCTGATCACTAGCAGCTCGGGATTGTAGCTCCCAGTGAAAGCGCAGAGAACGAGAGGACGCCACACTTTCAGATGAATTTTTGTTGCTCACGCACCAGGAGATTCCCATCGGAGGAGCCCCACGGGTCGCCAGCGCGACTCTTGTGGCCAGCAAGGCAGTTCTGCCACTGTCTTGGTGCGGCGGTTCTTGGTGCAGAGTCAGAAATGCACCATAAATCACAACACCGCTGTTTTGGCCGGCACAGTGGGTTGCTCAGATTTTAGCACTGGGAATCAACAAGTTGGATGTCCACTCAGAAACCCAATTATAAAGACGGTAATTATAAAGACCACAGATGGATAAATCCATAACAAAGGGAAGAAACCAGCCTAAAAAGGCTGAGAATACCCAAAATCAGAATGCCTCTCCCTCTACAGGGGATCACAGTTCCTCATCAGCAACAGAACAAGGCCTGATGGAGAACAAGTGTGTTCCATTAACAGAAGCAGGCTTCAAAAGGTGGATAAGAAACTTCTGTGAATTAAAAGAACTTGTTCTAACCCAATGCAAAGAAACTAAGAACTTTGAAAAAAGGTTTGACAAAATGTTAACAAGAATACACAATTTAGAGAGGAATATAAGTGAATTAATGGAGCTGAAAAACACAACACGAGAACTTCACGAACTATGCACAAGTTTTAACAGCCGAATCGATCAAGCAGAAGAAAAGATATCAGAAGTTGAAGACCAACTTAATGAAATAAAACGAGAAGACAAGATTAGAGAAAAAAGAATAAAAAGGAACGAGCAAAGTCTCCAAGAAATATGGGACTATGTGAAAAGACCTAATCTACGTTTGATAGGTGTACCTGAATGTGATGAAGAGAATCAATCCAAGCTGGAAAATACACTTCAGGATATTATTCAGGAAAACTTTCCCAACCTAGCAAGGCAGGACAATATTCAATTCCAGGTAATGCAGAGAACACCACAAAGATATTCCTCAAGAAGACCAACCTCAAGGCACATAATCGCCAGATTCACCAGGGTTGAAATAAAGGAGAAAATACTGGGGCAGCCAGAGAGAAAGGTCAGGTTACCCATAAAGGGAAGCCTATCAGACTCACAGCAGATCTCTCAGCAGAAACCCTACATGCTAGAAGAGAGTGGGGGCCAATAGTCAACATCCTTAAAGAAAAGAACTTTCAACCCAGAATTTTACATCCAGCCAAACTAAGCTTCATAAGCGAAGGAAAAATAAAATCTTTTGTGAACAAGCAAGCACTCAGAGATTTCATCACCACCAGGCCTGCTTTACAAGAGCTTCTGAAAGAACCACTACACGTAGAAAGGAACAACCAGTATCAGCCTTTCTAAAAAATACCAAAAAGTAAAGAGCATCAACATAATCAAGAATTTACATCAACTAATAGGCAAAACAGACAGCTAACATTAAATGGCAGTATTAAACTCACATATATTATTATTAATTCTAAATTTAAATTGACTAAATCCCCCAATCCAAAGACACAGACAGGCAAAAAAAAGCCAAAACCCATCAGTATGCTGCATCCAGACCCATCTCACATGCAAGGATACACAAAGACTCAAAACAAAGGGATGGAGAAAGATTTACCAACCAAATGGAGAGCAAAAATAAATAAATAAATAAAAAGCAGGAGTTGCTTTAAAGCAACAAAGATCAAAAGAAGCAAAGAAGGATATTACATAATGACAAAAGGATCAATGCAACAAGAAGAGCTAAAGATCCTAAATATATATGCACCCAATACAGGAATACCCAGATATATAAGACTTATAAAGAGACTTAGACTCCCACACAATAATAGTGGGAGACTTCAACATCAATACTAGATAGATCAATGAGACAGAAAATTAACAATGATATCCAGGATTTGAACTCAGATCCGGAACAAGTAAACTTAATTAACATTTATAAAACTCTCCACTTTAAATACACAAAATATACACTCTTATCAGTACCACATCACATCTACTTACAGGTTTCAATGAAATATTGGTTGGCTGCTTGTTTGTTATTTTCTTCCCTCATTTTTTTTTCATGTCTCTATTATTAAGCACAATTATAGGCATACCCATTTTTAGACTGCATTCTAGCCCGGACAATAAAGCAACACCCCCGTTCTTTCTCCCTCTTCCTCTTTCTCTTTCTTCCTCTCTTTTTTTTTTTTTTTTGTTTTTTTTTTTTTTTTTTTAGAAAAAAAAAATCATTTAGACGCACAATGACTTCTACCTTCTTAGCTTAATAACTTTTTCATTTTACTATTTTAAAAAAATAAAAATAAATAAATATACAGAAAACAGGTAGGTTCAAAGTAAATAAACACCAGTAAACAACAAGATCTTCAACTAATATTAAAAAAAAAGAACAAAGTAAATAAATAATTATATGCCATGAAAACAGTATGCATATATTAATATCAGAACTGATACATTATATCAAATGAAGTAGACTTTTAAGCAGAGGAACTTTTCAAAATTATAAAATGGTCAACTCATAGAAACAAATAACAATCCTGAATGTGCAAGCACCTAACCACAGTCTCTAAATACATAAAGCAAAAACTGACAGAATTAAAGGGGAAAAGGGCCGGGAGCAGTGGCTCACACATGTAATCCCAGCACTTTGAGATGCTCCGGTGGGTGGATCATATGAGGTCAGGAGTTCAAGACCAGCCTGGCCAACATGGTGAAATCACATCTCTACTAAAAATACAAAAATTAGCCAGGTGGTCATGGCATGTGCCTGTAATCCCGGCTACTCAGCAGGCTAAGGTGGGAGAATAGCTTGACCCTGGGCAGCAGAGGTTGCAGTGAGCTGAGATCACACCACTGCACTCCAGCCTGGACAACAAAGTGAGAGACCCTTTGTAAAAAAAAAATTAATTAATTAACTAAAAATCATGAGATGCAGCTAAAGCAGTGCTTAATGGGAAATTTATAGTTGTAAATGCATATGTAAGAAAAGAAAGGCCTAAAAGCAGACTTGAGCTTTGTTCTTAAGTTAGAAAAGAATGGGCATGGTGGCTCACGCCTGTAATCTCAGAACTTTGGGAGGCCAAGGTGGAAGAATTGTTTTAGCCCAGGAGTTTGTGTGACCAGCCTGGGCAACAAGGTCACACTCTACCTCTATAAAAAAAAAAAAAATGTAAAAATTGGCCAGGCATCATTGTATGCACCTGTCGTCCCAGCTACTTGGGACGATGAGGCGGGAGGATCGCTTGAGCCCAGGAGCTCAAGACTGAGGCACAAGAATCACTTGAACCCAGAAGGTGGAGGCTGCAGTGACCTGAGATCATACCACAGCACTCCAGCCTGGGAGAGAGTGAGACCCTCTCAAAAAAAAAAAAAAAAAGTGGAGAGGAGAAGGGGAGGGAAGAAGAAGGGGAAGAGGAGGGGGAAGGAAAAGGGAAAAAGAAGAAATTGATATATAGACCTCCTCACAAATAAAATTCCAGGCACATGGTTTCACTAGTGAATTGTGTCAAATAGCTCAGGAAAAAACAGTCCTGATATTATATAAACTGTCAAAAAAAATAAAGAAAACATTTCCAGCTTGATTTATGAGACTAGGATGATCCCAACACCAAAGCCACATAAAGATATTACAAATAAAGAAAATTATATTATCCTTCAATAATATACATGCAAAATTTCTTAACAAAATAGTATTAGCCTCAGCACTTTGAGAGGCCAAGGCAGATCACTTGAGCTTGGGGGTTCAAGACCAGCCTGGGCATCACAGACGAGCCTGGGAATCAAGTATTATTATTAAAATTATTAAAATAATAATACATCATGACAAAGTAGGGTTTGTTCCAGTAATGCAAGATTGGTTTGACATCTGAAAATCAAGGTAATTCACCATGACAGAATAAAGGAGAAAAACAATGTAAGGCCAAAGATACAGAAGAAGGCCAGGCGCAGTGGCTCACCCCTGTTATCCCAGCACTTTGGGAAGCCAAGGCAGGTGGACCATTTGAGATCAGGAGTTTCAGACCAGCCTGGCCAACATGATGAAATCCCGCTTCTACTAAAAATACAAAAATTAGCTAGGTGTATTGGCACACACCTGTAGACCCAGCTATTCAGGAGGCTGAGGCAGGAGAACTGCTTCAACCCGGAAGAAGGAGGTTGCAGTGAGCCAAGATCATGTCACTGCACTCTAGCCTGGGCAGCAGAGTGAGACTCTGTCTCCAAAAAAAAAAAAAAAAAAAAAAAAAAAAGGCAGAAAAAGCAAGGATAAAATGCAACATATGTCTTGACAAAAACTCTCAAAAAAGTAAAAAGAGAAGTGATTTTTCCCTAACGTGATTAAGATCACATACAAAAATATCTAGAACATCATACTTAATTTTGAAATACTGAACTCCTTTCTCCCTAAGGTCTGGTAGAAGGCAAGGATGTTCTTTTTAACCACTTCTGTTCAACACTGTATTGGTGGTCCTAGCCTTTGCACTAAGGCAAAGAAAGAAAAGAAAAAAAAAAAAAAAGAAAGGACAGAAAGATAGAAAGGAAAAATAGCCTCTACTTGCAGATGACGAATTATTGGTTATAGAAAATCCTAAGGAATCTACAAAGCAGCAAACTAGTAAGTGAATTTAGCAAGGTCACAGGATTCAAGTTTAATTTTAAAAATCAGTTGCATTATTTTATATAGTAGCAACAACAAATTGAAAAAATAAAGTTTTAAAAATTCCATTTGCAGCCAGGCACAGTGGCTCATGCCTGTAATCCCAACACTTTGGGAGGCCAAGGTGGGTAGATCACAAGATCAAGAGATCAAGACTATCCTGGCTAACATGGTGAAACCCTGTCTCTACTAAAAATACAAAAAATTAGCAGGGCATGGTAGCACGTGCCTGTAGTCCCAGCTACTAGGGAGGCTGAGGCAGGAGAATAGTTTGAACCAGGGAGGCAGACATTGCAGTGAGCCAAGATCGCACCACTGCACTCCAGCCTGGGTGACAGAGCTGGACACCATCTCAAAAAACAAAAACAAAAAAAAAAACCCTTCCATTTGCAGTAGCACCCAAAAAAGAAAATCTTAATAATATTATGCATAAAATCTCTATGCTAAAAACTAAAAAATCCTGGTAAGAGAAGTTTTTAAAACTTAAATAAAATCATATACAATGTTCATGGATTGGAAGGTTCAATGTTGTTAAGAATCAAGTCTCTCCTAAATTAATCTATAGGTTGAATGCAATCACAATGAAAATTTCATCAAGCCATTTTTGTAGACATTGACAAACTAATTCTAAAATTCATATAGAAATACAAAGATCACAGAATATTCAAAACAACTTTAAAAAAAAGAATAATGATAGAAGGCTAACAGTATCTGATTTCAAGATTACAAAGGTACAGCAATTAAGAGGGTATGGTAGTGGCCTCAAAAATAGACAAATAGACCAATGAAACAGGACAGACTCTAGAAATCAACACAAAGACAACTAATTTTTAAAAAGACATCACAGTGCATAAATGATAGTCTTTCAATAAGTGGTGCTGGAACAATGGGATATGCATGCAGAAAAAAAACTCAATGCATACCTCATACCATACAAAAAAATTATTTAAGATATGTCGATTAAAACATAAAAGCCAAACTTACAAACTTGGAGAAGGAAACCTAGGAGAATATCATAATTGGGGGTATGCAAAAGTTTTTCTCAATAATCATAGGAAAAAACAGGCAAATTAAAATTTTCTCCCATAAAAATACACAGAATATGTAAATTTTCTCTCAATAAAGCTGTTATAGGAAGAAAGAGAGGGAGGAGGGAAAAAGGAAGAGAATGCATATATAGGCAAGGCACAGGGGAGGAAAAAACCTGCAAAACATAAATCTGACATGAATCCAAGATTTCTGAAACTCTTACAACTAAATAATTAAAAGACCAACAATCAATAAAATACGCAAATAAGTTGAACAGATGTCACAAAACATGATATATAAATGCTCAGTAAATTTGTGCTAAATGATTAATCATCAGTGAAAAGCCAGTTAAAACTCACAATAAGATGTCACTACATAACCATCAGAATGGCTAAAATGTGGTTTAACCTTAACTCCCACACACCAATGGTGAGAGTATAAAATGTTTCAACAAGCTTTGAAAGAAAAGTTGGCACTTTCTTACAGAATTAAACAAACACCTACCCTCTGAAGAGTCAATTTCAATGTTAGGTATTGCCAAAAACTGGAAACAGCCCAGGTATCCGTCAGCAAGGGGATGGATAAATTGTGGCGTATTCACACAAAGATTCATCAGAAAAAAGGAAAAGCAAACAACTGATATACATGACATCATAAATTGCAAAAACATTATGCTATGAAGAAAGCCTTACACAAAAGTCTATGTTTTATTATTCCTACATGAAATTCTAGAACAGGGAAAAAAATGCTCATCTATAGTGGAAATAAAACAGTATGGACAGCAGGGGAAGCAAAGCAAGGAGTGACATGGGAAGGGGCTTCAATGAATTCTGCCATCACCCCCAGAACATTCTGTAATCTTGAAAGGAGTTTGATTTATACATGTTTGCATCTGTCAAAACTTGCCCAATAATCTGTGCATTCATACACACACACACACACACACACACACACACACATTTATTTATTTATCACAAAAGGAAAAAAATAAGCATTACTGAACCCTAGGTAATGATATAAATACTGACATACTTAGGCAATAGTGTGCTGATGACTACAACTTACTTTTTACTTAGAAATGCATCTAAATAAATAAAAAGATTACAGTCAGCCCTCGGTATTCTGGGAGGAATTGGCTGCAGACTCTCACAGATACTAAAATCTGCAAATACTCAAGTCCCTTATAAAAAATGGCATAGTATTTTCATATAACCTATACATATCCTCTGGTATACTTTAAATCTCTAGACTACTTATAATACCTAATACAATGTAAACAACTGTTATACTGCATTGTATTTTTACGTGTATTATTGTGGCATTGTTACTTAATATTTTTGATCCATGAATATGAAACCCATAGAGAGCCAAATGTATATAGAGAAGGATGGAGAGACACATGTGTGATAAAGCAAATAATAGTAAAATGTTCATATTAATAGAAGGCTCTAGATTGTGAGTATACATATGTTAATGGAAAAATTCAACCATTCCGTATTCTTGAAATTTTTCATAATAAAATGTTAAGGGGAAAATTAACCATGTGTGCACTCCTCATGCAGCTTTATCTAATAAAAGAACTAATTATGCACACACTTCTTGATTGGGGAAAAGAGAGGCCTGTTTTATTTCTCCATATTCATTCAAGCCAGAACTCTATGAATTTCAAATCAAATGGGTTGAGAAACAACATATAGATGAAAATAAAATTTGGTAGATGCTGTGGTGACTAATCTCCTCTTACCGCTCAACACACACACACACAGCACTAAGGTTTAAACACAGAGTCCATAATCACCATTTCAACTAATACCTGTTAAAAAGTGCCTTGAAATAAAACATAAATAAATATAATATTCAGGTATATGAGATTAGTCAAACTAAATCAATTATGAACTGCTGCTTCTTATGCTTAAATATAACCACTTGAGGAAAGCCTGGTTTTACTATCATCCTAAGGAAACCCTTAATTTTCCAAGACTCTTTCTTGGACATTTGTGGTTGCAGACCAGATATTTATAGTTTGGCAAATACTTACAACATTTACCAGCTGCCAACTCCTGCCTACAACTACTTTATAAGTTATAAAATTCTGTCCTGAAAAACAGCCTGTCCACTACAGCTGGGGAAACGTATTTATTTCTCTTGCTCTTTCCACATCTAGTTCCTCGACACAGATCAGGAATTCAGCCCCTAAACATGACATACCAGATCACCCCTGGCATAAATTTGCTATATCAAATGAAATTCAAAATACTTTCGTTTCAAGGACTACACTAACTATAACTACCATATAACAAAAATGCCACAAAAATACTAGACTAGCTATAACTACCATATATTAAAAATACAATATAACAAAAAACCTTGTCATAAATTTGCTATACCAAACAAAGTTCAAAATACTTTAGTTCCAAGGATTAGACTAGCTATAACTATCATATAACAAAAATGCCATAAGAGATGGCACATAGGAAACCTTCCACACACACAGACTAAAGAAGTCTAGCTGCCCCAAAAAGCAAACAATTTCTTAGGAGTTTCACAGTTTACATTAAAATTGATGAGTATTTTATAATTCAGGCTGAGAGCGGTGGCTCACACCTGTAATTCCAGCACTCTGAGAGGCTGAGGTGGGCGAATCACGAGGTCAGGAGTTCTAAACCAGCCTGATCAACATGGTGAAATCCCATCTCTACTAAAAATACAAAAATTAGCCAGCCATGGTGGCGGGCACCTGTAATTCCAGCTATTCAGGAGGCTGAGGCAGGAGAATCACTTGAACCCGGGAGGCGGAGGTTGCAGTGAGCTGAGATCATGCCACCTGGGCAACAGAGCAACACTCCAACTAAAAAAATTTTTTTTAAATTAAAAAGAAAACTAAAATAATTCACCCCATTACACTGCCTATCTTAATATAATCTTCTCTCCAAAAATCTTTCAGTAGAACGACCTTCCAGGTAGATAGGCCACTTTTGTCATCTACAGTGTGCTCCATATGCTTGCACACAGCAGCCTGCGCCTGTGAGGGACTACGAGTACCCTACTATGAGAACCCAGAAGTACCAAAGTGTTTGTGACAAGTGGAAACCTGAATTTTAAGGTAAATACCAAAACTTCATGCATGCTTTGAGAAATGAAAGAATAAGTACAGAACGCAGTGTCACGCAGTTGACACTAGCAACAGAACAAATATGATGAAAGCTAAGAGTGATTTGGGAATCACTAGCATATGATGTTTTCTTCACACACTTTGGCAGTGTGTTCACAAAGTAATTTTAGCACAGGCATAATCAAAGAGAATTACTGGCCATAATCTGAAAAACAGCGGCCCACTTTTATTATTTGTCTTCGGCTAATTACGAACTACATGACATTCAAAAGATTCTGGAATTTCTTGTCCTGTGCTTTTACAAAAGGTTAAAAGAAGGTAGAATGGTAATTATTACATTTAAGCTGCTTGACTAGAAGAAGGTCTTAATGTTGTGCTCTTCTGATAATATCAATAAAGTGTAGTTATTAACAATCAACAGTTGCTTGCAAAGACAGCTGGAACCTGCTGAAGAAGTAACCAAACTAATGTGCCTTGAAAGTACACTTAGTATTCTTACATGGTTTTCAGCTATAAAAGTTCCCTTTTCAATCTGCCTTAGGAAGAAGGTGAAATGAGTGTGCCTGCCACAAACGTTGGCGTGAGGCTAGAAATTCAGAGATGATCTTGTCATCTTGAAAACCAATCACATTGCTTCTCTGGCACCCTGCTAGATTCAAAGGTAAGGACAAACTGTTCTTAAATGGTTGTGAAAGTGACAGGCACATACAATATATTTTAGTTCTAATTTGAGTGAGGATATCTTCAAACAGTGCACAAAGTCTCAGTTTTGGGGAAATTTCAATGAAATTACATCATTACAACAATCTATTAAATCCTATCATTCCCATTGGGGCAACAAACTCTCTTCTCTCCACTTGTTTAATCATGCTATTCCTGAATGTCAAGTAAGAAAATCTTTCCTTTCCTCTACCACCTTCTTAATTGTTACTGCTCAATTGTATCTCCCAGTTCACACCCAAGTAGTCTACTCAGACTTCCCTCTTCCAAAAACATCCCTCTAGGAGGGAGGTCTCCAAGCGCCACAGAACTGCAGGGATAATCCTATCACAGCAGGATCTTCACTCTATTACAATGATTTGTTTATCAGACAATACACTTCCCAGTGTTGAGAACTGTATCACCTCTACCTACAGTATTCATACTTGAAACATACTCAAGCATTTGATGAATGTCAAATTAGCAAATGTATCACAATACCCAGCAGGATCCATGGATAACCACCATTTTCATCTTTTTAAACTTTATTAGAGATCATTTTCAATGAAAATAATACACAATTCTGTACTTGAAGTTTCTCTTTATAGATATCTTAGCTATAAGCACAAAATACGTTATAGACACTTTGCTAAGAGCACAATCAATGAAGGTTAGAAACTACATATGCTGTAAACAAATACAGAATCAATATAATCGAGAAAAAAATAGGTATACAGAAAACACATACAGTATCAGAACTATTTAACTGTAGCTTGGGAGCAATTCAATCTTAAAACTACCAAATCAACCATGGCATGAAGAATCAAACTAAGTATTTAGATAAATTTTAATCAACTGAAATACGAAAGCTGAAGTTGATGTAATGCAATTTATCTGGGCAGAAATAACTAGTCACAGTTACTCCAATGCCTATCAAAATGAGGGGAGAATACTTTCAGCTGTCCACCAGAAAACCTAAGGCCAGTCTCCTAATCATGAAATGTGTTATGTCATGACAAATAGTTAAGTGCCCATAACAAGGGCAGGCACTACCCAGAACATTTTAAAATATGATGTTCGTACCCTTTAAGAATTTTTTATTCCCATGTGTTAAGATCTCTTCATTTGTAGCAGCTGACTATCAGCTGGCATAGGACCCAAATCATGATCCTACTGCTCCAAGTAACTCAAATACATCTCCAAGCAACAGCTGTGTAATCTTTATAGTATAGCTAAAAATATAAAGTTCAAAACATTAAATGAATTTCATCTAACATTTAGGAATATGACTGAAAAAGAATACAGTTAATTCATGCTAAAGGAGTAATTTAGCAGAAGGCAACATTCAAAATGATGAGTAATCCAATTCATAAAAAATAAAAATGTTATGGGCTGTATTTTAATTTTAGAAGTGTCCTCTTTTTTCCTCAGGATACGCAATGCCTGCAACTGTGCTTAAGCATTTTTTCTTATTATTATTTCCCTACTACTAAAGAGGACACCTTTTTGGTTAAAAATTTGTAAACTATAATTTTCTCAGCATCCTGACAAAATTCTACACTCTCCCACAACTTTTTGTTATTAAGAGAGACTCTTCTGAAGCTGGCTTATTTTTTTGTTCCTTGACTGAGCTCATAAGCCACTTAGCTGCAAAAAGCTCATGGTACGTTTTAATACTCTACCCTGGAAGTCCCATTACTAGTGAGAAACTCAACTATGTCTAACACAAAGTACTCTTCATTGAAAAACCCTATTTTCAGATATTTTCCCCCCTTAGTAATAACCAAGGACTTATATTTTACTTAGGGTAAGCCTGTCAGGCAAACCTCTTCTACCAGTCAGAACTAGCACTTAATCAGAAGAGTCAGGACCCGAGTTTAGCCCTCTCTGGTCGTCAATGTCCTGATCTCTAAAACAAAAGCGTTCCTGAAATTACACCGGTCTTATTACAAAACTAGGAGGACCACATATAACCACAGTGAAACTAAACAGCTTCGGATTAAGAAGGAGGAAGGGGGGAAAAAAACTGGCTTCCAAAGCACTCTGTTCAAAAAGTTTAACAATATTCCTCAAATAGCATCTTAAATTATGTAACGACAGTAAAAGACTAGAAATATTCTTCTCCAATTAAGCCTGAAAAGAGTGATTTAGCTGATATACATTGCTCTAAATCCACTGTAATAGTTTCTATGAAGTTTTAATTATTTATTCTAGAAATACACTTTGAAAACTTGACTTTACAGATAGCCACAAAATACAAACATCATAATCAGGTAATACAGGTACAACTTGAGCAGCGAAGGGTTAAAAATTACTGTTTATGTGCAGTTGGACAGGCTACTCCTTACGCACAGCTGCCATCTTAAGACTTCAACCTTTCTTTAAATGTTCAAATGAAAATTAAAACATCTGAGCAGCGGGATAAAAATGGCAAATAAATTGAACAAGTGGCCACAGCTGTTAGGTGTACTGTTTCTCTCATTCTGATGAGATCTAGGAGAGAAGACTTCTAAATCCCCTTCTCACCTCTCCCCTTCTTTTGCCCATACTTTTTTTTTTTTTTTTTTAATTTTTTTGAGACAGAGTCTCGCTTTGTCACCAGGCTGGAGTGCAGTGGCACAATCTCGGTTCACTGCAACCTCCGCCTCCTGGGTTCAAGCGATTCTCCTGCCTCAGCTTCCCGAGTAGTTGGGATTACAGGCGCGTGCTACCACGCCCAGATAATTTTTTTATTTTTAGTAGAGACAGGATTGCACCATGTTAGCCAGATCTCTTGAACTCATGATCCACCTGCCTCAGCCTCCCAAAGCGCTAGGATTGCAGGTGTGAGCCACCATGCCCAGCCTTGCCTATACTTTTTAAAAAGACAATATAAGTCTTTCAGTCAAATAATGAACATTAATCCTACATGTAGGACATATACCCAAAATAACCGATTATTTATGTTTTCATTCTGCCATGAACCAAGTATTCTACCCGTGGTAAAATATAATTTAAACATTAGCACCATATTAAATCATGAGGCTCAGTGTTTCATAATGGTAGTGCCTTGGAACAAGGTCAATACTGAAATAAAATATAACCCAAAGTGGGAGATGTTAGACAAAATAAACAGTCTACTCATCAAAAACATCTATGTTAAGAAGGACTGAGAAACTGTTCTATATCAAAATACACTAAAGAAGGCCGTTCGTGGTGGCTTACACCTGTAATCTCAACACCTGGAGAGGTCTAGGAGAGAGGATCTCTTGAGCCAGGAGTTCAAGACCAGCTTGGGTAACACAGAAAGACTCTGTTTCTACAAATTTAAAAATTAGCTGGGCATGGTGGTGCACACCTGTAGTCCAAGCTACTCAGAAGCTTCAGACAGGAGGGTCACTTGACCCCCAGGAGGTAGAGACTGCAGTGAGCCATGACTGTGCCACTGCACTACAGCCTGGGCAACAGAGCAAGAGTATCTCAAAAAAAGAAAAAAAGGACACTAAAGAAATGTGACAATGAAACCCAATGTGCCATCTGAATTGAATCTTGGACCAGAAAAAAAAGTTTTTTTTTTTCTTTTGCTACACTGAAACTGAACAAAATATTAATAGATAATCATAAGGCCTACTGAAGGTCCATTCTAAGATCATATTCTACTGATATAATCAGTATAAGTAGTATATCAACCTGTTTAACTTTTTATTTAAATCCTTACTTGCTAATCAATGACATTTTAAGAGTTTCTCTCTGCTTAACTTTTTTTTACAAATATTAATATTCTTTTCTAGTTCTATACTTCTATATTACCTCAATCCTCACAAAACCTCCATAAAGTCAGTATTCTTCACTTCTTTTTTAAGGTAAGGAGATAGTTAAGGTAAAGAACTGAATAAACCTACCTACCTAAGAGCACCCAGCTGGACCTAAAGCCACTTCTCAGTGTTTAACACACTAATGCCTCATGCATGTGGTAGAGTTCTTCCACTTACAAGAGGATTCCTATCCTTGCATACACAAATATCAAAAATTTATTTTAATTATTACCTTAATCATTTGGAAAGAGTATCAATTATACAATATCCTACTGTCTTCTACAAGAGAATCTACCCAAGAGTAAATAGTACAAGAAAGTGAGAAAGAAAGAATGAAGGGAAAGAGAGTAAATGGGGAGGCACAAATACAGAGAGAGTGAAAGAAAAGGGAAAAAGAAAAAGCACAGGCATTATTTAAAAAACGAAAAATCCTAGATAACATCAAGTTGACTGGATGAGGAGAGACCTTGCCCAAGAACACAGAGTGAAATAAAGTACTTGTCTTATTAAAGAGAAAATACTGACATTGCTAAGTTTTTTAAATCAAGAATGAACATGTCTATGTTTTAAGGGCAAATGGCTAAGAATACACGGGAAAAAAATGTGTAACTCTTAAACCAAAGAAAGAAAATTCTCTCCATCTATTGGAAAACCGGACAAAGAGGGAGGGACAAAGAATAAAAGAATGGGAAAAGGACAACGGAAAGTCTTAACACCCAGTAAAACATAAAGAAAGACAAAATTATAGAAGCATGGCAACTAACAAAAGAATAGAAATGGAAAAATCGCCATTATAAACTACTACAATAATATTTGATTCAGGCAAAAAAAAAAAAAAAAAAAAACCAATGGTTGCTAAAACACTGAGTTACAGAGTGTTAGCTATTCATTCAGTTTCAAAGCATCACTCTGTAGTCCACTTAGTACTTAGAGAAAAAGATGTCTTTAAAGTGGAGTGATCTGGTGGACACTACCTTAACAAAATAACCAAACTTAATATCCCGGTATTAGAAAAACTGCCATCAGGGGCCTCCAGATGATAGACTGAAAAGAACACATCACTAGGTAATAAAATAAATAGTCCTGACCAAAAAATGTTTAGCCTGAATCCATTCATGCAAAAACAATGAAATAAATCCAAAATGAAACATATTAAAGATAATAGATCTTTTACAAAACAGCTGGCCTGGCCTCCTAAAAATGGCAACACCTAGAATGAAAAAGCTAGAGACTGAAGAGACATGAAAATGAAACGTATTGGTGGAATCCTGAATATAAAGGAGTAAAAGGTACCCACAAATCAATGGCAAAAACAACATATTGTTTAGTTAATGGTTCTTGGCTGTCCAAAATAGGAAAACCCAACCTTCAAACAGTCATTCTCCCTAAGAGAATTATTTAAAAATAAATAATTAAGCAAATACTTAGATATGTAACTTCTTAAAAGCTCAAAAGTTTTTTTAACCCATACAGATTGCTCTTTATTATAGAGTTTGAGATACATATTTTAAAGCTCCTAAATTATTAAAAGAATAACCCCTGAAATAAATTGATATGGAAACTTGCAGCTTCTATAAAATTACTTTTATTAATAATTACACATTAACACTCAAAAATAGTCAGTGAAAGGTAGAAAAAAAGTGTACCTGCAAATACAACTGTGCTTTTCTCTTTCTTGAAAACTATAGCTCTGTTCATCTTTAAATTTAACACTAGTATCAAACTTCCATTTCAAAAAGGATAGGAACTGCTGTTTATTCTACCATAGCCTCAAAATGTACAGAAGCACTCATTACAGGAATGTGGCTACCCAAGCGCTATGAGGCATGTTTATTCTCAAAGACAACACTTTGAAATCAATCAGAAGGACTGTGAAAAAGTACATTAAGAGAAACACTGGGCCAGGCACGGTGGTTCACACCTGTCATCTCAGCACTTTAGGAGGCTACAGTGGGCGGATCATGAGGTCAGGAGTTTGAGACCAGTCTGACCAACATGGTGAAACCCTGTCTTTACTAAAAATACAAAAATTAGCTGGGCATGGTGGTATGGTCCTGTAATCCCAGCTACTCAGGATGCTGAGGCAGAAGAATCGTTTGAACCCGAGAGGCAGAGGTTGCAGTGAGCTGAGATTGAGCCACTGCACTCCAGCCTGGGCAACAGAGTGTGACTCCATCTCAAAAAAAAGAAAAGAAAAGAAAAATAAAAACACTGGTATT
The DNA here is from genome assembly GCF_009761245.1 of Sapajus apella. NCBI lineage: Eukaryota > Metazoa > Chordata > Mammalia > Primates > Cebidae > Sapajus > Sapajus apella. The sequence goes on from NW_022436962.1 coordinate 27,473,473, forward strand.
TACCAAATGTAAAGTTTTCAAAATTAGAGCATCAGGCAATATACAAACTTGTAAAACTGAAATCACTATAGAGAATTTCACAAATTTAAGTAGCTAATGGCTATGGGTTAAATGATCAAAATAAACATTGCTCATCACTTAGAATCAACCACAAGGAACAAAATAAGTATGGTGAAATCACAAATGTGTTACATAAAATTAATGAAATTATTACCCAGTAGCCTTTTGCATATCAGGTTTTAGGAGTCACTCATTCTACATCTTATTTATTCAAAACTTCTTGTGAGTGCTATAATTTCAACTAGAAACTTCTAATAAGCAAAAACTTGCATGTATGCCAAAGCATCTTTAATAACAGTACACACTATGAGTAATAACACTGTCATTCTGCTAATTAAACTAAAATTTACACAAGTTACTTTCAGTGGCAGATATAAAAACCAAAATTCTTTGCCATTTTGATTTTGAAAATAACACTCTTAGGAGGTATTCTGGGCATAATTAAAGTCCAGGCTCTCTCACCATTTTTATTCGGTGAAGTTATTACTGTTTCTCCTAACTTTGGAAAATGTCAATGACTTGCTGAGGGAGAACAGGCAGGCAGAGCTAGAGGAGGAAAATGAGGGCTTAGTATAAATGGAGATAAATAAATATGTGGGAAAATATGCCCAAGCCAGCTATTAAACAAAGGAGAACTACATATTGAGTGCCTTATCCACCAGAAAAAACAATATTTTAAAATTGTACAAGTATGGCCAGCGCTCATGCCTATAATCCCAGCACTTTGGAAGGTTGAGGGGGGCGGATCACTTGAAGTCAGAAGTTTGAGACCAGCCTAGCCAACATGGTGAAACCTTGTCTCTACTAAAAATACAAAATGAGCCAGGTGTGGTGGTGGGCGCCTATAATCCCAGCTACTCAGGAGGTTATGGCAAGAGAATCGCTTGAACCCAGGAGGCGGAGGTTGCAGTGAGCTAAAATAGTGCCATTGCACTCCAGCCTGGGCAACAAGAGTGAAACTCTGTCTCAAAATAAATAAATAGATAAATAGGTAAATAAATTGTACAAGTGTTAACATAAAACATTGGAATATATCAATAACAGTATATAAAAGACTAAACAGTAGAAATCCTCCTCTTTAATTCAGTTAAATAACACCAAAAAGCAACAAATATTTTTAAATGGGAAAAAGAGAGTATTTAAAAATATGCATAATTCAGATTAAGTAAGCGCCAGGAGAAAAGATTACAAGATGGAAGATACTTTGGTCAACATTAGACATCAAAGTATGATCTATAAAGGGTTAAACATTTTATACACGAAAGGGATGATGTCAGTCTATTGAGCTGATTTCCCACAGGGCTTAGGAAAGAAAATCTGCATGACAGAAAAACAAAAACATGAACCCAGAGCAATGGAGTTACTTGCTAATCTCTGAAATGTAAATATGAAACAACAAACTAAAATCTCAAAAAAAAAAAAAGTCCTAAATAGAAAAACCTACTACTTGAAAGGACAACAAGAATGTTCAAATTAAGCTTCAAACAGATAAAAAAACAAAAGTGTGCACCTGTCCTTTTAGACACTTAGTTGTGCTACATCACAAAAAGTACTACTGATGATGGCTAACCAAGCACTGAATGTATTATAATCTAATTTAGGCTGGGTGCCACGGCTCACATCTGTAATCCCAACACTGTGGGAAGCTGAGGCGAGAGAATGACTTCAGGCCAAGTGTTCCAGACTACCCTGGGCAAGATAGCAAGACTCTGTCTCTAAAAAAAGTTTAAAAATCAGCCAGGTGTGGTGGCACATACCTGTAACCCTAGATACTTGGGAAGCTGAGACAGAATGATGGCTGGAGCCCAGGAGTTCAAGGTTGCAGTGAACTATGATCACACCACTGCACCCCAGCCTAGGTGACAGAGCAAGACCCTGTCTCTTTAAAACACACACACACACACACACACACACACACACACACACACGTGTGAGCACGCACGTCCAAAACTAACGTAAAAATAGATGGGATACACAAATCTAGCTTTTAAATTTTACTGCAGAAGGAAAAAGTCAACAATTTTCTTAGGATTTATCCAAGCAATATCTAACAGTTAAAACTAGCCTTTGGGGACTGATGCAGTGGCTCACACCGGTAATCCGAACGCTTTGGGAGACCAGGGTGGGAGGATCACTTGAGGCCAGGAGTCCAAGAGCAGCCTGGGGAACATAGTGAGATCTGGTCTCTACAAAAAAAAATTTTTTTAATTAGCCTTGCATGGTGACAGTGACACAGGCACATTCCTGTAGTCCTAGCTACTCAGAAGGGTGAGACAGAAGAATCCCTTGAGTCCAGGAGGCTGTAGTGACCTATGATCATGCCACTGCACTCCAGTCTAGGCAACAGAAAGAGATCCTATTAAAAAACGGAGGGGAAAAAAAATCCACCAAAAGTAAGTAGCCTTTTAATCCAGGTGCAGAAGCTCATGCCTGTTATCCCAGCACCTTGGAAGGCCAAGGCAGGTGGATAACATTATTCCAAAGCATGATTTTTAAAAATTAGAGCATGATTTTAAAATTTTCATATTTATCAAAGTAGTACACATGTACATAGTTTATAAAGTCAAGTAGTTCTACAAGGCTTATAGTAACAAAAGTAGGCCAGGCACAGTGGCTCACACCTGTAATCCCAGCACTTTGGGAGGCCAAGGTGGGCAGGAGGCCAGGAGTTCAAGACCAGCCTGGCCAACATACCAAAACCCATCTCTACTAAAAATACAAAAAATTAGCTAAAGCATAGTGGTACACACCTGTAATCACAGCTGCTTGGGAGGATGAGGCAAGAAAATAGTTTGAACCTGGGAGGTGGAGGCTGCAGTGAACCAAGGGCACACCATTGTCCTCCAGCCTGGGTGACAGAGAGATTCTGTCTCAAAAGAAAAAAAAAAAAAAACAAGAAGAAACTAGTCTTTTGGTCAAACAGCACTTGTAATGTACATGCTTTAATCTCCAAAAAAAATCAAGATACACTGACGAAGAGAGCAAGAGACAGAACGAGAGCAAGAGAGAAAGAGTCAGTGTGTATGTATAAGTGATTATAACATAACCAAGTACAAAACAAAACTCAAGCAATGTCATAAGCATGGGTCAGTTACTGATCTCAACTGAAAACCAACACTGATTTACAATAGAAGTTCTTCTTAAATATGGTTTATTGTATCTTGTACCATGTTTAAACTTAACACATAACTAGAAAATCAAAACCAACTACATAGGTGTATTCAAGAAATCATCTTAAGATAATTATAATTTGCTGCAAACATATACTTTATCTTGAAACAAAAATGATAATACCATTTAAATTATATTAAGTCCTGATGAAGTTTCTAGTGAAAAGGTTAGGAACGCCAAGAAACAAAGGACCCTAAATGAAGAGTTCTATTCCCACAGCCATTAACTAGTCTCATGGCTGATAGCTAACCTTCAATGTGTACTTATTAAGTGCTATGCACTGGGCTTTACAACCACTGCCTCACTTAATTCTTACAATAATCATATGAAAAGTACTATCAGCTGGGCATGGTGGCTCACGCCTACAATCCTAGCATTTTGGGAGGCCAAAGTGGGGGAACTACTTAAGGTCAGGAGTTCAAGATCAGCCTGGCAAACATGGTGAAAGTTCGTCTCTACTAAAATATAAAAATTAGCCAGGCGTGGTGGTACACGCCTGAAACCCCAGCTAGTCGGGAGGCTGAGTCAGGAAAATCGCTTAAATCCAGGAGGCAGAGGTTGCGGTGAACCGAGATTGCACGACAGCACTCCAACCTGGGCGACAGAGTGAGGCTCCGTCTCAAAAAAAAAAAAAAAAAAAAGAAAAGAAAAGAAAGAAATACTATCATTAGTTTCACTGTATAGATGAAGAAATTGAGGCTTACAGGTTAAAGAGCTTGCCTCGGGTTTTAAAGGTACTAAGCCATAAAACAAAGATTCAAATTTGAACAATCTGAGTCAAGAATCCTTTCGGTAACTACCAAGTGTGAATCCACTTCGTCTTTGTGGTTTTAACTTCTTTATGAAATGGAAGGCTCTAACCCCACTAGTTTAACTACTGGGAAAACAGCAACAGTTTTCAACTTCTAAACAGGACAGATCTAAAAGCAATGGGTAAGAGACCTTTCAAATTAATAAGAAAAACACAAACACCCCAATTTAAAAACGGACAGTTCAGGCTGGATATGGTGGATCACGCCTGTAATCCTAGCACTTTGGGAGGCCGAGGCGGGTGGATCATTTGATCTCAGGGGTTCAAGACCAGCCTGGTCAACATGGTGAAACTCCATCTCTACTAAAAATACCAAAAAAAAAATTAGCCAGGCATGGTGGTGGGCGCCTGTAGTCCCAGCTACTTGCGAGGCTGAGGCAGGAGAATCACTAAGTCCAGGCGGCAGGAGTTGCAGTGAGCCGAGATGGTGCCACTGCACTCCAGCCTGGGTGATACAGAAAGACTGTGTCTCAAAAAAAAAGGCAATTCATAAAAGATTTTAAGAGGGCTGATAAAGAAAAATATTAAAGCTAGCTAGAAAAGAAATGCAAGTTAAATAAAACAAGATATCCTTTTAGACTTTGATAATTAGGAGAAAATAGTAATGTTAGAGTAGAAAAAGGGCATCCTCATATCTTATTGATAAAAAAGAAAAGGCTCTCCTCCTTATACATCAATAGCCTTTGAAATGTATCCACTGACTCTGCGGGTTACAGTTCTGTAGGTTTCACTTAAAGTATGTTATGTAAAATGTTCAACTAAACTATTTATGATGATCAGAAATTCTGACAAGAGACTAGGTAAATACATTTGTAGATTGAATCTTTTTTTCTTCTTTATAGATTGAATCTTAAGAAAACTGCTGATAGTCAATCACTTGTGAACAGAAAGACTAAGCAATTTTAAAATGATACGTATAAATTTGAAATTGACACTTTCTGATATTAAATAAGGGGGAAAGATGCAAAGCACTACTTTGGGGGAATCGGGGAGAGAAAAGACCAATAAGAATGTAATATTTAAAAGTCAACTTGATGTCAGGCACTTTTACATTGTCTTTAATTTCTTGCCATCACCCTGTAATGTACAGTTACTCCCAGTTTACAGATTTGGAAGAAAGTCTCAGAGAAGCTACAAAAATTTAAGGAACTATTAAGAGGCAAGGCTAGAGTTCAAACCAGGCCTACGTATCTAACTACAATGTCCGAGCTATTTCCACTTCATCACCCTAATACATTCCTTTCTGAAGTGTATCAGATATGATACTCCTTTCAATGCATAAGTAAAGTATTTGTTATGGGCTGAACTGTGTCCCTCCAACACCCACCAAATTCACACGTTAAAATCCTAGCCTCCGTTACCTCAGAATGTGACTGTATTTGAAGATAGGGCCTTAAAGAGGTACCCAAGGTAAACTGAGTATACAGGTGAGCCCTAATCCAATATGAATGGTGCCCTTATAAGAAGACAAGATGGCCGGGCATGGTGGCTCATGCCTGTAATCCCAGCACTTTGGGAGACCAAGGCAGGCGGATCAACTGAGGTCAGGAGTTCAAGCCTGGCCAACATGGCAAAACCCCATCTCTACTAAAAATACAAAAATTAGCTGGGCATGGTGGCATGCACCTGTAATCCCAGCTACTCAGAAGGCTGAGGCAGGAGAATCGCTGGAACCGGGAGGCAAAGACTGCAATGAGCCGAGATTGTGCCACTGCATTCCAGCCTGGGAGACAGAGCAAGACTTCCTCTCAAAAAAAAAAAAAAAAAAAAAGACAAGATTAAGACAGACACATACAGAAGGAAGATCACTGTGGACACAGAGAAGACAGCCATCTACAAGCCAAGAAAGAGGCCTCAGGAGAAATCAATCCTGCCAACACCTTGACCTTGGATTTCTAGACTCCAGAATTATGAGGAAAGTATTGTTTAAGCCACCTAGTCCGTGGTATTTTGTAATGGCAGCCCTAGCAAACTACTACAACACTCTTAACTAAAAATACTGAACATCTTAAAAACCTAAACCTCACATTCCCCTTTTATTATGATTTTTTAATGTTGCTTTTGGATGGATTATGGTTAAAATACCAAAATGGAATTTTTCACAAATGCTTTTAATGTTATATTAGACCATTTAAAAAATACACCTGAATGTGACCTATTAGAATTACCATATTTTGGCCGGCTGCAGTGCTTCACGCCTGTAATCCTAGCACTTTGGGAGACCAACGCAGGTGGATCATCTGAGGTCAGGAGTTGGAGACCAGACTGGTCAATATGGTGAAACCCCCTCTCTACTAAAAATACAAAAACTAGCCGGACATGGTGGTGCACACCTGTAGTCCTAGCTGCTCAGGAGGCTGAGGCAGGAGCACTGATTGAACCCAGGAGGCAGAGGTGGCAGTGAGCCAACAAAGGAACACTGCACTCTATCTTGGGCGACAGAGCAAGACTCTGTCTCAAAAAAAAAAAAAAATTAAAAAGGCAATTTTCAATAACCGTAACCAATCACAAAACTAGCCCTTCTCACACTAATCCAATAAAATAACCACACCATGGCCAGACTTGATGGCTCATGCCTGTAATTCCAGCACTTTGGGAGGCCGAGGCAGGTGGACCACGAGGTCAGCAGATTGAGACCAACCTGGCCAACATGGTGAAACCCCGTCTCTACTAAAATACAAAAATTAGCTGGCCATGGTGGCGGGCACCTATAGTCCCAGCTACTAAGGAGGCTGAGTCAGGAGAACTGCTTGAAGCCGGGAGGCGGAGGTTATAGTGAGCCGAGATCGTGCCACTGCACTCCAGCCTGGCGCCTGGCAAAAGAGTGACACTCTGTCTCAAAAAAACAAACAAAAACCACACCACAAGGTCCTGAATAACACATCTGAGAGTGCCAAGCACACCAACCTGGGAAGGCCTTACCACAACAGCTTACCCTTTCCTCGGCAGACTAGAGCAGAGTGTTTCTTACAAGTCCAACACTAAATAATAAATAATTTATAAATGCAGAGACCACAAACAAACAAAGAGGATACTATAGTAGACTCTAGATCAGGAGTGTGCACTCTTTTAGCTTCCCTGGACCAGCAGTGTCTTGGGCCACACATAAAATACACTAATACTATAACAACAGCTGATAAGCTTTAAAAAAAAAAAAAAATCGCAAAACAAAAATCCAATGTTTCAAGCAAGTTTACGAATTTATGTTGGGCCACATTCAAAGCCATCCTGGGCCATATATGGCCCACGGGCCGTGGGTTGGACAAGCTTGCTCTAGATGTAAACACAATTTTGAAGGCTGGAAAGCAGATGGATTAGAGGTAACTGACTTAGCAGACTGAAGAAAACAGAAACCGTCTAGAGAATTACTGAAGGAGTATACCAAGAATAAAGGGGGACGAGGCGGGAGGTGGCTTTAAAAAAAAAAAAAACAAAAAACTGGTTGAAACGCTAGATAAGGAGCCATTCATCAAAATCCCAGATACCATAACCCAAACAATGCCATGAGACACTCAGCCCTTTACTCTGGGAAGTTTACACAGGAGGGACTGTAAACAAAGGCACTCTGAGGGAGGTATGACGGGAATTAAATGCAAGTCTGAATAATGAAAGGTAACTAACCACCCACCCACCACCCTCCCTTTCCCCTACTCACCACAGCATCCTGGCAGTCAAGCCTTAGACAGGAAAAGAAAACAGCCTAAAATAGAGAGACCTGGAGACACTGACAGCTGAGGGTCCCCACAGAAAGTCAGACTGACCAGTTCATCCCTCAGAGAGGAAGACCATGTCACAGGCCCATACCATGAAAAGACTTCCCAACTTGCTTTAAAAATGAAAATTTTTTTAAAAGCCTCATGCCTAAACAGACAGGAAAGGAATATTGAACATTTAAGAAAACCTTTAATTTGAAAGGTAGGAACCAAAACAGAGCAAGGGAAAAAAAGGAAGGGAACAGAATCATAATATCCTCAAAGGGACCAAAAAAAAAAAGATACATGTCCGTGAAATAAGAATATGATTAAAAGAAACATGCATAAAACAAAAGAAAATCTTTTGAAATTAAAGACAGTAGAAACTTTAAATCCAATAAAGGAGTTAAAATATAAAAAAACAGCAAAAAAAAAAAAAAAAAAGACAAAATTGGACAGCAAAGAGAAAATAATAAAAGAATTGATTCAGAAGACCCAAAACCCCCTATCAGGAGTTTTCCCTTTTCAGAGTCCATTACCAAAAAAAACAACTTTCTAAGCCTTGAAGGGCATATGTTTCTTGAATAAAAAGATCCATCAAGGGCACAGCACAATGGACTTTTTTTTTTTTTAACTCACATTAAGAAATATCATCATAAAATTTCAGAACACCAGGAATAAGAGAAGATCCTAAAGGTTTCCATAAAGAAAACAGGTTTCTTATAAAGGTCTTGGAAGCTGGGCATGGTGGCTCACATCTGTAATCCCAGCACTTTGGAAGGCCGAGGCGGGCGAATCACTTGAGGTCAGGAGCTCAAGATCAACTTGACCAACATGGTGAAACCCCATCTCTACTAAAAATACAAAAATTAGCCGGGCTTGGTGATGGGCACCTGTGATCCCAACTACACGGAATGCTGAGGCAGGAAAATCACTTGAACCCAGGAGGCGGAGGTTACAGTAAGCCAAGATCATGCCACTGCACTCCAACCTGGGAGACAGAGAGACTCCATATCAAAAAAAAAAAAAAAAAAGTCTTGGAATCAGAATGACATCAGATTTTTCACAGCAACTCTAGAAACATGGCACTCGAGTAATGCCTTCTTCAAATTTTGAAGAAAAATAATTTCCAACCTTGACTTGTAAATACAGCCAAGTCATCTATCAAGAGTAGGCTCTAATATATAGATATTCTTAAATATTCTAGGTCTCAAAGAATTTGCTTTCCCATGCTTCACTTCTAAGGGAACTACAATGAAAAGCAACAGAATAAGGGTGAAAGAATTCCCATGATGATGGTAAAAATCCCACTACAAGAAGCAAACCAAGAAGGCAATCAGTTCAACTGGAACAGAAAGTTAAGAGGTATCCAAAATAAAAAGAAACTGAAAGATTACCTGATGTGTTTATTACATTAAAAGGAGAGTTAAACTTTAGTAGGATACTCTGAGCTGGATGCATGGAAAACAAATGAACACAAAGATTCATTAAATCCAGCTAAAACAAAAAGCTGTTTCAAAAAAACTACAGCATATTAAATTTCAAAATATCAAAAGAGTACACAGCATGGCTCCAATGTCAATAGTTATGAAACTTTAACCAAAATTGGTTATATAACCACATATAGAAGATGGAAAGTATGCATCTTGAGGAGACAATGTAAAACAACTAAACCACTATCTTCTATCATGGCAAGTCAAGAGACAAATCTAAAATTGGAAAAGTCAATAATGATTAAGCATGTTATTTGGAAATTAAAAACTGCCAAAGAAATACGTCAATGTTGATAGTGGTTCCTCTTGAGAGCTTGATTCTAGCAGGAAAGGGAATGGATTTTTTTTTTTCCTGGAGACTGAGTCTTGCTCTGTTGCCCAGGTTGAATGCACTCTGCTCACTGCAACCTCCACCTCCCAGGTTCAAGTGGTTCTCATGCCTCAGCCTCCCAAGTATCTGAGATTATAGGCATGCGCCACTACACACAGCTAATTTTTTGTATTTTTAGTAGAGACAGGGTTTTGCTATGTTGGTCAGGCTGGTCTTAAACTCCTGGGCTCAAACGATCCCCCTTCCTTAGCCTCCCAAAGTGCTGGGATTACAGGCGTGAGCCACCGCACCTGGTCTACTTTTATTATGATTGCCCTGTAAAACTACTTGACTTTATAAACTAATAAAAAAAAAAAAAACTAAATCTTAAAATCATGCTCTAATTTTTAAAAATCATGTGAGGTGGCTCACACTTGTAATCCCAGCACCTTGGGAGGCCAAGGCAGGCGGATCACAAGGCCAGGAGTTCGAGACTAGCCTGGCCAAGACGTTCCCCATCTCTACTAAAAATACAAAAATTAGCTGGGCGTGGTGGCATGTGCCTGTATTCTGAGCTACTCGGGAGACTGAGGCAGGAGAATTGCTTGAACCCAGGAGGCAGAGGTTGCAGTGAGCTGAGATCACGCCTCTGCCCTCACCTTTTCGACAAAGATAGACTCTTTTTTAAAAAAAAAAAAAAATCATGCTTTATGATAAAATTTAATTACAGAGAAAAGTATTCATGGTATATTTAGGGGAAATCACATTATAAAACATTACGTTCAATTAAAAAAACTAGTATTGCATAAAAACAAACAGGAAGTATACATACTAAAAGTGATTTTCTCTCAAGTAGTGGCATTATTTTCATTTTCTTAAGTAATTTTCAAATTTCTATAACACGTATGAATTATTTTGTAATTTTAAAAGTAAGAAAAAATACAGAAGGTTACTGGAGCTCAAAGACAAAAGAATTAAAACAATATTGCTTTCGGTCCCAATTAGTCTCTAAAACCTACTGTGGGGTTGTAATAAATTTGTGATTTTATAATTAGTATAAAAATATTGGGAGAATACTCTTAAAATTTGGTAAGAAAAGAATGATAGGTCTCCAGTAAGAGAACATTCTCCTTCTTTTAAGTATGCTTACATTTCATTCATCTTAAACTTCTTACCAAGATTATGTGACTCAGAGAGCTGACTTCCAATTTTAAAACTCTGAATAAAGAGGTCACAATCCAAACTTAAAACTAGCCAAATAAATGAACAAAAGATGCCACTGCAAGCTCTAAGGAAAAAATAAATAAATAAATAAACAAACAAACAAACAAACAAAAGAAAACCACTTACAACTTCTCCAAGTCTAAACAGAACTAAAATTAAAAGAAAAAAAAAAGAAAACAGCCAACAAAGTAGAGGAATTATTTTACCAATGGCAACATTGTAATGCTAGTACAACCACTCCAAAAGCTGTATTTGGCCCACACACACACTCAAGAAAAAAACAAATAGCAGAATATTCATGACATTATAAGATCCAAAAACTGCAACCAATCCAAATGTCTATCAGCCTTAGAATGAATAAACTAGTATTTCACACAATTAAATAAAATGAATGATACAGGTGAACAGCACAGATCTAACGTTAGGCCAAAGAAGCCAGACACAGAATACGTACTATGTGATTCTACTGACATGAGTACAAAAACAGGCAAAACTAATCTGCACTGTTCCAGGTCAGATGGGGTTACTCTTTGGTGAAAGACTGTGACTGGAAGAGGGCATAAAGGGCTCTATTTCTTGATCTGAGTGATGGTTACATTGGTGTACTGAATTGGTGCTATGTGCACTTTTCTGTATATCCTATACACTTCAATAAAAATTTCAAATTGAGGCCAGGCGGGGTGGCTCATGCCTGTAATCCTAGCACTTTGGGAGGCCAAGGCAGGCAAACTGCCTGAACTCAGGAGTTCGAGACCAGCATAGGCAACACAGTAAAATCCCATCTCTACTAAAATACAAAACATTAGATGGGCCCATGCATCTGTAGTCCCAGCTACTTGGGAGGCTGAGGCAGGAGAATTGCTTGAACCCAGGAGGCGGAAGTTGCAATGAGCCAAGATCACGCCACTGCACTCCAGCCTGGGCAGCAAGAGCAAAACTCTGTGTCCAAAAAAAAAAAAAAATTCAAGTTGAAAAAAGACAGTAGTCCCTGTAATTCCAGCACTTTGGGAGGCAATGGTGAAAGGACTGCATGAGCCTGCGAGTTCTAGAGTAGCCTGGGCAACCCCATCTCTACAAAAAAACATTTTTTAAATTTATTTATTTTTGAGACAGAGTCTTGCTCTGTCACCCAGTCTGAGGTGCAGTGGTACGATCTCAGGTCACCGTAACCTCTGCCTCCCAGATTCAAGCTATTCTCCTGCCTCAGCCTCCCACCACACCCAGCTAATTTTTATGGATTTTGTAGAGACTGGGATTCACTATGTTGGCCAGGCTGGTCTCAAACTCCTGACCTTGGGTGATCCACCTGCCTCCAACCTCCCAAAGTGCTGGGATTACAGGCGAGAGCGACGGTGCCCCGCCAAATTTTTTTTTCTTTTCCTTTTTTTGAGACAGAGTTTCACTCTTGTTGCCTAGGCTGGAGTGCAATGGCACACGATCTCGACTCACTGCAACCCCTGCCTCCCAGGTTCAAGCGATTCTCCCGCCTCAGCCTCCCAAGTAGCTGAGATAACAGGCATGTGCTACCATGCCCAGCTAATTTTGTATTATTAGGAGAGTCAGGGTTTTACCATGTTAGTCAGGCTGGTCTCAAACCCCTGACCTCAGGTGATCCACCCGCCTCTGCCTCCCAAAGTGTCAGGATTACAGTTACGAGCCACAAAAAAAAAAGCCTGGCAAAAAAAAATTTTTTTAATTAGCCAGGTGTGGTGGCACACACCTGTGGTCCTACCTACTCGGGAGGCTGAGGTGGGAGGATCAGTTGAGCCCAGTGGTTGAGGCTGCAGTGAGCCTGCCACACCACTGCACTCCAGCATGGGCGACAGAGTGACAAAAAGGTAATACTCAATGGCCAACAAGCACATGAAGAGATGCTAAACATTTTTAGTTATTAGGGAAATGAAAATCAAAGACCACAATGAGGTACTACTTCACACTCACTAGGATGGCCATGATAAAAAACAAAACACATGAAAAATTAAAAATAACATATATTCGTGAGGATATGGAGAAATCAGAACCCTCACACACTGCTGGTGAGAATGTAAAATCATGCAGCCAAGGGGGAAACCAGTTTGGTCAGTCCTCAACGGGCTCAATGGAAAATTACCTATCATGTGACCCAGCAATTCCACTCCTAGGTATATGCCCAAAAAATCTGAAAACAGGTATTCAAATAAATACTTGTACATAAATGTTCATAATAGCTCTATTGTCCACAGACAATATTATCCATAGCAGCTCTATTGTCTACTCTAATGTCCATAGTCAAGTTGTGGAAATGACCCAATGTCCATCAAGAGATGAATAATCAAAATGTGGTATATCCAAACAATGGAATAATAGTCAGCCATAAATAGCCATAAAGACATACTGACACTGCTTGACATGGATGAACCCTGAAAACTTTATGCTTAGTCACAGAAGCCAGACACAAAAAGCCTTGTAGTGTATAATTCCATTTACATGGAATGTCCAGAATAGACAAATCCACGGAAACAGAAAGTAGATTCATGGCTGCCAGGGGTTAGTGGGGAACAGGGATTGGGAAATGACTGCTTGGTGGGTACAGGGTTTCTCACTTCGGGTGATGAAAAAGTTCTGGGAGTCAATAGTGGCACTGATTGCACAACACTGTGAATTTATTTAATGCCACAGAATTGTACACTTTTAAATGGTTACCATGGTAAATTTTATGTTATCGGCATTCTCCCACAGCAAAAAAAAAAAAAAGTTTTTTTTTTGTTTTTTTTTTCCAAAACAAAAATAATACTTAATGCTGGCCAAGATACAGTAAACACTCTCTATACTTTGGTCATTGGAACATAAACTAAACCCTTTGCCAAATATTCTGGCAAGAAATACTAAATAATTCATATCTTTGCCCCAGTTTATATTTTGCCTCCTAAAGACCAACCATAAGAAACAAAAAAGTTTTATACCCAAAAGTGCTCACTGTAATACTTATAATAGCAAAAAAAAAAAACACAAAACACCACCACCACCACCACCACCACCACAAAAACGCAGGGGGAAGGATCTAAATGCCAAACTATTGGGGAATAGATAAGTCAACCATAATACAGCTACAAAATTAATTGTGTCGACACTAAAAATATTTACTAAGGTATGAAATGAACAATGTTTATAATTGAAGCAATATTAAATAACAGAATACAAATTATATAAATACAAGCCAAACTATGCATCTACAAAGACTCAAAGTATGTTTCCTATGGTTTTGCTATGGACGCTATTTTCTTCTTACTTTCTATCCCTTGAACAAAGCAAGCTCATTTTCACTGCAAGGCCTTTGGACCTCTTCTGCCTGGGGTACTCAACTCCTCCTTCCAGTGACTGCCTCCTTACCTTTCAGATCAACTCAAATGTCCCTCCCTTCTGTGACCACCTCAACTAAGTCAGGCCTTGCCTTCACCACCCACCTTTTCTCACCATACATTTTATCTGCTTCGCACTTACTGAGAATAACTGACCTGTCGGTAAATCTTTCTCCTCCATTCAGCTCCAGAATGTAAGCCCCTGCGTATATGAACACTTGCTTAACGCTATTTCCCCAGGGCAGAGAACAGTGCCTGGCGGGAATAATAAATATTTGCAAAGATAATAAATATTTGTTAACTTGTTCCTTCTACTTTTTCATAGTTTATCAATTTTATGTAATAAGCATATATTATTTTGTTCTTTAATCCTATTTTTAAATATATAACTAGGTCAACGGACAAACACTTATTGAACCAAAGAAAATGTGTAACTTTGCTAGATTATTTTCTAAGAACAAAGTAAGGGTCTGGTTTAGCCATAACAACAAAAATAACTAATTATAAACCCTCCTAATAAGGAATAATGCTCTAGTATACCTTATAGCATATTTCATTATTAAAGATAGGGAAAAAGCTATTTTTTCTACTCTCACACAACATACTTATGACACGAGATTCTCTGACAGACACCAAGTATCTTATGATTTAATTCAATTCTGACACTGTGGAAATAGCATCACATCCCACAGGTTAAGGAATCAGTCCCAGAAAACCACCCCCACTTCCAATGTCAATCTCAAGCCCCAGGTCATGACCTGTGCTTCTGACCCAGTAGCTCTAAGTTGGAGTTCCCATAACCTCTCCTGAGTTTAATTTGCTAGAGCAGCTCGAAGAACTCAGGAAATAACTTATGTTTACCCATTTATTACAAAGATATTAATTTTTTTTTTGAGACACAGTCTCGTTCTGTCCCCTAGGCTGGAGAGCAATGATGTTATCTCTGTTCACTGTAACCTCTGCCTCCTGAGTTCAAGCAATTCTCCTGCCTCAGCCTCCAGAGTACCTGGGATTACAGGCACCAATCACCACACCCAGCTAATTTTTATATTTTTAGTAGAGGCAGGGTTTCACCATGTTGGCCAGGCTGGTCTCAAACTCCTGACCTCAGGTGATCCACCAGCCGTGGCCTCCCAAAGTGCTGGGATTACAGGCCTAAGCCACGGTGCCCAGCTGATACAAATGAATAGCCAGACGAAGAGATACATAGGGTAAGGTCTGGAAGAGTCTCAAGAGCAAGAGCTTCTGTCCTCCTGGAGCTGGGATGTACCCCAATCCCTGCATTTGGATGTGTTCTTGCTCATCTACCTGGAAGCTCTCCATACTTTATCCTCTGGATTTTTATAGAGGCTTCCTTGTGTAGACATGACTGATTAAATCACTGACCATAAGTTATCAAGTCAACCTTCAGGACCCTCTCCTTTCCCCTCCCAGGAGATGGGTTGGTGGTTCCCCTAGCAACTGCTTCTCCCACCCTGAAGCTATCCAGGAGCCCCAGCCACCAGTCATCTCATTAGCGTACGAAAAGACATTTATTACTGTACTTTGGTCAGTCCACAGGTTTTAAGAGCTATGTGTCAAGAACCAAAAATAGAGACCAAATATGTATTTCTTATTATGTCACAATACCACATTTACCTATTTCCAGACACTTCAGAAACCTGTCTCAAATTCCCAATTCCATAAGGTACTTAGTAATCCTTCCCTCCAACACCAATCCTACCTCTATTCCATCACCCCAATACCCTTCCCCATAAACAAACAAATCCTTAGAGTAATACTTTAAAATAGTCACATTTAAAGCATAAGAATTATTTCAGACTCACTGGTGACAATATGCCAATATTAAATAACGTTGAGGAAAAAACTTTTAATGAATTTAAGTTTATTCATACATGTAAATTTCAAATTAAAATACACTTAAAAAGGAGCCTAACTACAACTACCCTTCTATGTTGATATATGGTTGAAATGCAGATTCACAAGCACATGTTATATATAGTATTTATAATTATATATTGCATCTATATATAAAAATTGAAGAGAAAATATTCTTCTATGAAAAGGTAAGCTAGTTAAGATGTTGAAAAATCAAAAATGATACCACCAATCAGAACTACAGTCAATCTACATATTTCTGGAGGTGGTAATTCCAGATTCCAATAAAACACAAGTACTCAAAATTCATGGTCTTTGAGTTTCTACTAGTGATTGAAAAACTGACTCCACCCATTACATTAAGATTTGAAGCTAGGCGCAGAGACTCACGCCTGTAATTCCAACACTTTGGGAGGCTGAGGTGGGCAAATCACTTGAGGTCAGGAGTATGAGACCAGCCTGACCAACATGGTGAAACCACATCTCTACTAAAAATACAAAAATTAGCCAGGCCTGGTGGTGGGCACCTGTAATCCCAGCTACTCGGGAGGCTGAAGCAGGAGAATCGCTTGAACCCAGGAGGCAGAGGTTGCAGTGAGCCAAGATCATGCCACTGCTCTCCAGCCTGGGCGATGAGCAAGGCTCCATCTCAATTAAAAAAAAAAAAAAAAAAAGATTTGAAGATGTTCAACTTAAGTGCTGACCTCAGTCCAACAAATGCAAATGCATTCTCAGACATGAGAAAGAAAAGGCCATTTCCATCTGTCATTCTTATAGTTAGTTGAAATATACATGTCCATTGACGACTGTGACATCATTTCTAAAAGTGAATTTAAATTCTCCTCACAAAGGAACAACCAAACCAAAAAAGCAAGTATGTAAATGTACTTCCAGGCCCTGTACATTATCCTTCCATACCACAAAAGACCTCTAGTATTGAGTGACAGCTTTTAGGCTATGCTTAGATCGGGGTTATTAGGATCCTGGCTCAGGATTTAGACACATTATCTGATACATAAAGGTCAGTGTATACCCAAATTAAAAGCACCCATTGCAGGTTCTTGTATCTGTGGTATTAAATAAGTTTCACTTAAATAACCAAAAGGATCTTAACTGTATGGTGCTAAGTAGGTAGTGGTCACAGGCTGGCAATTAATTTAGTCTCTTCCTTAAACTCAACTTAATTTGTATCATAACAACTGGTCAGAGGTATGATTCATGCATGCAGCTCCAACCCACTAGTGAGCTTAGGAATAGCCAGCTAAGTAAAATTTACTACTAATGCTTCCAAAGGTTATTAGAATTTACATTCCAACACATAATATGAATAAATTTTGTGTGATACTGCCACCTAAACAATCAGAAAGCACCTTAAGTCTCTCCCATTACCGAAATGGTAGATAATTATACAGTTAATTTTGAACTGAAACGTTCTGTTACCACCAACCTATGATTAAATCCTGAGCAAAATCTTAAGGGAAGGGGTAACATTTTCAATTGCTCATCATAGCTATCAATTATTCTTTCAAGGAAGCTCTCTTAAAGAGAAAGGTTATCAGTTAGAAACATTACCAGTCAGAACTAAGTGAATGTAACTGGAATTAGCAGGAAAACATTTATCCTTGAGGCAAAGGAACATAATTTCAGGAACCAGGAGGCAGATTTCAACTACATACCAACCTGCACCTAATCCCAAACAGATCGTTCGGCAGCTGTTGCCCTTGCCAAAGCAGTCTCCATTCTCAACTAAACATTCCCCTGGAGGAAAATGACAATTCCCTGAAAGCAGTCAGCCTTACTAGCAATCAACTTTTCCAATAACTGCAGAGAAAGAAAAAGTGAACCATGGGCCAATATCCCTAAAACTTAATAAAACAATATCTCACCAGCAGCTCTTTCTATGAAAGGCTTACCCATCTCTCTTAAAAAAGAATGGTCATTCAGATACAAAATTGGCCACAGGAACTTCTTTCAATCACCCAGCAGCCAATTTTGAATCTTTTTTTCCTCGCCTCTTCTTCCAAGAGTATAACACAGAAAAAAAGGGGAAGATAATCACCTCTTTGTTCCTACTATCACCTTTGCTTCATCATTCATATTCACTGATTCTAAGCAGGTGCTCAGGACTGTATCTACCCATTCCACAAATCTATCAAATGCCTTTCCAGGGATTAGTCTTTCTTGTTTGCGTCTGAAATACAGGTGAATTCTCAGTCTCTCTACAAAATCTCAACTTAGAAAGTTTCATGTTCTACTTAGAACACCAAAATGAGAATGCCATCTCTGTGCTTTATGTTTTCTGTTTTTAACCACCTTTATACTAGCAACTACCAGGAATCACCTTTAAAAAAATTTCAAAGGCTTCTACTCTTATACTAAACTACATTGCATTACATGCAGGTAAAGGAAAGACATGAGCCAGAGTTCAGAGTTTGATAGCACCAATGGAGAGAGAGAAGGCCTACTTTCTGGCCCACAATAGGAAGGTAGTAGGTGAAAGAAGGTTAAAGGGACTTCTTTCACCTTCTGCCTTCTATTGTGGGCCAGAAAATAGACCCACAGGATCTGTTACAGGTCCTGTGAACCCCTACAATGGCTTACTTTCAATCCCCAAGATGCCCAAACCACATCAATTCATCTCCCAAATCAGCATTACTCAAATTTTTAAGGCCAGTGATAAATACACTGTACAAACAACACACACACACGCGTGCGCGCGCGCGCACACACACACACACACACACACACACACACACACAGAGGGAGACTGAACGTTTCATGAAATAACACTTGCCATTACCATGTACAATGTTTCTTTGATATTTTCTATTCTCTTTTATGAAAATTGCTGTTAATAACCTACAGTTAGAAAAACGCCACCCTTGCCAGCACTTTGGGAGGTCAAGACAGGCAGATCACTTGAGGTCAGGAATTTGAGACCAGCCTGGCCAACATGGCGAAACCCTGTCTCTACTAAAAAATACAAAAATTAGCTGGATGTGGTGGTAAGCACCTGTAGTTCCAGCTACTCAGGAGACTGAGGCAGGAAAATCACCTGAACCCAAGAGGCAGAGGTTGCAGTGAGCCAAGATCCTGCTGCTGCACTCCTGCCTTGGCAACAGAGTGAGACTCCATCTCAAAAAAAAAAAAAAAAAAAAATTAAAAGGAAAAAGAAGAAAGAAAAACACCCCCCTAAAATACTTCTACCTCCCTAGTCTTATTTTGGGGATGGGGGAAAGAAGGATGACTACAGAAAGAAAACCCATCAGAACCTTGGGACTAAGGAGAATCCCTGGGGAGGAGGAGCCTTCAATCTCAGTTTAAAACCGTGAATGAATGATCTCAGAGAAATGCTTTTAAAACACAGCTATCAGGTCAATGCTGCAGTCTCAGTGTTTTGTCAAATAAACAAATTATAGACATCAAATGTCTGGTGATACCAAAAACTACTTGTAGCCCAGAAGTATTGAAATTAAAACTATATAAATGATAATACATTTTAAAGATTCACTAAGCTAAAAAAAAAAAAAAAAAAAAAAAAGTCTGGTGATAAATGTACTGGGTACTGGGTTGAACCATAATATCGTAACACAGACTTCAAGAATACAATGCATTAAACGGCCTTGTGTGTACGCTTGAGAACCTACCAGCTCTAACACAGTTACCACAGAAAGATATGTGCCAAGCTCCTACCAAAAATCTGATTTGATTCATCCTTGTTTTCACACAATTACCAAATCTGGAGCCCCAATCCCAGCCTACTACCTTCTATCAGCTCTATCTTATTTTCTGAAGGTATGTTCACTTCAATCAGATCCTAAGCTCCTTAATAGTAGAGACAGTCCTTGTTACTCTTTGAAAGCCTCCTTCCTTACAATGATATACTATCATTTGATAAAATATGTCCTGAATTAAAACAAATCTGCTTGGGAAAATCCTTGCTCGTGTCCACTTGCCTAAAATCATCTTTTTTGAGTGACAATGCTATCATCCGATTATTAAATTCCAGAACCTTGTGTGCCCTTTCACACTAACCATTCTCATTATACTTATCATTCTTCTGATTCAGAATGGTCATGGGAATTACTTCTTTAAACTTATCTCTTAATGAACCACTAAGATTATTTTACATATATACCCTAAGGGCCCTGTCAATCTCCCAAATTCTTCATTGGCTTGTCTTTAATTGCATACATCAAATACAAACATTTCCCACTGGCCTCTATGCCACCATGGGCCTCTAACTGAATAAATTCCAAGCGGTCACTCTTAAATTTACCATTTACTTCAGCACACAGCTTCAGTTTCACCTAATCAGAACTTAGTTGTTCTCTGTGACATACCTATCCTCCCTCTCAAAGCTCTACTCAGTCCTTGAAGACAGAGGTATTTGCCTTGGAAGCGTGGAGACCACTCAGAACTACCTGTGCTCTCTTTGATTCTCTCCTAGCCTCCCTCTTCATATCTCTAACTTTAAAAGAAGCTGAAAATGTTTCTATTTCCAGCATGAAACAATCTATGTACTATCATCTTAGATGTGTAAAGAACATGTTTTTAACATGACATCGCTCAACTCTTTAAAAAGTATACTATGATCAAGACCATTTAACAACATGAAAAAGTGTTCACGGTTATGTTCATTGAAAAAGGACACCAAGTCTGTAATCCCAGCACTTTGAGAGGCTGAGGCAGGAGGATCACAAAGTCAGAAGATCAAGATCATCCTGGCTAATACGGTGAAATCTCGTCTCTACTGAAAATACAAAAACTTATCTGGGCATGGAGGCACGGGAGGCTGAGACATAAGAAGCACTTGAACCTGGCAGGCAGAGGTTGCAGTGAGCAGAGATTGTGCCACTGCACTCCAGCCTGGGTAAAAGAGCGAGACTCTGTCTCAAAAAAAAGAAAAAGGACACCAAAGGTTATTATACATATTGAGTGTCAGGGCTTATGGGGTGATGTCCCTCCAAATTTTTGTTCATATGCTTATATATTCGGAGAGATGGATGTGTTTGCTGCCTCGATTGTACACCTTACATATGTAACATTTATCGTATGTCAATTATACCTCAATAAAGCTGTTGGCCAGGCACAGTCACTCAAGCCTATAATCTACACTTTGGGAGGCTGAGGCAGGAGGATCACTTGAGCCCAGGAGTTCAAGACCACTCTGGGCAACATGGCAAGACCCCACCTCTATTTTTTTTAAGTTGTTAAAATGTTATAAATTGTATTAGATATTTGATAAGCCATGTACCTTAGTTGTTCCTGCTGTGACAACAAAATATCTTAGACTGAGCAATTTATAAATAACATCAAAGTATTGCTCACAGCTCTGGAGGCTGAAGAAGTCCAAGACCAAACTGCCAGCAAATATGGCGTTTGGTGAGGGCACATTCTTCATGGATGGCACCTTCTATTCATCCTCACATGGCGGAAGGGCAAAAGGGGCAGGCTCCCCCTGACCTAATCACCTCCCAAAGTCCCCACCCTCTTGATACCGTCACCTTGGGGGTTAGGTTTCAACCTAAGAATCTTGGAAGGACACATATATTCAGAGCATAGCACTATGGCAGAATGACATAACCACAAGCCTTAAGCATGTAAGGGCAGCTTATAAAAGCTAGGGGGTAAGGGATCACAGAGAGTACTTAGCTCCAGAAAGTAACTTAAGTATGGATTTCAAAAGGAAAAAAACTAGAAACAATGAGGGTGCAGGGATAAGAAATAAAGACAAATCCTCCACCCCACCACCCCCACCACGGCCCAGTTTACAGAACCTTCTCTACTTGAAGCAGAAAAACTTGCAAGTTAAAACTTTAAAAGTAGGATGACTTCTTTATTACAGAAAAGGTTCTGGATTATGCTAAAATGAAAGAGAAAGGCACCTAGAATTTTTCAAGACACTAGAGTTCTTACCATGGATTCTTAACGAGATCTCTGAAAAAACAAGCTTAGAGAAATATAAAACAAAGGTGGTTTTAATTTTGTCTATAATTAGCAAAGTAAATTCGTTCCTTTGTTTTTCTGAATTAATTTCCCAATTTTTCCGTTTGGCTTAATACTGGTAAAAATACTTCCCCCAAGGCTGTTAGATTACAGGTTATCTCATTTATGTTGTTGAGCTCACCAGTATTAACCGATGACTGAGAAAAGAAAAAAGGAAATAAGTCTTCATCAGCAAAGACTCATACTTTCATTTGTATATTCAAAGCACGATACTTCCATTAACAAATTTTTTTTTTTTTAGATTCAGGGGGTATGCAGGTTTGTTACATAGGTACACTACATGATGCTGAGGTTTAGGCTTCCTGTCCCCCAACTTGTGAACATAGTGCCCAATAGGTAGTTTTTCACTCTTGACTTCCTCCCCTGCTTTTGGAATCCCCAGTGTTTATTGTTCCCATCTTTATGTCTGTGTGTACCCAACGTTTAGCTCCCACTCATAAGTGAGAACATGCGGTTATTTGGTTTTTGTTTCTGTATTAATTTGCTTAGGATAATGGCCTCCAGCTGCAAAGAACATGATTTTGTTCTTTTTTATGGCTGCAACAAATCTCTTGAAAAACATAAAACCTTTAAATACTAAAAGCTTTACAGGCTTGGGCACAGTGGCTCATGCCTATATATAATTCCAGCACTTTGGGAGGCCAAAGCAGGAGGATCACTTAAGGCCAGGAGTAGAACACCAGCCTGGGCAACACAGCAAAACCCTGTCTTTAGAAAAGAAAAAAAGTTAAGATTAGCTGGTAAAGAATAAAAACAATTTTAAAACTAAATAATAATCATGGCCCAGTGTGGTGGCTCACGCCTGTAATCCCAGTACTTTGAGAGGCTGAGGGGGACAGATCACTTGAGGTCAGGAGTTTGAGATGAGCCTGGCCAACATGGTGAAACCTGTCTCTACTAAAAACACAAAAATTAGCTGGGTGAGGTGGCGGGCGCCTGTAATCCCAGCTACTTGGGAGGTTGAGGAAAGAGAATCACTTGAACCTGGGAGGCAGAAGTTGCAGTGAGCCGAGATCACAACACTGCACTCCAACCTGGGCAACAGAGTGAGACCCTGCCACTATATCAATCAATAAATATTTTTAAAATAAATAAAAAGAAAAATTCCCCAGATGTGGTGGTGCAGGTCTGTAATCTTAGCTACTCCAGAGGCAGACGCAGGAGCATCCCAGGAGCAAAGGAGTTTGAAGTTATAGTGGCCTATGACCACACCACTGCGCTCCACACCTGGGCTTGCAAGATCCTGTCTCCAAGAAAATAAAAAATAAAAAGCTTCTTAATTTAGTAGAGGCTCAACAACCTGTCCTAGACAATGAAAGAATGCTCTGATCTCAACATTGGACTCTATCTACTGGAGATGAAGAAGCCGAGATTAAGGTCAATTAAGGTCCCCTAAAAGGAAAATTCCCCAGGATTCTGCTTGTGTTATCTGTCACAAGGTTGATTCTTCCCAGGTCACAATCTTACATGGTCTCTACATCACCAAATAAATGGGAAACTAAGGACTAAGTGCCCACCTAACCTGGTGGGATGTGAAATGGCCCACCCCTTAACGTGACCGATAACTGTCAGCGGAGGACTGTGGTGAACGATGGGGATGTCGGATGTTCGCAATTCCAGTGTCTCTACTCTCACACAACCCATTCCTGAAAAGCATGTGAAAGCAGAAGAGCGTAAAAGCTGAGCGACAGGCTTAATTTCAAAGCGGGTTTTCATTCCAAGAGTCAAAAGATATGAAAAATCCTTGGTTATGGTATGAATGTTTAGTTTTAAAGACTAGGGGTACAAGCAATCACTTAAGATAAAGTAAATATGAAATGCAGATAAAATTAATTTTCTTAAATCCTTAGCTCGAATTCTAGTCTTCTTGGCACACCTAAAGCAATTATTTAGTAGACAAAAATAATTTTCGAAAAATACTGCTCAGAGACTTAGCAACAAATGAGATGTTGTCCTGCCAATTTTCTTTAAAATGTATATATAGTTGAACTCCTGCCTTTTTTTCTCTAAAACAAACAAACAAAAAAAAGTCTGGCTACATTCCTCCACAAATTCTATGGTCCTGTCAATCTAAAAGATTACTAAAACAGTCAACACATTTCCTGTATTTTCGTTTATTTTTTGAGACAAGGGTTTCACTCTTGTTGCCCAGGCTGTAGTGTAATGGTGCCACCTCGGCTCACAGCAACCTCCGCCTCCTGGGTTCAAGCAATTCTCAGCCACCCAACCAGTTGAGATTACAGGCATGTGCCAACACCACCGGCTAATTTTTTTTTTCCTGGTCCACAGAAGATGCTTATTTGATGTAACAGAACAATACAGTTAGTGTTAGATCCAACCACAAAGAGCAAAAGGAATGAAAAATTTGTACAATGTACACAGCAAAAACAAGGTATTTACGGTGACAACTATGTATTCCTAAAATAATGCTCCGAAAATTACTCAATTATTGAAATCTACATGAAAAAAGAAGGATGTTAATAGCGACAAAGTGCATAAAATCAAACGTATTTTGGGCAAATTAACATACTAGGCAATTTTGCTAAGAATGCATGATTTTTTTTCTTGTTTACAGTCTGCTCAAAATATCTTTATACCAACAGGGTAGGCAGAACATTTAGGTTTAATATCAGTTACGCAATATTAGCATACACTTCCACAATTACATAGGGTATTGTTTTCTTTTGAGCTGGCAAAGTGACTATAGAAACATCAGATGATTTCTCTGAATTGAGAATTTTACCCAAATAAATGCCACATACCTTCTACATATATGCGTATCTTTCTATATCATGTAAATGGCTTTACCCATTTAAATAATAAACCATACAGCATTTAAGAATCATTACTATATGATTAACAACATCATGTTAAATTTTTTTTTTTTTTTTGAGACGGAGTTTCGCTCTTGTTACCCAGGCTGGAGTGCAATGGTGCAATCTCGGCTCACTGCAACCTCCGCCTCCTGGGTTCAGGCAATTCTCCTGCCTCAGCCTCCTGAGTAGCTGGGATTACAGGCACGCGCCACCATGCCCAGCTAATTTTTTTGTATTTTTAGTAGAAACGGGGTTTCACCATGTTGACCAGGATGGTCCCGATCTCTTGACCTCGTGATCCATCCGCCTCGGCCTCCCAAAGTGCTGGGATTACAGGCGTGAGCCACCGCGCCCGGCCATCATGTTAATTTTTTGTATTTTTAGTAGAGACGGGGTTTTACCATGTTGTTCAGGCTGGTCTCGAACTCTTGACCCCAGGTGATCCACCCATCTCAGCCTCTGAAAGTGCTGGGATTACAGGCATGAGCCACCATGCCTGGCCTCCTGTATTTTTTAAATGTAACTTAATTTTGCTGTTGTCCTCTTTACCTTAACATCATAGTAGATATCCGTTGTCAGCATTCCTTCTCCCATTCTAGAACTCTGTTCCTTCTACCCACTGGTGCCCACACCACAGTACCTCATCCCCCATTAGAGAAGAAGGGACAATGTCTAAGTCAGACTTAACCAGTCTTTTTCAAGATTTTTCTCCCTGAAGATTACAGGAAGCATCCTTTGACACTCCTTTTATGAAAGCTGGAAGAACGGGAATCTGGAAAAACCATGAAGAAAGACTGCATGGAAAAAAAAATAAAGCCAAGCAAAGATAAGAGAGTAACTCCTATTTAACCAAAATGGTCAGCTCTGTTCTCATCTTTGGGGTCCTCAAGGTGCTCCAGCTCTAGCAGCTCTCACTTTGATCCTACCAGGAGAGCTAACTCGAGTTTCTATCAGTGCCAACAAAAAAAATCTTCTCTGATACAGAGACAACCAGCTTAAATACAAACTGGGTATAGTTCCACTGAAGTTAAATGCTATGATTTGAATGTATGTGTCCCTCCAAAATCCCTATGTTGAAACTAATCACAAAGGTGATGATATTACAAGGTGGGGCCTTCAGAAGGTGAATGGGTCACGAGGCCTCCAACCTCCTGAATGGCATTTATGCCCTTAAGAAAGAGCTAGGGCTTCCTCCTGCCTTCTCACGTTCTACCATGTAAGGATGCAGCAACAAAGCACCATCTATGAAGCAGAGAGCAGAGTTCAACCAAATGCTGAATCTCCTGGCACCTTAATCTTGGGCTTCCTGACTCCAAAACTGAGAGAAATCAATTTGTGTTGATAAATTACCTAGTCTAAGATGTTTTGTTATAGACACAAGAACAGACTAAAACACCAAAGAATTACCACTTTTGAAAAACCAAGTAACTTCCATCTTCATCTCTATTGTTAGCATTAACATTTCCTCTCTTCTATTATCCACTCATTTTTATAAAGACAAAACTACAATGGCATTCAAATAAATACACTACAAAGGCATTGCTACTAGCGAAAATGAGCTGAGTGGGCAAGTTGTATCACCATGCAATACAGTTCAAATCACTGTCAGCTGACATATGAAACACTAAACTAGGAAGAATGGTATTTCATGACATAAGTATGTATCATATGAAAAACCACACAGGTAAAATCCTTTAGTGAGAATTTTTGTACTCAGTCATTGGGAAGGAAATAGGTAAACTTTCTTCTAGCCTATCAGAAGAAAAATTATGGGCTCTTAAGTTTACAAAATGAGAAAGACATTAATTTTAATACAATATGTCTTACATTGATATTATTTCTAATTTAGCGCCCTATGTTATTTTTATAGTTGAAACTGTGGGGAAATGTTATTGAAACACCTATCTGTAAGTATAAACTTGTATGAAAATATCACAACACTCTGATTTGGACACAAATCTCTTAGTTATACAAAGAGAATTAAGGTGCCAGCTTACTATCTGGCACTCAGGAGCAAGAGCTAGATAAAAAATAAATCTGGGAATCAGCAGCACACACAGGTTGTGAAGCCCAGGGAGTAGCATTGTGGAGGAGGGGAAGTCTGATGGGGAGAAGAAAATGAAAAGGGTGGAAAGGAACAAGAGATACAGCCAGTGAGATAAGGAGAGAACCAAGGGAGCTTAAAATCACTGCAAATGGCTCCAGGCCAGAATGGTCAACTGTGCTGAATGCTGTTATGAGGCCAGAGGAGACCAGATAAGACCTCCCTGTTATCAGCTTTCAGTAGGAATGCTGTCCCCTTACCCTCCCCTTCTATTCAGGGAGAAAATTTTCCAGCCATACTTAACACTAAATTATCTAACAAGTTTTTACAGAAAACCTACTTTATCTCCAGAGTTGTTAATGATTTTCTAGCTAAAGAAGTAGCAGTGACTCAGGCTACATCTAAGCAGCACTCCTGGACACCGTGGCTACTGAACATGACTTTCACATGCCTCCAGACACACCAAGCCCAGTGGTGGAATGAAGAGAGTCAAACCTACCCCAGCTCTCAAGGGAAATATCATGTGAAACATACACTGTTTTGTCCCCTATCAACTTATCAAAGTAATTAAGGGGGCCGAAAAGCAGAAAAAGGCAGTTATGTTTCTGAAAGGATGCACCTTCACTGAGGAAAATAGAAAATAAGCAGCTGAAGGTGCAGACACAGGTAAACCAGGCTTTCCTTCTTTCTAATCCAATCTCAACCACGATTATAATTCTGGGTGTAATGCAGGATAGAAGCCCAGCAGAGCTGTAAATCAATTCTTAGATTTAAAGGTCAGCATCAAAACATTACCTCCCTTTGCTGGTTGAGGTGAAATGGACACTCCATATATTTGCTGGCTGGCATGAAAACTGGTACAACACTTTTGGAAAGCATTTTGGCAATAGGATTTAAGAGCTCTTAAAACCATTTCTATTCCTTTAGAGATCTAATACTATTTCTGGAAATCCATCTTAAGGAATTAGTCTGCAATTAGGAGGGGAAAAAAACCCTTTAGGTTCATGAAAGCATTATTCATTATACAAAATCACAGTAAACCACATAAATAGCCATTTTAAAGTAAACAGGTAAATTACAGTGAAATATGCAGCTAATAAAATTCTAATTTTTGTAAAAACATAGAAAATGCAAAACAAATCAAATGAACAAGACAAAAAATGTATCAAGTACAATCGCACATATATAAATGCCCAAAAATAAAAGAAGAAAAATCTTTTAAAAGATGGTGCAACTGTCAACAGACATGAAAAGCAAACTGACTTTACAATAAGGCTGGTTGAGCAAGACAGAAATATGGGCCAGGCGGTGGCTCACGCCTGTAATCCCAGCACTTTAGGAAGCCGAGATGGGTGGATCACAAGCTCAGGAGTTCAAGACCAGCCTGGCCAACATGGTGAAACCCTGTCTCTACTAAAAATACAAAAATTAGCCGGGCACAGTGGTGGGCACCTGTAATCCCAGCTACTCAGGAGACTGAGGCCAGACAATCACTTGAACCCAGGAGGTGGAGGTTGCAGTGAGCCAAGATCTCGGCACTGCACTCCAGCCTGGGCAACAGAGTGAGACCCTGTGCCAAAAAAATAAAGAAGGTGGAGGAAAAAAAAACCAAAGAAGGAAAGGTAAGCTCCTTTGTTAAAGAATGGTAGCAGAGATACTACACAGCAGAACAAAAGCAGAGTCTGCAAAAACCCATCCCTAAGTTCATCAACTGGAAGTTCGGATGACTCCTTGCAATGTTTTTCTGCCTTTTTAATTCCTCCCTATTGCTCTTTATTCTAAACTGCCAATACTACAATTAACTCCAGATTATTTATGTAAAAGAAGATCATAAATTTAGAGCATACTAAGTAGATGATCCAATGCCAACTGGCTTTAGTCTTTGGATGGCATCATATTAAAATTCTCTAACAACAGTGTACCTTCCTACTTATATTAAACTATCAGAAAATACTTTGCATTCTCTATTGGAAGGAATGGCATGGAAAATGGCCCAGAAACAAACTGAAAAAGGAAAGTAAATCCTTTTTTATATAAGTAACCATAATATGTATAATTTCATATACAAATAACACAATATAAAATAATATAAACTGCATTCTTTTAAAGTATTTAGAAAGTCTGGAAGATTGCAGGAATTTATAGACAAACTAAATTCATTAACAGTCCAAAATGCTGTTGAAGTATATTAACTTTACTTGAAAAAGCCAGACAAAGTAATTTTTTTAAAAAATCAATGCTCTTACCACTAAACAAAAAAGAAAGTAATTCCAAAAGAGGGTAGCAGAGCATAACTGTTGAGAGTGCAGAAGAATGTTTGAATTCTGGCTCCACTAATTACTAGTTTGTGTTCATTTCTGTGCCTCACTCTTCTCATTTGGAACAAAAGTATTTACCATACATATAGGGTTCTTATGAAGATTAAATGAATTAAAGGATTTAGCAGACAGCCTGGACTAAGTTACTAAATGGGATACAAAAGTTTATTAACCAGTCCCAGAGATGAACAGAGGTGATGTTTGTACAACTATGTGAAACACCCAAAATGGTTAAAATGGTAAATTTTGTGTTATATAAATTTTAAAATAATTTTTAAAAGGCTAGTAGCCATCTCCCATTTGCTATAAAAGTACGTTAATTTTTCCTGGCAGAAAACAAATTATCATACATGAGACTCCACATAAGTTTAGGGTTTCTACTTTAAAAATCTTTATCAATATAAGGGTTTTTAGGATGCTGGTATCAACTTCTGGGTTCATGTTTTGCAAAAATAAATTTAAAAATAATGTGGTGGTACTTATGATAAACTTTTGATGTTTAAATTATACAACTTCAATTCTCAAGCTAAAATTTACTCTTTGAAAGTTGGCAATATTACCCCCCTTATAGTAACAAAACAAAAATACACTGCTCTAACCTGAAACTACTTGGAAACAGATCTATAAACCCTTTCTTTGAACACTAGCATTTTACTGTATCTTCTACATAAGTACACAAAGACTTCACAGACCTTAAATATAACCAATTACAAATAGCAACAAAAATCTTTAAATGCTTGTTTTAAAATAAAACCTTGCAAACTAGCCCCAAGCCACTTCTCTCAGATTACAAAATGAGCATGTGGTGAAAAGGGACAGAGAATACCAATTTACTATACCCTATACTGACTGACAATTTTTGTTGCATAGCAACAAGATTCTGCAGTCTGAAAACAGCACAGAACTCCTTTTCTTGATCTGCCAAGCCACAATTAACCCCATCAAGGCCAAGGCTAAGAAGCATGCAAAACAAATGTGTATAAGGGCCAAGAGCTGTGGTTCATGCCGCCTGTAATCCCTTTGGGTGAAGCGCAGATCATCTGAGGTCAGGAGTTTGAGACCAGCCTGACCAACATATACTGAAACTCCAACTCTACTTAAAAAAAAAAAAAAAAAAAATTAGCTGGGTGTGGTGGTGCACACCTATAGTCCCAACTACTTGGGAAGCTGAGGCAGGAGAATCACTTGAACCCAGGAGGCAGAGGTTGCAGTGAGCAGAGATCACACCACTGCACTACAGCCTGCACAAGACTCTGCCTCTCAAAAAAAAAAAAAAAAAATTTTTTTTTTTGCATAAACTACTACCAATATTAAAAGTCTAGTGATATAAATTCTAAAGCTCAAACCACAAGCCCAAATTCCAGCCTATTTACAACTTGGAAGTATTAATATGACTTCACTCTCAAAGTTTCTCCATGTACCAAACTGCCAATGTTCATTTTTGGACTACATTTCTTTTGAAAGCATCATCTGTAAGAGTTAGTTTTTTTTGTTTTTTTTTTTTAATCCTAGGTAATAGCACCCCCACAGATTTTGTTTCATAATTTTAAAGATGTCATTTGATCCTTTTAGTTTATTTTCTAAAAATTATAAGAAAGGGCTATAATGTTCTAATAGTTTTTCCCCTACTCAAAATTTGTACTGTTTTTATGGATTACCTATGTAGATAACTAGTAACAATTCACAAAATATTTTGGTTTTGTTTTTTAAAAATTCCACTTCATCTACTTCATTGTTTAGGGGTTTCCTCCTTTATTTTGAGAATGTTAAATGGCTGCCAATCTCTGCCTAAGAAGCAGATTAAATACAGGAAAAAAAAAACCTGTGTAAAACAGTGGTTCTCAGCTGGGTGTGGTGGTTCTCAGCTGGGTGCGGTGGCTCATACCTGTAATCCCAGGACTTTGGGAGGCCGAGGCACGCAGACCACCTCAGGTCAGGAGTTCAAGACCAGCCAGGCTACGTGGAGAAACTTCATCTCTACTAAATACAAAAATTAGTTGGACATGGTGGCAGGCACCTGTAATCCCAGCTACTCGGGAAGCTGAAGCAGGAGAATCACCTTGAATCCAGGAGGTGGAGGCTGCAGGGGGCCAAGATCATGCCACCGCACTCCAGCCTGGGTAACAGAGTGAGACTTCGTCTCAAACAAACCAACCAACCAGTGGTTCTCAACATTTCCAAAGATGAAAAGATCCTTTAACTTCATGAATAGTTGTTCTACTTTTAGTACTGTATATGTTGACTGAGAAAATGTGATTTTAAAGCACATTAAATTTGCGAGCTTTTAAATCAATCTATACATTATCAGAAAGGCATTCACATATACTTGAAATATAATGCATGTGAAGGCTGGCATCTTTGGATTACAGACAAATCGTGCTATACCTAGGGGTTCAACTGTTCTTCACAGGAATGGCACAGACGCCCCCCAGGTCTCACAAACTAGAAGTCATTAATCCACTGGAAAAGTTCAAATTATTTTGAATAAAACACTCAGGGTAAGGTACATATAGGCTTGGAAATGAGACAAAGCTGGGTTCAGGTCTAGGTGCCACCACTTACTAACCACACAGGCTTCGGCAAGAGCATTAATGAAGATATATTCCCTGCATGGTGGCTTAAGGACTGGAAGACATAATGTAAAGGAAGTATGTGGCATGTTAGTTTTGATCCTTAAACTGTCACTCAAAGTCTTAAACAATCCAGCCCAAGTGCCATATTTCCTCCTGCTTCCAATATAAATGTCAACATGAGACTTGAGACAGCAATGGACGTGATCTTAAGGATGAAAAATGAAATTTGAGAAGTAAACAGCATTGAAGGTAAAATAGTAAGAGGCTATATAAAGTATTAAGATCAAGGACTCTGGAGCTATGCAGGACTCAGATCTGAATTTTGGCTGTCATTTGTCTACTCTATGACTTCAGCCAAGTCACTTAACTATCCTAAGCCTTAGTTTCCTACACTGTAAAACAGCAATGACAACATGGATCTCATGGCTTATTCGAATCCATTAAATGAAATGATTCATGTGAAGTTGCCTGGCCTGTCTTTAAATATTCAACAAATAATACCTATTAATATTACTTATCAAAGTTATCATATGTAATTGGTTAGACTTCATTTGTACCAGATGTGAACAAATGTTACCCAAAGGTTTGCCTCAAAGATGCTCTGGTCTGTGCTGAAGGACTCACATCCTGTGGCAGGCATGTTTTGGATATTCAGCTATCAGGTCTCTGGATCAGTAAGGACATTTTATATCAGGTCTTTGGAACCCAAAAGCTAATCTTTAAAAATAAGTTTAAGTACTTGCAATTAATTAACAATGGAGTACCTCAACTTCTTTGAAAGTGTTTTATTTTTTCCATTTCACTTATGTTAAAATTCAAAAGCTGATTTTCTTCAGGTAGTTCCAATTTATACGTCAGCTTATGATTTTTATGATACAAACTGATTTTCTTTCTTGAAACTGCTTATAAATTGTGGTTAGGGTACTAAGCTAGCCTACTGAAGTCTAAGCAATAAAATAGATATGTGCATTTTGTAATAAAAGTAGGAAACATCATAAATGCCACCTCATTTCACTTAAACATAAAGCATTTGGGAGTTTAAACTACGTTGGCCGGGGACAGTGGCTCATGCCTGTAATCCCAGCAGTCTGGGAGGCCGAGGTGGGCGGATCACAAGGTTAAGAGATTGAGACCATCCTGGCAAAACCCCATCTCTACTAAAAATATAAAAAATTAGCTGGGCATAGTGGCACACGCCTGTAGTCCCAGCTACTCGGGACACTGAGGCAGGAGGATCGCTTGAACCCAGGAGGCGGAAGTTGCAGTGAGCCAAGATCACGCCACTGCACTCCAGCCTGGAGACAGAGTGAGACTGTCTCAAAAAACAAGTTTAAAGTATGTTGAACATATTTTTAAAATGTGTAAGTTTTATAGTAGTTGCTGACATTTTACAGAATTTAAAGAGGTTCTCGAGTGGAGTGATTTTAGCCCTCATAAACATCTGGCAAGTGTGTAGAGACATTCTGGTTGTCTCTTCTAGGGGAGAAAGGTTAAGGCGTATGCTACTGGTATTTGGTGGGTAGAAACTAGAGATACTGCTAAACAACCCACAATTCACAGTACAAACCTGCAACTGGGAATTACCTGGCCCCAAACATCAATAGTGCTGAGGTTGAGAAACTCTGAAAGTAGGGACTGATGTTGTAAGAAAAAAAAACACTAAATTCTGTTTGAAAAGACCTAGAAATATCATTTCCCTATCCATTTGAAAAGATTATCCATTCTCCCTGGAGAAAGGTCTTGTTACCATCATCAAAACTCTACTGAATGTGAGGGTTTATTGGGCTCTCTATTCTATTCACTGGTCTATAGGTTGGTCCTTATTATGCCTTTACCTCACTGTTTTGATTACTGTAACTGCAAAGTTTTGAAATCGAGAAGTGTCTCCTCTAACTTTATTCTTTCTCAAGATTGTTTTGGCTCTTTCGGGTCCCTTGAAATTCCGTATGAATTATTTTTGTAAAAAACGTCATTGGAGGCCAGGCGCGGTGGCTCAAGCCTGTAATCCCAGCACTTTGGGAGGCCGAGGCGGGTGGATCACGAGGTCAAGAGATCGAGACCATCCTGGTCAACATGGTGAAACCCCGTCTCTACTAAAAATACAAAAAATTAGCTGGGCATGGTGGCGCGTGCCTGTAATCCCAGCTACTCAGGAGGCTGAGGCAGGAGAATTGCCTGAACCCAGGAGGCGGAGGTTGCGGTGAGCCGAGATCGCGCCATTGCACTCCAGCCTGGGTAACATGAGTGAAACTCCGTCTCAAAAAAAAAAAAAAAAACAAAAAAAACGCCATTGGGATTTTGATAGGGATTGCACTGTGGCTATATATCAATTTGGGCAGTACCGTCATCTTAACAATATCAAGTCTTTAAAGTCATGAAAACAAAGTCTTTTCATTTATTAAGGTCTTTTCTTTCAGCAGTATTTTACAGTTTCAGTGGATAAGTCTTTCATTTTCTTGGTTAAATTTATTCCTAGGTGTTTATTTCTTTAGACGGTACTGTAAATGAAATTGTTTTTATATAAAATTTATTTTTAAAGAGATGAGTCTATGTTGCCCAGGCTGGTCTCAAATTTCTGGCCTCAAGTGATCATAGTCTCCCAAAGTGCTGGGGATTACAGGCATAAGCCACCACACCTAGCCTGAAAATTGCTTCCTTAATTTTTTTCAATTTTCCATTGCAGGTATATAGAAACAACTGATTTCTGTGTGACAATCTTGTGCACTGCAACTTTGCTGAATTTGTTCACTAGGTCTAGCAGCTTTACTGTGGAATCTTTGCATATATTTATTTTTAACGTGTGTGCATTCATGTGTCTCTCTGTATCTGTCATCTGAGACAATTAGCTCATCTGAGTAATGAGAGAGATGAATGAGATCAAACTTGTGGTACATACTTAAAGAGGAAACTCAGGCAAGAGGTTGATGTCGAAGTCCTAACCCTCAGTACATCAGAATGTGACCTCATTTACAAGCAGGGTCTTTGCAGATATAATTAGTTAAGATGAGATCATATACTAGAGCAGAGTGGGCCCCTTAATACAATATGGTTGGTATCTTTATAAGAGAAGGAAAACACCAACTGAAGACAGACATGGAAAAGACAGCCATGTGACTGCAGAAGCATGAGACTGAAGTGATGTACCTACTAGCCAAGGAATGCCAAAGATTGCCAGCAAACCCAAACCAAGAAAGCAAACCTGCCTCAAAAAACTGTAACACAGAAATCCTCCTGTTTGAGCTTCCAGCTTACTGACCTGCCCTTGCAAGTTTCAGACTCAAGATGCAACACCAATTCTTGCCCGAGTTTCCAGCCTGCCAATTGGCCTTACAAATTTCAGACTTACCAGCTCCCATAATCATGTAAGACAATTCCTTTAAATAAACAAATACTGGTTCTGTTTTTCTGGAGAACTCTGGCTGGTAATGATGAGAGCATTTATGAAAACAGGGGAAGAGTAGATGTGAAGGTCACAAAAAATAAATTGTCTACCTCAGAAGTATACCCGAGATCTGCATAAATTTATGTACTTAAGTTTTTGTAAAGCCCTTATTGTATTAGTTTTTAATTTTAGTACTTTTTACAGACTCAGAAAAAAACAGTCAATATGTTAAAGAGAAACAATTGCTAATTGGGTAACAAGATTCTTACTTTGTATAACATTTCCAGCCAGGAAAAATAAAACCAAATATATTTGATGTCTTGGCTTTGCATTTTCAAGTGCATTTTGGAAATTTTTGTCAAAATGTTATATAGCATGACATCTTTACTTTGTTACTTACCAAAACATACTACTTACAATATAAAATTGTTTAAAGTACTGTCCCAATACCTTTATTAAAAATCAGATGACTTAGCTAAAGAATAAAATGAGGGTGCACTGGCTCATGGTTATAATCCCAGAACTTTGGAAGACTGAGGTGGGAGGATCACTAGAAGCCAGGAATTTGAAACCAACTTGGACAACACGGCAAGCTTCTCATCTCTACAAGAAATAAAGAATAAAATGAGAAGGCCTAAAACAATCAATAGTCAAGAGTCTAGTTTTTTTTATTTATTCAAAAAAGTTATTAAAAGTGTCTCATTGTACCCAGCATGATACAAAGTGCTTAGAGAAATGTGTCATGAGCTTATACTTCTTTTTTTTTTTTTAAGGGAAAAACGTATGTAAGATATACCAAAAGAGCTAGTCAACAGACACTATGAAAAGAGACTCATCCTGGAACGGTCACTGAAGACAAACCAGAGAGGAAACTAAAGCAAGAATGGGACTGAGGTGAGCACAGAGAAGGGACCTTTCCAGAAGGCAGAGAGAATAAAAGTAATGAAACCAAAACTTCATTGGTACCTTTGGAAAACTATAAACGACCATTCTGAAGTGAATTCACATGGGGAGTATTGAAAGGCACTGCTGAGCTGCTTTTCCGAGGGCCCTGAATGCCAAGTTAAGACATGTCTTCTGTGTGCCCCAGGGTGCAGGGGAAGGTTTTTTTCAGTAGGAAGTTATTTTTTATTTTTATTGTTGTTTTGAGACAGGGTCTCACTCTTTTGCCCAGGCTGGAGTGCAGTGGTGCAATCTCTGCTCACTGCAACCTCTGTCTCGCAGGTTCTAACTATTCTCATGCCTCAGCCTCCTGAGTAGCTGGGATTATAGGCAGGCACCATCACACCCAGCTAATTTTTGTATTTTTAATAGAGACAGGATTTCACCATGTTAGCCAGGCTGGTCTAGAACGCCTGACCTTGAATGATCCACCCGCCTCAGCCTCCCAAAGTGCTGGGATTTCTTCAAGAGAAAAGTTTAGATAGGATGGCTGACCACATGGGGACCACACATTATGAAGGGAAGGTAGGGTGACAGATCTAGGGGGAGAACTTGTTCTAAGTAATACAAATAACCATTCTATGTCGGCGGGGCTGATTTTTAATTTAAATACGCATCTTAAATTATACACATCATTTTAAAATACAAGTACTCTATTTAACCGGCTATTTGCTTTCAGAGTGCCTAAAAAACAGAAATTTTTATATGAAAAGTTAGAGAAAAAAGGCATGCAGGGTGTGCTGGCAGGTGCCTATAGTCCCAGCTACTCAGGAAGCTGAGGTGCAAGAATGGCTTCAGCCCAGGAGTTCCAGGTTGCAGTGAGCTATGATCGCACCACTGCATTCCAGCCTGTGTAACAGAGCGAAACCTTGTCTCAAAACAAGAAAAAGAAAGAAACAAATAAAAAACGCAATACAACATTCAGGAGCTTGAACTTTATTTTTTGTTTTAATCTTATGGTACAACACAAAGAAAATAATAAATATACTCAATCCATAAATCCTCTAACCACATTATGGCAAATCTCAAAACAAGACAATGAATTATTAATCCCATTTTGCAGAAAAAGAAATTAAGATTTGGGAAAGTCAAGGTCTCACAGGCAGTAAACAGCAGAATGGCTATGAAGTCAATGCTGATTCTATTAAACTTGATTACTCCCCCCACCTTGAAAAACTCCCATATGAAGAGGAATATAAAATAAAAAGATGCCATTCAGATGTAGATCCCTTAAAGTAGAACAAAATGACACTTTACTAAAACAATACAAAATAACCCTGGCAACCACTGTAATTAAAAGGCAAAAATTTAAAATATTTGAAAAAGACTCTATTTAGAAAGAACCAACCAAAAATACATGAAATGGTCCCTACCCTCATGGTACCATATCTGATCTTCACAGCACCAAAAAAAAAAAAAAAAAAAAAAAAAGGGGTTTTTTTTTTGTTTTTTTTTTTTTTTGAGACACGGTCTCGTGTGGGATGATCATGGCTCGAAGCAGCTTCAACCTTCTGGGCTCAAGTGATCCTCCTACCTCAACCTCCCAAGTAGCGGGGACTACAGACATGTGCTACCACACCCAGCTAATACTAATTTTTGTATTTTTTGTAGAGATAGAGTTTCACCATGTTGCCTAAGCTGGTCTTGAACTCCTGGGCTCAACTGATCCACCCACTTCGGCCTCCCAAACTGCTGGGATTACAGGCATGAGTCACTGTGCCTTGCCAGCCCTTAAAAGTAATGCCTCCTCCCCCATTAAACTGTAAGCGTAAGGCAATGGGTCATAACTATGCACATTTTTACCTTTTTGTAAGTTATTGTTAAGGATTTTACTTATTGGGTCATTTTACTGACTTAGGAATCATTGAGAAAGGAAAATCATGCAGGAGTTGGGCCATGATGAGGAGGAGCTTGGTCTTAATGCCACGAGCAATGGGAAGGCACTGAAGTAGTTCACACTCAAACTTGAGTTGATCAAATCCAAATTTCATAAATATCTAACTGCTCACAGATAACAGTTTGGATAGGAGTTAACAGACCAATGCAATAAATTAGAGAATCTAGAACGACATATATGTAAAAATGTAATACAAGACAAAATAGGTACAAGGATCTTAAAATGAAAGTTCACTAACAGATTCACAGAAGTTGCCAGGGAAGCAAAAGTAATCTTAACCCAAAAATATCCACTAATGAACTAAACATTTATAATATCAGTCAGTCCCCATTAAACATCCCTCCCAAGGTAGCATTAGCCTCTATGTCAGGCCATTTCACCTTTGCCATGTCAGTCTCTCAATGACTGGCAGGTGTTTCAGTTACAAAGCAACACAATGCATATGATCTACAAAGTGAAAGTGCAAATCTTCCAAGAAATGCAGGCCTTTATAAAGTTATTGAAAATGATGAAAACTCTTTCCAAAGCAACTGAAAAAAATAAGTATTTGGAAAGATACTGACTGGGAAGGCGCATGAGGGAAATTAATCACCTAAGTGTGTTCTGTATCCAGACCTGGTTGGTGGCTACACAGGTATGTACACATAGTAAAAATTTACCAAGCTACATGTGCACACGATTTATGCATTTAGCTGTATGTAAATGATAACTTAGGAGAGTTGCTATAGTTTGAATCTTGAAACTCATGTTGAAATTAAACTGTAACAGTACTAAGAATTGATTAGGCCATGGGCATTCCATCCCCATGAATGGATTAATAATACCATTATGATGGGAGCGGGTTAGTTACCACAGGAATTCAGCCCCCTTTTTTCTGTTTTGAGTATACACCTTCTGGCTGTGTGATTCCTTCTACCAGGTTATAAGATAGCAAGAAGGTCCTCACCAGATCCAGTTCCTTGATCTTAGACTTCTCAGCCTCCAGAACTGTGAATCACATAAATCTCTTTTCTTTATAAATTACCCAGTCTGTCTGTGGTTTCTGTAATAGCAGCATAAAATGGGCTAAGACAGGATTTAAACACACACACACACACACACGAGCACGCGCGCGAGATGGTCCTACTTCCTTCAAGAATTACTGGGTCTGAATGTGAAGCCTCAAAGTGCTATGGTCTACTTGTTACCAACATAAACATGAAGTGAACACCAAAGATGGCAAAACGTACCTGCATTCTCAGAGACATCAGTGACCCACTGACTGCAGTATAGAAAATATAGTTTTATGTAGGCTGGAGCCTACCCTATCTCTGGACCTCCAATTACATGAGATAAAATTTTCTCAATATTTAAGCACTTTAAGTCAAACAGTCATTTGCAGCTGAAAGCATTTTAACAGATTATAATAAGTTAATAACTGGAGAACTAACAAAGAAGAGATACTAGGAGGTCAAAAGAAAATCTGGCCAGGCGCAGTGGCTCACGCCTGTAATCCCAGCACTTTGGGAGGCCAAGGCGGGTGGATCACGAGGTCAAGACATCGAGACCATCCTGGTCAACATGGTGAAACCCCGTCTCTACTAAAACTACAAAAAATTAGCTGGGCATGGTGGCGCGTGCCTGTAATCCCAGCAACTCAGGAGGCTGAGGCAGGAGAACTGCCTGAACCCAGGAGGCGGAGGTTGCGGTGAGCCGAGATCACGCCATTGCACTCCAGCCTGGGTAACAAGAGCGAAACTCTGTCTCAAAAAAAGAAAAAAAGAAAATCTGAAAATCAAAGTAAAGCCCTTAGGAAAACTAATGAAGCCCTTGAATATTATGGCAAAAAGGACTATCTCTATGATCATACTGCAAAAATCCATAACTTTTCTCAGGAAAATTATGTAAAAAAAATTTTTTTGGCTGGGTGCAGTGGCTCATGCCTGTAATCCCAGCACTTTGGGAGGCTGAGGCAGGTGGATCACAAAGTCAGGATATCAAGACCAAGACCATCCTGGACAACAGGGTGAAACCCTGTCTCTACTAAAATACAAAAAACTAGCCAGGTGTGGTGGCATGCACCTGTAACCCCAGCTACTTGGGAGGCTGAGGCAGGGGAGTAGCTTGAACCCGGGAAGTGGAGGTTGCAGTGAGCCAAGATCACGCCACTGCACTCCAGCCTGGAGAAAAAGCGAGACTCCTTCTCAAAAAAAAAAAAAAAAATTTCTCAGAAGAAGTATGTAAAAAAAAATTTAAGCAACCAACACTTGATGCATTCTTCTTTCATCCTAAGAATTTAACACATAGTTGCAACCATAACATCCATGTTTTCATAATTTTGTTTCATTTTTCAAGATTAAACCCAAATAAAGCCTTTTCTCCCCATCCCAACTATGTACTATTATCTCTGAAATGTTCTAGGTCATTTCATCCTACAAGACCTTGTTCTTATGCCAACTATTTTCAGAAAATAAAGACCCCTTAAACAATGAAATCACAAGGAAAAATAAATTACTCGCTTACACATCAACAACTGGAAAATTCAAATATAGGCCTCAGTTCAAAAGTTTACCACAAAAATAGTTATGTATAAGAGCTTACTGGTTAAAACCCATGAGCTCTGGAACCAGACTGCCTGAGATGGAATCCCAGTTCCACTGTCTACTAGCTGGGTGACCCTGGGCAAGTCACCTATCTCTCTGTGGCTCAATTTCCACATCTATAAAATGGAGATAACAGTTCTATCAGTGTAAATGAGTTACTATGTAAAGGTTTCAAACAGAAAGTAGTCTATAACAGTTAGCTATTACACTGTTTTAAACTCTAAGAAAACTAAAGAATATAAATGCCAACACTGAAATTAGTTAATTAGCAAAGGAAAAACATTTTTAAAAACACAAGCTTTATGCTTTAAATAAAAGTACATACATTTTAAATAAAATTAAGACAAAGAAAAATGAGAAATGTACTTATGATAAAAATAAGCTAAAAGTATATATGCTTTTATATGATGTAAAAAATTACACATTTTACTTCTGAACACGTAAGAATTTTTTTTAAAGGTACCATGTCAAACCTAGGCCAAACACTGTGGTTCACGTCTGTAATCCCCGAGCTTTGGGAGGTCAAGGCAAGCAGATCACTCGAGGCCAAGAGCTGAAGACTAGTCTGAGCAACACAGCAAGACACCATCTCTTCAAAAAAAAAAAAAAATTTATTTAAAAAAAAAAAAAAAAACCAATGTGTGGCTGCACACTTCACTAAAGATAAAATTTTAAATCTTAACATAGGAGAAAAAAACAAATGGAATACTTGATATTATAGAAGATATAAGGCCAAGTGTGGTGGCTCACATTTGTAATGTGAGGAGGGGCAGGCAGGAGTTCAAGACCAACCTGGTCAACATGGTGAAATCCGTCTCTACTAAAAACACAAAAAGAGCTGGGCACCATGGCTCACACCTATAATCCCAGCACTTTGGGAGGCCAAGGAGGGCAGATCACTTGAGTCAGAAGTACAAGACCAGCCTGGTCAACATGGCGAAACCTCACCTCTACTAAAAATACAAAAATACAAAAATTAGCCAGGCATGGCGGTGTGCCTGTAATCCTAGCTACTTGGAAGGCTGAGGCAGAAGACTCACTTGAACCTGGGAGACAGAGGTTGCAGTAAGCCAAGATCGTGCCACTGCACTCCAGCCTGGGCAACAGAGTAAGACTCCATCTAAAAAAAAAAAAAAACAATTAGCTAGGCGTAGTCTCAGGCAGGAGAATCACTTGAACCCGGGAGGCAGAGGTTGCAGTGAGACAAGACTGAGCCATTGCACTCCAGCCTGGGCAACAGAGCAAGACGACATCTCAAAAATAAAAATAAATTAAAAATAAAAATATAAAAAAATTAGCCAGGCATGGTGGTGCACGCCTATAATCCTAGCTACTCAGGAGGTTGAGGTGGGAGGACTGCTTGAACTCAGGAAACAGAAGTTGCAGTGAGCTGAGATCACACCACTGCACACACTCCGGTCTGGTAACAGAGACTCCATCTCAAAAAAAAAAAAAGATACATATAGTAAATTTCACATTATGACCCCAATGAATCGCACCTCTTGATCTGTCCTTGTGTAATCGCCTCCCACACTGACTCTGGGCTTGACCATATGACTTGTTTTAGCCAAAGAAACATAAGCAAACAGGATGCAAGCTGAGGTTTGATAAGAGCTTTCACACTAGGGCATGCTCTCATGAGAAGGCTGCCACTGTTAAGTTAGAGATAAGGCAGGGGGATGGGATAGACACAACAGATGAACCTAAGTGAATGAAAACACACGAATGAGTCCAGGTAAGAAGAGTGGCCCAGCCAATCCATACGTGTTTTACTAGGCTTTGAGATGGTTTGTTAAACAAGCAGTGGATACTGGATCCAATATATGTAATGCACTATGAAGGATTAATATCCTCATTATTATAAATCATTAGAAGAAAAACTATATCTCATTGGGAAAATAGGAAAAGCACATGAACAGACATCCACACAAAAATAAAGATGTCAATAAACACCTACAAGTAATCAAAGAAATACAAATTAAAACAATGAGATAACACCTTTTGCCTATCAGATTGGCAAAGATTAAGAGACCAATAATGGCCTGAGCAGGCCAGAATGT
The DNA here is from genome assembly GCF_009761245.1 of Sapajus apella. Lineage (NCBI taxonomy): Eukaryota > Metazoa > Chordata > Mammalia > Primates > Cebidae > Sapajus > Sapajus apella. Next base: position 27,516,073 of record NW_022436962.1, read on the forward strand.
GGGGTAACTAGAACCCACACTACTCTTGCTTATTTTGTAATGTGTATCAAAAACTGATACAATTCCCTTTAGTCATTTTATTTGATTTATTATTCACTCAATTACTTGCTGCATACTCACAGAGGCCTGTGCTGGAACTTGGAATACAGAACCAGGTCATGCAAGACCTTAAAAATTTGGGTTTATTATTAATTTGGGTTTTATTCTAAGGTGTCACTGAAGGCTTTGGGGGGAAATAACAAGAGTATTCTGAGTGATGCATGAAGAATAGGGGACAAGAATGGAAAGGAGGAACACTAATAGTTCAGGTAAGAGATAACAGTGGCCTGGACTTGAGTCAGTGAGAGGGACAGAGCAAATGAAGGTGACTTGACAGGACAATGACAGACTGGATACAGAAAAGTAGAGAAATAAAAAACTAAATAAATAAATAAAACAGCACTACTTCTCCATTTTACTTCTAGGAATGTATTCTAAAACAGAATCAGATATGTTCACAAAGACACATAACCAAAGATGTTCATAGCAGTGTTTTTTATAATAACAAAAATAATGGAACAAATCTAAAACTCCATCCATAAGATTTAAGTAGATAAACTCATCTATCCAAAGTAACGGAATATTATGCAGTCATTTAAAATCATGTAGCTACATAGTTTGTAACAAGAATTACTGACAGGGCACAGCAGCTCATTTCTGTAGTCCTAGTGCTTTGGGAGGCTGAAGTGGGAGGATGACTTGAGGCCAGGAGTTCAAGACCAGCCTGAGCAACATGGCAAGACCTTTTCTCTACAAAACAATCTAAAAATTAGCCAGGCATGGGGGCACACATCTGTAGTATCAGCTACTCAGGAGGCTGAGGTGAGAGGATCACTTGAACCCAGGAGTTCAAGGTTGCAGTAAGCTATGATTGCACCACTGCACTCCAGCCTGGGTGACAGTTCAAGACCCTATTTAAAAAATAAAAATAATAAAATTTAAAAAGTATATTTATTGTATATATGGAAAAGGACCAGCTACAAAATACACAACACAAATACAGTAAAATTCCATTTTAAATAGCATAATCTTTTATATATAAACATACACATACACACATTGATGGCTACAAATGCATTACAAAAAATTTAGAAAGCTACAGACCAAAATATTAAAATTCTATGTGGCTTGGATTTAACATTTTATTTCATAAATATTTTATACTTCCCATACCTTCTAAAATCTGTGCAAAATCAGCTAGGCACAGTGGCTCACACCTGTAATCCCAGCACTTTGGGAGGCTAAGGCGGGCAAATCACAAGGTCGGGAGTTCAAAACCAGCCTGGTCAACATGGTGAAACCCCGTCCCTACTAAAGATACAAAAAAAAGTTAGCTAGGAATCGTGGCACACGCCTGTAATCCCAGCTACTCAGGAGGCTGAAGCAGAATTGCCTGAACCCAAAAATCGAAGGTTGTGGGGAGCCAAGATTGCACCACTGCACTCCAGCCTAGGTGACAGGGAGAGACTATGTCTCTAAATAAATAAATAAATAAATAATAAAAAATAAAAATCTGTGCAAAATCTGTACTATTTTACAATGGAAGAAAAAAAGTAATTTAAAAAAATACCAGACATTTGGACAACAGTAATTGATTTATTTTTCTAAAAATACTGCAAAGGCAACAAGTAGACTGTTAAGTAAAAGTTTTAAATGAAAACTTAAGATACATAATCTTAAATGGTTAAAAACTGAACAGTCACAATTTTGCCTGCAATACCAGTCTAACAGGAGAATTTGGGGGAGGAGGAGAAAGACTGCAGAACAAAGCAGATATTCAAATAACTAATATTCAATAATTATTAAACCTGCATAGAAAGATCCCCTCACTGAACTGTAAAAGGAGCAATTTGGACTCCCTTGAGATTTGACCTAAAGAGCTATTCATTTTATCTTATTTATGTTCTTGGTTCTTTATAAAGTTCCCCCCTGCCAAGTTGCAAATATAACACAGATATCAAAAAGGACAGTTAAAGGTAGTCATTTTGATTTCACATCATCAGATGGATTATTACCAAGACCAGATGTTCTATAAGGCCTTTACCACTGGAAAAGGGCTCAGTTTATTTAAAAATGTCATGACTATCTCATTCCCCAAAGACAAACTCTTTTGGTATTTGCGACTACTGTAAACCCCAGAAAATCACCACTCAGATTTAAGTTTTCTAAAAATTCTGATGGATTTGCTTCATCAAATTTTACCGGTGACCTTAGTCATCAGTACTTACAAAATGGCTACTAAAGAGATGCCTGTCTCCTTAGCACGAAGATACAGCTCCAAAATTTGTTCAGGCCTTTCAGAGGCACCACTATGCTACCTAAGCTCTCCCACCTGCTTGTTTCCCCACAGAGAAATGTCCAGTGGTTGTGTCTTTAACCTTTCTTCTTTAAATAGCATGAAGATGTCAATTTAAAATATTAATCCAAAGTAATAAAAATGTCAGAAACAATCCATGTAAAAGCAAATGAGATCTTCTTTTGGTATTATTAATATTTACCCTAATGAATAAGTGAAAGCAATAATCCAAGTATGGAATGCTGTGATAAAATTTGCATACCATAAAATTTACAATTTTAAAGTGTAAAATTCAGTGGTTTTTAGTATATTCCCAAGGTTGTGCAACCATCACCACTGTCTAATTCAAGAACATTTTCCTCACCCCAGAAAGCCCTTACATATTCAAAAAGCAGTCACAGCCCATTCTTCCCTAGTTACCAACCACTAATCTACTTTCTGTCTGTATAGATCTGCCTGTTCTGGGCATTTCATATAAATGGAATCACAGCATATGTTGCCTTTTGTGTCTGGTTTCTTTCACTTAGCATAATGCTTCCATCCATGGTGTGGCATGTATAAGTGCTCCATTCCTTTTGATGGCCAAATATTATTCCGTCGTATGGACATACCACATTTTGATGATCTATTCATGAACTGAGACACATCTGGGTTATTTCCGCCTTTGGGCTATTATGAATAATGATACTATGAACACTTGTATACAAGTTTTTCTGTGGACAAATGTTTTCATTTTTAGGAATGGAATTGCTGGGTCATATGATAACTCCATGTTTAACTTTTTGAGGGACTGCCAAACTGTTTTCTAAAGCAGCTGCACCATTTTACATGGTTTTTCACATTCTTAACATAAACTTCAGAGATGTCAGACTTTCATAGAAGTAGGGGTTTACTCTTATCAAGCTCATTTTGTGTGCCAACTGTTATGCCAGAATTTTATTTAATTTTCCCAACAACCCTATAATTCACAAAGCATCTCTATTTTACATAAGAAATTCAATCCCAAAAAATGTTTGTAACCCACTCAAAAATAAATTATTTAGTAAATGTCAAACTAGATTCAAACCCAGAGTTGACTTCGAAGCCTATCCTCTTTACCCTATACCATTCAATCTCTACACTTAGATATGCATACGCTGCCTCATATCCAAAGTGGTCTTTGGAAACGTTGCCTGTTAATAAAAATTATTTAAGTCACTGTAAAATAGACAGTTCCCAATGTGAAGATACTTCTAGAAAATTTAAGGTATCTTGTATAAATCAATCAACCTCCCTAATTCATCTTCTTTAGTAAATCATTTCTACATACTTAAAACTTTTCTAAAATTCACCTAAGCATTATACAAATTATTTTCTCCCAAAGTTGTATGCACTGACAAAAAAAAAAAAAAAGTAGGTATCTTCTACTATAAATTGTGTTCCCCTAAAATGTTTATGTTAATGCTCTCTCAATGTGAATATATTTGGAAAAAGGGCTTTTAGAAGGTAACTAAGGTTAAATAAGTTATAAGGGTAGGGCCTTAATTCAACAGGATTAGTGGTCTTATGAAATGATGAGAAGAAAGAAATTCCCCCCATCTTCCTCACCCCAGCACTCCCATACCCACCCTACCATGTGAGGACACAGAAAGAAGGATATCTTCTGCAAGCCAGGAAGAGAACCTTCACCAAAAACCATCCATACTGGCAACCTAATCTCTGACTTCTAGCCTCAGAACCATTAAATAAATAAATTTCTGTTGTTTAAGCCACCCAGTCTATGGTATGCTGTTACGGCAGCCCACACTAACACTTCAAGAGTATCAAATACTCAATGATTGGTATTTGAAGCACTGATGATAATCAAAACAAAGCAAGCACTAAATGGAGAAGAAATAAATTAAACCAAAAGATATGCATATGCTTGTTACTCAAAAATATTTATGAGTTCTTTGATCAAAGAGACTTAAAACAGATTGGGCCAGACACAGTGACTCACGCCTGTAATCCCAGCTACTTGGGAGGCTAAGGCAGGAGAATTGCTTGAAGTTGGGAGGCGGAGGCTGCAGTGAGCCGAGATCGCGCCACTGCACTCCAGCCTGGCGACAGAGCAAGAATCTGTCTCAAAAAAAAGCCCTTTTATTAACTCAGAACTTAATCATAAAGTCAAGGAAACACGGTATCCTCCAAAGGGCTTAGGATTTAGACAATCCTAAATCTGACTCTTGTAGCCACTTCCAAGCTTTGTGTTAGAATAAGAAACACATTCTGGGGGGTGAGGTGGCTCACATCTGTAATACCAACACTTTGGGAGGCCAAGAAGGAAGGATCACTTCACGCTAGGAGTTCAAAACCAGCACGGCCAACAGAGCAAGACCTCATCTCTACAAAATAAAAATTAAATTAAAATTTAAAAAAGAAAGAAAACCAAATTCTACACCTATTCCTATAATCAGGATGTGAGTTTTTGCTTGCCTACCTAAATTATGTTATTAACATTTAGTATCCACCAAATACCACACTACACCCTACAATACCCAATACAGCTTCTAGAACACTACAGGTACCCCAAAAATGGAATTGCTATTGTTAGTGAATAGATTCTACAAAAGAACAGGGCAGTCAAAGTCAAACATTTATATAGACCACCCACTATTTGCCAAGTATTTTGCTAGTACCATGAATATAAAAATGCAAGGAACTTACAATGAAGAGGGACAAAAAGAACCACATAATTATAAAACAACAGAATATATGCAATAGCAAAAAAATATGTAAAGTGCACTGGAGCACACAGGGATTGTGGCGGTGGGGGGCTGGGAGAGCATGTCAAGGACTATAACCCAGGTCTGACAAGGAATCCCCTTCTTGTTTCCAGTTAGGAGAAATTCATAAACCATTATCTGAAAAAGCATCCACTAAAGTATAGCCTCAACTCAAATTCTCTAACTTTTACTTCCACTCAATTCCATCCATCAATTTCAAAGAAGGGAGAGTAAAAAAGAGGAAAAGACAACTTCAAGTTGGCACAGGAAGGGTTTAAGTATCCTTTTACTGTCCTACAACCACATAAAAACTGAAATCACATTTTTCCAAATCTTTCTTACACTCATGATAAAGACTAGATGTTTTACAAGTTTACAAATCACCCGTTTTAAGCCTTGTGTAAGATAAATCACCAAAACCTATTCAGTATGTACGTTCTTCTACACCAGCCAAATAGTGCCTCTGCAGTTATTTTGCTTAATCCAACTAGGCCAACAAGGTATCCAAAACCTTAAATACTGAATAAACTTTAGCAAATTTTCTCTATCAATCCACACTCTTATTCAAGACATATTCACTTAGTAAATTTTTACAATACAATACTGACATTCAAAAAATGAATATTTGGTTCTTCCTCCTAAAATAAACCTCTGTGGGAAAGTGACACATCCAACAGCTACCAGTATAAATGAAGACCCATGGGAACAAAGAGACTACTATTTGTATCCTTTCATGGATATCTCACTTGACACTTCACAAAACAATCCTGTGTAATATAAGATTATCTCCATTTTTTTTTTTTAACTAGTTTGCTCAATTAACAGGTCAGCATATAAAACCTGGATCTTCTGACCCTGATTGTACTACATTCCAAAATGTATACAAAATTTATCACTACCACAAATGAAGATACTTCAAAGAGCCTAAACATACACATAGGAAGGAAACAGCTTCCTCACCTATAAAATGAGCAAAATGTGGCCTATTTGACATCCTTGAGCTAAACAAGGTCCCAAGGTGGGGCCTACTGCCCAGAAGTTTTACCCAACTAGTCTAACATAGAACTAGGCCTGGAAACAAGGGGAGTAGCATATATTTAAGGCTTACAAGTGTATAAAGAACCTTCTATTACCATCTGATCCTCACTACTCAGTTAAGGATTATCTTTATTTTTACATATTTTTTTTAAAAAAATACATCAGTGAAATAATGTGATTAGTTCAAGGTCCCCCAGCTAGTAAACAGCTTAGACAAATCTTCATAACCCTATTACACCTTTTTATATGAGAAAGTCAGAGTAGCTAGTGGAAGCCTGGACTATGCAAAAATGATCCAAGAATGTAAACACAAAATCTTCTGAGCTCTTCTTAGCCACTAGGCTACATGCAACTATTTTAGATCAGACAAGCGCCTCTTTCAGTAAAAAGAAAAAAAGTCTTAAGAAACAAACCAACTATTTTTAAAAATGCACTTAAAAGGCACACTGTACATGCCTATACACGCATTCACATACATATAAACACACACTTCAATCACAAAGTATCTTACACTTTTGAAACATTACATAAATGAAACGTAAGAATAGAACTAAATAGACAGGACACAAAGAGTACCAGCTTTTTGGTCTCAACCTTTCCACTGTCCTGTATAAGTAATGTGCTTTTTCATTTTTTAAATATTCACCTTTAAGCAAAATATTAACAAGTAAATCTATACATACATTTTACTCATGTAAAATGCCTATGGCTGTTTCAGGAATATAAACTATATTCAGTTATCTTGTGTGTAAGATTACATTATACACAGTGAGAATGCTATTCCTAAAATTAAAGTCATCTGAAAGATATCACTAATACTTCTACCATAATATATTCACCATATCCTCTATTCAGAATTCTGACCAACTTAGTTGGAAATATTCTTTGAAACATCAGAAGTACATCTTAATATAACCAAAAAGGGCTCAACTTAAAAGGCTAACATTTACGTCCCGCAGTACTTGAAAGCATGATGAAGACTAAGCATATATTAATATAAACTGAAAAGCCCTTTCTTAAGACCAAAATATATCAAAGATTTTGCAACCAGCACAAGATCTTATCCCTTACCAATCTCACTTCTACAGATAACTAAGCAAATCTGCGTACTACCTGAGTTGCACAAACCACCCACCAAATAATACAGTTCCTTCCAAAGTGAAAAGCTGATCCTCTTTCCTGCTCTTAAATTATGCAAAATTAGCCTACAAAGAATTACTGTAGACTGCTTAAATAAACTTCAGACCTGTGTACCAAGTTCTATATTTATGTTGCTGAAAAACATCAGTGTGGTGCCTCTCTCCCTACACTTCATCAGGAACAGACCCAAGAAAAAAGCTTAAAAAAGAGAAGTTACTTTTTATTAGAAAACGAACTTTTCAGTGAAGACGTAATTTACCTGTGACAGACAACATCTATACATGACAGTGATTAAACTTTACTGAATACCCAAAACGGTAACTTTTTTTTAGTTCACAATCTTTGAATTAGACAATTATGACGGTTTTTATTTAAAAATAACCCACTTTTGGCCAGGCGCCTGTGGCTCATGCCTGTAATTCCAGCACTTTGGGAGGCCTAAGCAGGCAGATCAGAAGGTCAAGAAATCAAGACCATCCCGGCTAACACGCTGAAACCCCATCTCGACTAAAAATACAAAAAATTAGCCGGTCATGGTGGCATACACCCGTAATCCCAGCTACTCAGGAAGCTGAGGCAGAAGAATCGCTTGAACCAGGGAGGCAGAGGTTGCAGTGAGCCAAGATCGCATCACGACAGTCTCTTTAAAAAAAAAAAAACAAAAAAAAAAACAACCCACTTTCACTGTTTTACATTTCTCAATGTTAAGATAACTTTACCCAAAGTTTGAAACAACTGATAACTTCTGGTCTGCAAGATCCCTACGGCATTAAATCTCTAAAACAGAAACCAACAACATAAAACATTACAAGATATAACAGTATGTATATTACAGTTCCTGAGTTTTCAAGGACATCAGTAACTCGATTTTTAAAAAAAAGTCATGCTCGAACATATGACTAAAAGTTTTCAAGCCATATTTTACAAAGATTGTGTTTTTTGGTTTGTATAATTACTTTTTAAACTGATCGCTTATATTTCAAAATAACTTGTGAGAAATCAAGGGAAAAGGGGTTAGTCACCTAGAGACACAACATTAAACTCACTCTTTAAGGCCATCATAAAGGTAACTTGGAATCAGAGAAAAAAATTCAAATTCACAGTAAGCCTAAGTGAAAATACAGATACATCACAAAATATATACATATAAAAGCAAATTGAAACATGTTCGACCTTGATAGAAAAAAAATGAAAAGCAAAGTTTAAAATGGAAACTACTGAAATTGAGAAAGAATTCCAATGACATGACATTTTCTTGCCAAAGCGAAGGAATTTGTAGATATCATTCAAATCTCATTGTATTACATTATAAAGGTCTTGGCAACGGTTGGCCATTAATCTTTAACACAAAGGAGATTCAAATCCAAATGAACTGTAAGACTATCTCTTTCAAGAGAGAGAAATGGAGTAATGTACTTTGTCCACAATTGTTTAACCCAAAAGGAAGGCCTTTAAGGATGATAACGCAGAATGGATCAGCCTTCAGTCTACCAAGTCCCATTTCTCACGAAGTCTTGCACCAATCCGAAAAGAGAAGGTTATGGACACAAAACAGGCTTAGGAAAGGCTGGAAAAAAATCTCCAATGAATGACACACCACATCATGGTTTATTCTCCTACACAATTTGAGAAACAAAAAAGAAAAATATCACACCATATGTTCCATCGTATCAATTTAAAAAAAATGTTACGACAGTACATTCAATTCTCTTCTTCGGGGCCGCAAAAATAATTTAGCTCCTGTTTTATTGATTACAGAGCAAAGGGAAAAAGCAGCTGCTGCAATGCAACACAGGCTGCTACAGAGAAAGGGGAGAAAGGGGAGAAAGGGCTTTTCCAAACAGAGCCCTTCCCCACCCCCGCTTACACACCCCTAACGACTTACTTATCCCAGCCTTTTACTGCCCCCACCACGTGAACCTAAGCCGTTCTTTCCCTTCCCCCACCACCGTGAAATTTCACCTTTCACAGCGCCTTCACCTACCCCTACCAGAGGCACTTCATTCCCCGCAGAGACTTCAGACCTTTCAAACTTTTCTTCCTTTTTTAATTAAACACGAGAGTTAAGAGGCAAAAGTGCATGAAATTTTTACATATATACGGAAAAATACCTGTTTCCCAGCAACATACACGCTTCGATTCTCGAACCCCTCCCCATCTCCCGGGTTTCGCTAGCAAAGGCTGGGGGGAGGGAGCCAGGCGCAAATTAAATTTAGGAAGGGAAATCCTGGGTGAAAGAAGAGCATTTGAGGAAAAACGAGAGAAAGGTGAAGCGAGACCCCCGAAACCACAGGGGTTGGGGAGGTTTCCAAGAAAGAAAGAGAAATTGGAAGGGACAAAAGGGGGAGGGGGGAGGAACAGCCAGGAGACCCGGGGAGACGCGCCCGGCCGGGAGAGGGAAGGCGGGGTCCGAGGAGAGCGGGGGGTCGCGGCTCCCGCGGCACAATGGCCCGCCCGGCCCCCGCCCCGCGCGCCCCTCACCTCATGGTGCCGGCGGCGCAGAGGCTTCCCCAGCAGCCGGGAGACGCGGGAGGCGCCGAGCCGAAGGGGGTCTCTCCTCCAGGGGCGGGGAGCAGCTCGGAGACGGGAGACAAGTGTCCGGCTCCTTCGACGGCCAAGGGCTACAACATCTCCTCGCACAAAGCCGAGGCGCCGGCCGGGAGTGTGAGAGAAGGGGGCGAGAGAAAGGCTGGGGAGGGGGCGGAGAGGCCGAGGCACGGAGCGGGTCCCCAGGCGGCCGCCGCCTCCCACCTCCTCGTGGTCCTGCTCCTCCTCCCGGAGCTTCCTCGGCCGCCCTCGGAGGGGTGCCCGCCGGGGCCGCGCGCCCGGCCGCCGCTCCACAGGCCCGCGCCCGCCGCGCCGCCGCCGAGGCCGTGTGCAACCGGCAGCTGCTGCAGCCGCGGGAGGAGAGTCGGGATCGCCGCGAGGAGCCCGGGAGGAGGCGGGGCGCACGGCGGAGGAACACGCAGGCGCCGCCCTCCTCCCCTCCTTCCCCCGGGGGCGAGGGGGCGGCGCGGGGGGAGGGGAGGCGGGGGGCCGGGCGCGCTCCCCCGCGCCGGCGGCTGGGCCCCCGCCGGACTGCGGAGAGCGGGTCTGGGCGGGAGCGAGCGCGGCGGCGGCGGCGGCAGCGGCGGCAGAGTGAGGCTCTTTGTTACCTCCCTACCCCGCCCCCTGCAGCCCCCTGGGATTCGGGCCGGCCATCCCCCCGACACCTCCCGCCCGCAGTCGGCCGGGGTTCCTCGCCCAGGGTTGTCCTTGACCGTCGGCCCCCTCCCAGTCGCCTCCCGCTCCCCAGAGGCTGGGGGAGTTCCAGGGCCTTCCCCGCGGCCGCGGTGCGGAGACCGAGGCGCCTAGACCTCCCGGGCGCCGGACCCGCAGGCACCGGCGTGGGGAGCCGGGACGCGTGACTGGGCACAGGGCCGGACTGGGGGACTCCGGTCGGCTAGCGGCCGGCTGCCCTAGCGCGGGGCGAGTGCTTAGCCCGCCCTCTTGCGGTCTCGGGAAGGGGACGAGGGAATCGGGGGGGTATCCCGGTTAGCCCCACCACCCGCCCCCGTCGCGGCTGCGCCCAGCGATTCCTGCGGAGTTGAGGGGGGCATATAAATGGAAAATATGGTCATCATTGTTCCTTTCGCTCCTTGTCTTCCCAAGGAATCCCAGCGTGCTGCGCCGATGGAAGGAGCTGTGCACACTAGGTATAGGGATGACTTCATCCCCTAACGAACGCAGCCGACTCTCGGGGAAACGCAGTCGCCGGGAGACGCGTGCGGAACCGTGTGTTGCCACAAGAGTGGGAGAAGAGAAACGCCGCCAGTGGAGCGGCTTTCCAGCGTCATTAGCAAAGAGGGAACCCCGGGCGGGGGGCGGGGAGGGAGAGGAACTAATGATAGTTCTAAATTTTCCATCATTCCCAATGGTCTTGAAATCACCTCCCTTAATAAGTAGATAGAAAATACTGGCGAGGCAAATCTCATTTCAAGTCAAGTCAGGGAGGAGGGATTCTAGAAAGCCAGAATTGGTCGTTATGGGAGGGTTTGGGGGGTTTTTTTCTATCTGAAAATAAATACAGTAATAAAATTTTTAACGTACGAATTGCAGCCCCTTTTCAGTCCCGAAACAGGGATGTACTTTCTGTATAAAAGTTGAAGAGGATGGAAAAGGGTTATTGCTACAGGGATGCTGTTACTGAAGGAGCTCATCCAAAATGGAGGACCTACCATGACTCCAGGAATCCATTCAAAAGTTTTATTTTAAGATGCAGGTACCATTCAAAAGATAGTTATGAAGGTTGGGAAAACGGACACTTCCAAATGAAAAGACAAGTTATAGTGATCCGTGGTCAATGCCTGACTTGTCTGTAAAAGAACTGTGAAGCCTGCTTTTAAACATAAAAAAGCTTCCTGGTTTCAGCCAGGCGAGGTGGCTCACGCCTATAACCCCAGCACTTTGGGAGGCTGAGTCGGGTTGATCACCTGAGGTCATGAGTTTGAGAACAGCCTGGCCAATATGGTGAAACACTGTCTCTACTATTGGGGAGGCTGAAGCAAGAGAATCACTTGAACCCGGGAAGAGGAGGTTGTAATGAGCCGAGATCACGCCATTGCATTGCAGCCTGGGTGACAGATCGAGACTCCATCTCAAAAAAAAAAAAAGAAAAAAACTCCCTGGTTTTAGAGCTCAGTGCCGAGTTATTTTATTTTTGGAACCGGCAGCCTTAGACCAACAGCCCTATAGAACCAGTGACCTGGAGGTATGGCACAGGATCAAGGAGGCCTCAGGTAGTAGATAGCATGATGCCTCTGCCTTAAACATGGTGTACTTGAAGAACGCTAATTTCCACCCACATATCTAATTACAGCTTACCATTACAGAGAGCATTTTATTCAAGGATCTCCAAAACACACTTGCCAGTCAAATGTCCTAGTTGCCATATTGCAAGTAGAGATAGGGAAACAGAGCTCAAGTAACTGGATCAATTAGTGCAACAGGCATGATTAAAAATCATAGCTAGCAACTATGAGGGTCATTGTCTTACGTACGTTTCTCCCTGTAGTTTGAAACACATACCTCAACTATTATTCTTTAAATTAACCGAAGAATACGTGCTGTGGAGGCTTTTTTCTTGGAAAAATTATTAAGACATATTGAACCATCTTGGAAAAGTATTAATAAAACACATTCGACCACAAAGAAGTCTCACCAATTTGCCTTAGTCCATTCATAGCAATACAGTAAATCTGACAGAGCTTATGTTTCAGGGAAAACTCTTACAAAGGGCCAAAAGGGGTGGAGAGAGTGCTGTAATGACTCAAGCTATCTCCTGCCAGACACAAGAAACAAGGATAAAAATTCCTTACAGATGACTCCATAACCTACTTCTCATTTGTGAAAGTTAATCCATCCTGCGCTAAATAAGTGATATATCACATCATCTTTATTCTAACAGCAAATGTTCCAATGGTATGGGCACCAAATTAAGCAATCCAAGTGGAAAATGCTGTTCTTATTGTCTATGTTTATTAAAAATGTACCAGCCAAGAATTTTGGCTGCCTACAACCATTTCCATCCTTTTGGATGGCAGCCTGCCAGCTCACAAGTTGGTCATAGCATTGCCTTTTGGATTCAGATATTGCAATGGGTGGCCTGACCTCCCAAGGTCATTCTGTGGAAGGGCAATTTGTTGGCTGTGACAAAATGTTATTGCTTCTTGTTCATATTTGGTTTAACATTCAAAGAGGGCAAAAGGGATACTTGAGGTAGGAAGTCACAGACTAATTCTGGTCACAAAGGAAATGCTGTGGAATGTGTTACCATATAGAATAAAAGAATTTTAGAGATGGAAGGAATCTTTAGTCTAGCCCACTCATCTTTCAGAAAAGAACTGTGAGACCCACAGAGGTTAAGTAACTTGCCCACAACTTATACTCAGGATTTCCAATTATTGGTTCATTGTCCCTTCTACCGTATCAAACTACCTTCCTACAGGATAAGAGTGCATTAAGGCAATAACAAGTAAAGCTGATTCTCTTCTCATAAACTCTGCTTAAAAATTAGGCCTGGGCCTGGCATGGTGGCTCATGCTTGTAAACCCAGCACTTTGGGAGGCTGAGGCAGGCAGATTGTTTGAGCCCAGGAGTTCGAGACCCAGCCCGGGCAACATGGTGAGATCCCGTTTCTATAAAATGTTTTAAAAATTAGTCAGGTGACCAGGCACGGTGGCTCAATGCCTGTAATCCCAGCAGTTTCGTAGGCCAAGGTGGATGGATCACAAGGTCAGGAGTTCAAGGCCAACCTGGCCAACATAGTGAAACCCTGTCTCTTTTAAAAATACAAAAAATTAGCCAGGCATGGTGCCTGTAATCCCAGCTACTCAGGAGGCTGAGGCAGGAGAATCACTTGAACCCAGGAGGCAGAGGTTGCAGTAAGCCAAGATCGCACCACTCTACTCCAGCCCGGGTGACAGAGCAAGACCAGGTCTCAAAAAAAAAAAAGAAGAAACATACTGAGTTCTTAACATCAAGTATATAGACCTCAACTTTCCCTCAGAGAAAATTTTCACCCCTGCTTTTTTTTTTTTTGAGACGGAATCTCGCCCTGTTACCCAGCCTGGAGTGCAATGATGATCTCGCCTCACTGCAACCTCTGCCCCCCAGGTTCAGGTGGTTCTCCTGCCTCAGCCTCCTGAGTAGCAGAAATTACAGGTGCATGCCACCACTCCTGGCTAATTTTTTGTATCTTTAGTAGAGATGGGGTTTCACCATGTTGGCCAGGCTGGTCTCAAACTCCTGACCTCGTGATCCACCTACCTTGGCCTCCCAAAGTGCTGGGATTATAGACGTGAGCCACCATGCCCAACCTTTTTTTGTTTGTTTGTTTGTTTGTTTGTTTTTTTTTGAGACGGAGTTTCGCTCTTGTTACCCAAGCTGGAGTGCAATGGCGCGATCTCGGCTCACCGCAACCTCCGCCTCCTGGGTTCAGGCAATTCTCCTGCCTTAGCCTCCTGAGTAGCTGGGACTACAGGCACGCGCCACCATGCCCAGCTAATTTTTTGTAGTTTTAGTAGAGACGGGGTTTCACCGTGTTGACCAGGATGGTCTCGATCTCTTGACCTCATGATCCACCCGCCTCGGCCTCCCAAAGTGCTGGGATTACAGGTGTGAGCCACCACGCCCGGCCTGTTTGTTTGTTTTTTTAAGATGGAGTCTCGCTGTGTTGCCCAGGCTGGAGGGCAGTGGTGAGAGCTCTGCTCACTGAAACCTCCGCCTCCAGTATTCAAGCAATTCTCTTGCCTCAGCCTCCCCAGTAACTGGGATTATAGGCACTCACCACCACGCCCAGCTGATTTTCATGTTTTTAGTAGAGACAGGTTTTACCATGTTGGTCAGGCGGATCTTGAACTCCTGACCTCAGGTGATCTACCTGCCTTGGCCTCCCAAAGTGCTGGCATTACAGGCATGAGCCCCTGCGCCCAGTCACCCCTGCTTAATATCACAGTAGGAGGCCTGCTCCAAGCCCCCGGTGTACAGTACACAGACATCACATTGGCCTATACATTTGTTAGCAGTGTGTACTCAGAAAATGAAACAAAACTGGCTTCTGTTGAAGATGAGTTTGCTGCAGGAGTGTTGTCAGTCTGGCTCTGAGGGTTCACTTGGAACAGGCCTTGTTTAAATTCATCCGATAGCATCAGTGTAGGCTCGTCCTCCATTTATGGGCATGAGGAGGATGCATGACTAATGCTACTCAGCAGTCAGGAAATCAGTGCTAAGGATTGTAGGCACAGTCTCCCCCATCACCCAAAAAAAGGCTCTCTCTCGAAAAATTAAGAGTTACTTTACGGATGGGTGAGGAAGAGAAGGTAGTTTGGAGTGAACTTGATTGTACACTTTCTACTTACATGTAACAGTATTTTCTTTTGTGGCAGTTAGTTCACAGTATAATTTTTGTTTGTCTCCCCAAGAATGGAAAAAAAAATAATGTGGAACATGATATTCCAGTAGGATTCAAGATATTTTTATTTCTCATCTTTTGGCTTTAGCTGTCCATATATAATCTTGGCTCTAAAATATTATCAGGAGACATAGACATTAGAGGAAACTATTTGCCTCTCTGCCTTTTGCATTTTTCTTCTATTTGTCATTTTTCTCCCTTCCAAATTAGGATTTATTCAGCTAATTTCATTTCTTCTTCCCCAGAGTCTCTTTCTTTTCTTAGCTCTACAGTGTTTAGATTTGGCAGAAGATTCCCATAGCCTGAATGGTTTTGGAGTAACATTACTCTGTAGAGGCCATATTCTATAAAATGCAATGTGTTTTTTTCCCACAAAATTCAGCCATGGATGCCATTTAAAGAATATGGCAGGTGGGCTCCATTTCTAGATAACAATCAAATCATAGACCTCTAGAAAGTAGATTGAAAATAAGTATCAAGCCTGGTGCAATGGCTCATTCTTATAATCACAGCACTTTGGAAGGCTGAGACAGGAGGATCACTTGAGCCCAGGAGTTCAAGAACAGGCTGAGCAATATAGTGAGACTCCATCTCTACAAAAATTAAAATACTAGCTAGGCATGGTGGCGTGCACCCGTAGTCCCAACTACATAGGAGGCTGAGGGTGGAGGATGGCTTGAGCCAGGAGGTTGAGGCTGCAGTGAGCCATAATCACACCATTGCACTCCAGCCTGGGCGACAGAGCAAGACCCTGTACCAAAAAAGAAAAGAAATAAAAAAGAACTATCATCATAATCTAATTCTGAACTCTTAGCTCCTATTTTTAAAAATCTAGCTTGTAGCTAGGGGAGAAAAGAAAAGATTGGTACCTTCGTTCTTGCATTGAAGTGATTTACTGTAATAAAACTTGAGAATACCAATTTTCACAGACAACACAATCAGGTGACAACTGACCATATAGCATTTCCTCAAAGGAGATCAGGAAAAAATTATTAAAGAAAAGATTATTTTCTGGCTAATTACAGTACAGAAGAAAGATATTACCACTAGGATATATCCTAAACAAACGGTCTAAAATCAATTCACACTGCTTAACACCACACTTTTATCCCACCTTTCAGGTAAGTTTCAAAGCTCATTAAAAACCTCAATTATCTTTCTCTTTGAAACTGTTGCTAAGTATGGTGACCTGGCCAAATTCTACTTTGAGAAATTATCTTCAAATGTTCATTTTCTTGGGTTTAATGTCCAAATTCAACCTCTAGTCAAGTCTTTCTAAAGTTGAAAGGCAGGAAATAATCAGAAAAATAATGTTATTACATATCATTAGTTATAATACTTTCATTTGGCCTCCAAACATTCTAATACCCTTAACTCGTTTATCATGAGTACCAACTTATAATGAAGTAAAATGTTGATATTGTATTCATTTTGTATATGAAGCAGTTGAGTCCTTTGATCAAAGTAGCCAGTGATTGAATACTCTTTTTGGTAGTAAATGAATTGAACTGCAAATAAAAAATTAAAGCCATTGAAGGAAGAATTTAGCCTCTTATTTCAGGCCCCTCTCTGTGGGAATACCTACCTTTGATGGAACTTGACATGAACAAGCTTTATATTTGAGAAAAATAATGTTATTTGGGCCGGGCGCCGTGGCTCACGCCTGTAATCCCAGCACTTTGGGAGACCGAGGCAGATCACAAGGTCAAAAGATCGAGACCATCCTGGCCAGCATGGTGAAACCCCGTGTCTACTAAAAAAAATACAAAAATTAGCTGGGTGTGGTGGCGTGCACCTGTAGTCCCAGCTACTCAGGAGGCTGAGGCAGGAGAATTGCTTGAACCCGGGAGGCGGAGGTTGCAGTGAGCCTGGCGCCTGGTGACAGAGTGAGAGTCTGTCTCAAAAAAAAGAAAAAAGAAAAGAAAAATAATGTTATCTGAGTGGCAAGAATGTAAGGGATGAACGTAGCTAAGTGATTGGTTGACCAATAGTAATATTTATGATTAACATAAGTAACTGCTAGGCACTTACTTATATTAACTTCGTTAATCCTCACAACATTCCTATGAAGTAGGTATCATTATAGTCATGTCTGCTATACAACTCATGAAAGTGAGGCACAGATAGGTTAAGAGACTTGCCCAAAGTCACACAGCTAGTAAATGAGAAAGCCAGAAAGGCCAGTTTCATAGCCCACACTCTTAACCTCTACGCCACAGGATCTCTTCTACTTTGCTTTACTTCCTCTGATTTAAAAAAAAAAAAAGAAGACGAAGAAGAAAGAAGAAAAAAAAAAAGCCTCAAGTTCCACTTAGGAAATGGAAGTAACACAGGTAAAAATAAAACAAACAAAATACTCTCAATTCCTTAACTCTCTCATTCTGCCACTAGAAACTACAGAGATATCCTATCTGGTAAATCATGACACTTCTATCTCCCAAGCAATAAATAAGGCTTTCCATTAGGCACGGATTTGATTTCTAGTGCCTAGGCTTGTGGCTTTGTACACTGCAGGGGCTGAATAAATGAGTTAAAATGAGCCTCCAAATTATGAACTCCAAATTAATGTTAGCACTTCATTTCCAAAATAGTAATACTACTGAGAAGTAAACAGCCATTGACTCATTTACCACTCCTTCAGCTTAGATATCTCAGGCATACAACTAGTGGAGGTTTTATAGAGCTAACAGGGGTAGAGTTACTTAAACTAACTCTGTTAACCAAAAACTCATAGAAATGCTAACATTTTTGGCTGAACACAGGGTTTTAAAATAAAGCCAAGCCTGAGCACGTGCACACATGTGTGTGTTGTCTCTTGTGTTTTTGTTGCTGTTTTTTTTTTTTAAACAAATAACTGCCTATATTTAATGTATACAATTTGCTGAGTTTGGATATATGCATATACCTGTGAGCCAGTGTTTGTTTGTTTGTTTGTTTGTTTGTTTTGTTTTGTTTGAGACAGAGTTTCGCTCTGTTGCCCAGGCTGGAGTGCAGTGGCACAATCTCAGCTCAACACAATCTCTACCTCCTGGGTTCAAGCGATTCTCCTTGCCTCAGCCTCCAAGTAGCTGGGACTACAGGCATGCGCCATCATGCCTGGCTGATTTTTGTATTTTTAGTAGAGACAGGGTTTCACTATGTTGGCCAGGCTGGTCTCAAACTTCTGACCTTGTGATCCACCAGCCTCAGCCTCTCAAAGTGTTGAGGTTACAGGTATGAGCCACCACGCCCAGTCAATGTGTTTTCAAAGGTGTTCTGAGAATGTCTAACATTCTCTTTATTAATGTTCTAATTAGTATCAGAGAGTAGCTAAGGGATACTGTACCCCCAAAGTAACCTCTTGCTATATTTAGCTTTGGTTGTCTGCAAACCAATTTGGCATAAAAGTCTTACTCTAGGACGTGATGTACCAAAGTCTTTGACAATAACTCATGTATTTCTTCATTTATATTCTTGTGAAAAACTTTTTTTTAGGACTTGCTCATTTAAAATTTATCACCAGTGAGTGTGGTTATATTTCAGGGAAAGGCCCTGAATAGAAACCTACTATCCTAGCTTCCCATTCAGGTTTTCTTGTCTAACTCAGGTGGCATTTTGTATCTGTCAACATCTCATAATTAGTTTGTCTTTAAATAGCTCCTGTTTTGTGTGTTTTTTTGTAATGTTCACTGAGCATCTCATTGTACTTGATTTTATTCAGTGTCTCTCACTTGCAAATAATATTTCCCTTCAAAAGTTCACAGTCTGGTCTTTTCCTTCTTATTTTTCACTTTATTTTCTCTCCTCCTACTAGTGAGATGGTGATTCTTGATTTGCTTTATTTGAGTTATTTATATCTTCCGGCCTCTGTTTAATATCAAGTCTGGCTTGGCATTTTTTTCCTACTGAATGATGCCCAAATTAAGTTAAGAAGCAATTCCTAAGAAATCTGGCCTGTGATTCTTCATGGTCTTCTGGTATCCCAAGCACTGGACAGTCTGTTTAATTTTGAAAGTTGATGTAACTAGTTAATAGTTTATGTCAGATTTGATTCAAGAGTTGCTTTCCAGAGTAACTGTTCCAAAAGTAGATGAGGAGATAGAGTAGGGAAGGAAAAATTAAAGCAGTCTAGGTAGAGGTGGCTCACACCGTAATCCCAGCATTTTGGGAGGCCAAGGCAGGTGATTACTTGAATCCAAGAGTTCAAGACCAGCCTGGGCAACAAGGCGAAATCTCGCCTCTACCAAAAGTACAAAAATTAGCCGGGCTTGGTGGCACATGCCTGTAGTCCCAGCTACTTGGGAGGCTGAGGTGGGAGGATGGCTTGAGTCCAGGAGGCAGAGGTTTCAGTGAGCTGAGATCATGCCACTGCACTCCAACCTGGGCTACAGAGCTAGACCCTGCCTCAGTCAATCAATCAATCAATCAATCAAGTTAGTGAGGCAATTTGCTCTCTTGGTTAAGTCCTATTCATTTGGCATCAACCAGTAGAATATAAGGCCCTTAACTGGCTCGCAATGATCGGGCTCCTAGAGAGAACAGTCAGTAGAGTATAATAACAAGGGGTCCTGATGCCAACTTAACTATTCCCATCATCCTCATCAAAGAAAAGGAGCTTTTCTGCTTTGACTTTCCATCTGGTCTTTTTGTTAGGATTCTGGTTGCCAGTGATAGAAACCCAATTCAAAGTAGCTTAATGTTACTATATATTTTCAATGCTCTTCCTGCTAGCTAGATCCAGGAGCTCAAACAATGGTAACCTCTCCGTCTCTTAGCTCTGCCTATCTTTGCCTTTCTTTGTGTTCTGACCTATTTTCGCCTCCTATATATAGTTCCAACTTCACTTTCTACCAGTACTGTGATCCCAAAGGCGGACAATCTGTGCAAGTAGCAAGGTCTCTCTGATTGGACCAGCATGAGTCACATGGCCATCCTGAACCACTGGCTGCAGCCAGAGTGAAGAGGTTTTCTTATTGGCCAGGACCAAATCGTGGGCGCACCCTTGGTCAGTAAGATAGCTCTCTTACTGGAAGGGGAGGGACATAAAATAACATACTGGGCAACCAAATCCAAAACTACTTAAGGAGCCTCCAGCTAGGGAGAGTGGGTTTAACTAAATAAGAACAACATTCTTGAGTGAGGTAGGAGGGATGGGTATGGGAATGATTTTTCTTTGGTGGTAGGAGTCAATTTACAAAGAACAGATACCTGGCCAGGCCAGGTGGCTCACGCCTGTAAAATCCCAACATTTTGGGAGGCCAAGGCGGGTAAATCTCTTGAGGTCACGAGTTCAAGACCACCCTGGACAACATGGTGAAATCCTGTCTCTACTAAAAATACTAAAATTAGCCAGGTGTGGTGGCATGTGCCTATAGTCCCAGCTACTCGGGAGGCTGAGGCAGGAGAATTGCTTGAACCCAGGAGGTGAAAGTTGCAGTGAGCCAAGATCACAACACTGCACTCCAGCTTGGGAGACAGAGAGACTATCTCAAAAAACAAACAAACAAACCCAGGAAGCAGAAACCTGTGAGGGTAATTTTTCCACAGGCTCAAACACAGCCATAGGTGCTTCCACAGATGCTCTGGGCTCCTTCAAAGTTAAGCTTGTGCCAACAGCCTGCTCACCTCAACAGAATAATAGACCAGAGTAATAGAGGCTGCAGCACCATAAAGTCCCTGGATATCCCTCCTTTTCTTCCTTCCTTGATCCCTCCCTCCTTCCTAACTGTGGCAGATTTTTTATACAAATTGTCATAATCATTACACTGTCAATATCCATGCCTTTGCTTGGCCTCTCCCACACTAACTGAGCTTGGCCCTGTGGCTTGCTTTGGCCAGTGGTACAATAGCAAATGTGACACAGCAGAGTCTTATAAAGGGCTTGTGCATCAGGACCCACCCTTTCTTGCTGCTCTCTGGAAACTTGTGATGGCCATGTGAAGAAGCCTGGACTGGTTTCCTGAAGAATGAGTGACTTCATGGAGTAGAATTGAGTTGTTCAAGCTGAGGCTCTGGACCAATAGCCGGCCAACTGAAAGATTGTGCATGAGACCATTATAGACCATCCAGTCCCAGGTGAGCTGATCTAGACCAAAATAACTGCCTAGTCAACCCACAGAATTATGAGAAATACTGGTGATTGTTTTAAGGCCACTAAAGTTGTGGATTAGTTTGTTATACAATCAAAGCTAACTGAGAGACCAATTCTCTTCTTCGACAACTTCCCATACATTTTTGAATAGAGCAATGGCCACTGCACTGAGGGGAGTATTTGTGGTTGAAGCTCTTGCTCCAGGTGAAAGATGTTCACTTTTGCCCAAGATCTTATATCCAGGCATGTTCTTAAGACTTCACAGAGTCCATGAGCCTTGATGTACCGCAACTACTCACTACTGGTTCGTGGATTGATATTCTTTGGAGTTCTTTCTCCAGAAGGGGGCAGGAAATCCAAGATGGAAAGGATAAGAATGATTAAAAGGTGGGCAGGGCGCAGAGGCCCACGCCTGTAATCCCAGCACTTTGGGAGGCCGAGGTGGGCAGATCACAAGATCATCCTGGCCAACATAGTAAAACCCCTTCTCTACTAAAAATACAAAAATTAGCCAGGTGTGGTGGCACATGCCTATGGTCCCAGCTACTCAGGAGGCTGAGGCAGAAGAATCGCTTGAACCCAGGAGGCAGAGTTTGCAGTGAGCAAAAAGATTGCACTACTCCACTCCAGCCTGGCAACAGAGCAAGACTCCGTCTCAAAAAAAAAAAAGACAAAAAGGCAGAATCTCTGAGGGCACCAGATTACACGCGGTTAATGTAGGGTTTATTATTTATTCCTTCATTTTGAGACAGAATCTCACTCTGTCACCCAGGAATCATGCAGTGGCACAATCTCGGCTCACTGTAACCTCCATCTGCTGGGTTCAAGCGATTCTCCTGCCTCAGTCTCCTGAGTAACTGGGACTACAAGCACACACCACCATGGCCAGCTAATTTTTGCATTTTTAGTAGAGACAGGGTTTTACCATGTTGGCCAGGATAGTCTCAAACTCCTGACCTCAGGTGATTTTACCCCCTCCCCAGCCTCCCAAAGTGCTGGGATTACCGGTGTGAGCCACCATGCCCAGCCCTATTTATTTATTTATTTATTATTTTATTTTTGTCGAGACAGAGTCCTAGTCAGTCACTCAGGCTGGAGTGCAGTGGCACAATCTCAGTTCACCACAACCTTCACCTCCCAGGTTCAAGTGATTCTCATGTCTTAGCCTCCCAAGTAGCTGGAATTACAGGTATGTGCTACAGGCCCAGCAAATTTTTATATTTTTAGTAGAGACAGGGTTTCACCATGTTGGTCAGGCTGGTCTTGAATTCCTGACCTCACGATCTGCCTGCCTCAGCACCCCCAAAATGCTGGGACTACAGGCATAAGCCACTGCGCTGACCCTATTTATTTATTTTTGAGACAGGGTCTCACTCTGTCGCCCAGGTTGAAGGAGGAGTTCTTCAGGCCATTTGCAAGAGCTGTAACTTGATATCAGATGATCTAGATTCTTATTTCCCTCTCTGCTTGTTTTCCTTTTGTTATTCAGAAATCTCTGGTAAAGTCTTGTTTGAATGTTCCAAATTGCTCCCAGCTGGTCCACAAGGTAGTAAAGGAAGTTTTTGTCCATGCTCAAGTTCAAGTTTCTAGAGAGAACAGCATCCCTTGCCGGGCATGGTGGCTCACGCCTGTAATCCTAGCACTTTGGGAGGCCGAGGTGGGTGGATCACCTGAGATCAGGAGTTCAAGACTAGCCTGGCCATCATGGTGAAACCTCATCTTTAAAAAATTAAATAAATAAGTAAATAAATAATAAATTTTTAAAAAGTGAACAGCATCCCTCTCATGCTATCAGGTTGATGGCAGAGGAAAATACTCTCTCTAATCCGCCTAATAAATTCCTTAGGAGTAAACACTTAGGAATCAGCTCCTATTCAGGTACACTTGGCAGAATTCTCAGTGAGAGGCCATTGTCTGTATGTCATGGATAAGGAGGCAGGCATGAGTTGGGATAAAACTCATCTTTCTTTCCAATTTGAAAAAGACACTGAGGTCATCCCTCAGAAGAGTTCAACGAGGCCATTTCTCTCGAACAGGGGAAAAGGGAAGGAAGCTGATATTCCTGGAGGTCTCAGAACAATATTTTAGATCTTGGCCTCCAGACGTACTAGGCAGCAGTCCAGTGGAGTAACTACAGTGAAGTTAGATTATATGAGATCCAAGAAGGCTGTAATAAGGGAATGCAGAGCTCAAGACAGTCAGATCTCAATAGAAGCTGACATCTGGGTCAGGAAGAGGAAAGAATCAAGGCTAATAGGAGGGGGAGGGAAATTCTTTACAAATACCTGGGGTGCAGCAGTCCGGAAGGGGTTCTGGGAACCAACTATATTGCATATCAATATAAACCTGGCCTTGCCAGAGGACCCCTCAGTTTTTTTCACTAGGGACCTAAGCCATGCTCTGCTGCTTTGGAAAGATTGATTATCTTGTGATCTATGCCAGACGACAAGATATTTATTTATTTATTTATTTATTTATTTATTTTAGAGACAGAATCTCGCTCTGTCGTCCAGCCTGGAGTGCAGTGGCGCTATCTTGGCGCTATCTCAGCTCACTGCAACCTCTGCCTTCCGGGTTTAAGCAATTCTCCCTGCCTCAGCCTCCTGAGTAGCTGGGATTATAGGCACCTGCCACCACACTCAGCTAATTTTTGGATTTTTTAGTAGAGATGGGGTTTCACCATGTTGGCCAGGCTGGTCTTGAACTCCTGACCTCAGGTGATCCACCTGCCTCGGTCTCCTAAAGAGCTGGGATTACAGGCATGAGCCACCGTGCCCAGCCCAAGAGGCCTATATCAATCACTCCTTTTAAAAAAGCTTTCAATGAAAGCCAGCTTGGAGTAAGAGAATTCTTTCTTGTGTAATGAAATCTCAGGAAAGACAGGGCTGAACAGCATCTCAAAAACGTCAGAACTCTGTCTTCTATTTTTTACTTCTCTATATTAGCTTCTTTCTTTCAGATTGGCTTCTTCACAAAGCTGTAACCACAGTGGCCAGCAGCTCCTGGCTCTTCTTTGGCCGCCAGAGAAGGACAGGCTCTTCCCCAACAAACTGTAGGCGGGGGGAAACTGGGGAAAGGCTCTGATTGATTTACTTGGGTCTTGTGCCTATATCCCACCCAAACACTGGTCAGGAGGTGAAGTACTTTTATTGATTCTTCTAGGGTCATATGCCCAGCTTCAGAGCCCCCCTAAAATCATACCCCTGGAGGGAGGGAAGAGAGACTCTCCTTCAAAGAAAGGAGGGATTACTCCCTGACGATAGAAATAAAATAGTGCTAAATTCTTCTCATTTTCTTACCAAGTTCTGCCTCTTTCCAATGAATCACACATTTAAGAAGTAAGATGGAAAAGAATAGAGAAAAACCTAAAATAATGGCATAATAACAAATTCTGAGCAATGTCATTCTCTTTTTTCCCTTTATTATCCTCCATATTTTACTTTTTCCCTAGATGTGTAATAAAAATCATGAAAAGAAGAATGCAAATAATAAGGAATAAAGAATTTTTGAAACAAGCAGTATTAAAGATAACCCAGTCATTGTATTAAGCCTAAATACATAAATAAAGCAGCAGAGATGCATTTGAATGTAGAAAGAATGACATTATCAACATTGAGGGAAAAAAATAAATGGAGAAAAATATTTTTTAAAAACTTTTCTAGGCTGGGCATGGTGCCTCACACCTGTAATCCCAGCACTTTGAGAGGCCAAGGTGGGTGGATCACCTGAGGTCAGGAGTTCAAGACCAGCCTGGCCAACATAGTGAAACCTCGTCTCTACTAAAAATACAAAATTATCTGGATGTGGTGGTGCATACTTGTAGTCCCAGCTACTCAGGAGGCTGAGGTAGGAGAATCACTTGCACCTGGGAGGTGGAGGTTGCAGTGAGCTGAGATTGTGCCACTGCACCCCAGCCTGGGCAACAGAGCAAGACTCCATTTAAAAAAAAAAAAAAAGAAAAAGAAATCTGCCTTTAAGCAAGTTGTTTACCTTCTCTAGACCTCCATTTCCTTATCTGTAAATTGGGAGAGTTAGAATCATTGATTTATAATACTTTCCAGTTATTTTCTTTTTCTTTTTTTTTTTTTTTTTTGAGACAGGATCTTGCTCTGTCACCCAGGCTTCGATCATAGCTGTGCAGACTCCAGCTCCTGGCTCAAGTGATCCTCCCCCCTCAGCCTCAGCTGGGACTACAAGTATGCACCACCATGTCCAGATGCTTATTTATTTATTTAGTAGAGACAGGGTCTCTGCTTTGTTGCCCACCCTGGACTTGAACTCAGCCTCACGTGATCTTCCTGCTCCAGCCATTCAAAGCGCTGGGATTATAAGTGTGAGCCACTATACCCAGCCTCTTTCCGCTTCTAATATATTTGATTTATTTTGTTTCTAATATATTTTAAATTCTATGTTTATATTATGAAATCCAGTAAAATAGTATATTTGAATGTATCACAAAACTGGATGATGGATCAAATGTGCTAATTAGATAATGCTGAATTATCAGTGACACTTTGAGGGATCGCATCTTTTTTTTTTCTTTTGAGATGGAGTTCACTCTGTCACCAGGCTGGGGGGCAGTGTCAAAATTTCAGCTCACTGCAACCTGCACCTCCCAGGTCCAAGCGATTCTCCTGCCTCAGCCTCCCGAGTAGCTGGGATTACAGGCATGTGCCACCATGCCCAGCTAATTTTTGTATTCTTAGTAGAGACGGGGTTTCACCATGTTGGCCAAGCTGGTCTCAAACTCTTGACCTCGTGATCTACCTGCCTCATCCTCCCAAAGTGCTGGGATTACAAACATAAGCCACCGCGCCCGGCCCAAGGGGCTTCATCTTATTCCCGATGAAGTATAAGATGAAAATACCGGGACTCTCTTCAGTTAACTTTGCTAGCAGATGTGATCATGAAGAATTATGATTTGTCACTATTTGTAGTCTGAATCTACAATGCAGCAGCAACAGCACATTCTCACACTTTCCTATAAGTTTATGCCTTTATATATGTCTATATATTGTGGGGTTTTTTCTTCTTTTATGGTCTGAGGGAAGACAAAAGGAAGAAGAAAGCTAATACTTAGAAAACTATAATCTGGCCAGGTGCGGTGGCTCATGCCTGTAATCCTAGCACTTTGGGAGGCTGAGGTGGGTGGATCACCTGAGGTCAGGAGGTCAAGACCAGCCTGGCCATCATGGGGAAACCCCATCTTAAAAAAAAAAAAAAAAACTGTAATCTATCATTTAATTTTATTAGGAATTATTACTTAAATTTTAATTTATAGTATTTATAATATAAAAAAATTGTTTACTCAAGTATATCAAGTTTAAAATATATGATGAAGCCCGGGCATGGTGGCTCATGCCTGTAATCATGCCCAGCACTTTGGGAGGCTGAGGTGGGCAGCTCACATAAGGGCAGAAGTTCAAGACCAGCCTGGCCAATATAATGAAACCCTGTCTCTATTAAAAATATAAAAATTAGCTGAGTGTGGTGTTGGGCTCCTCTAGTCCCAGCTACTTGGGAGGATGAGGCGGGAGAATCGCTTGAACACGAGAGGCAGAGGTGGTGGTGAGCCGAGATCTCACCACTGTACTCCAGCCTGAGCAACAGAGCAAGACTCCATCTAAAAATAAATAAATAAAAATAAAAAATAAAAATCTGATGAAGACTTCTTTTCATATGGAATATAACAAATACTCTATTTTATTTTTAAATAATGCAAACATTCTTTTTTTTTTTTTTTTTGAGACAGAGTTTCACCATGTTGGTCAGACTAGTCTCAAACTCCTGACCTCAGGTGATCCACCCGCCTCGGCCTCCCAAAGTGCTGAGATTACAGGTGTGAGCCACCGTGCCTGGCCATAATGCAAACATTCTATCACAGTTTTTGATCTATAAATCCAGGAGTTTTTTTTCTATGTGATTATCCTAGATAAAGTTAGACAATGAGGCAGTCTATGATAGCTTCTTAACTTTTTTCCAGTATTATAGCTTCTGTTAGCTGGCAACAAGCAGAGCCAAATCCACAATTTGGATTTCAGATTTAGTAAGTGGTAAATCATTTGTAAGACCCAAGACACACAAAGCTGCAGCAGTGACAATATCCTCCCCAAGCATTTCAGAAGGATCTCAAGCACACTGCCATTTATCAATTGCCCTATAAAAAGACACACATGAAGGCATGAGTACAAGAAGGTCTGATAATATCAAAACATCATTGGGATTACTGTTAACTGTCATTTAATTCTGAAGCAAAAGCTGCTCATGGAATTATAGAACAATGAATAAACCTCCAGGTCTCCTTCATATATTTAAAGAGTTTTTGCCCAAATTATGGATTTTCTTCCTCCTCTGAGTTTGAATGCCGCATTGAATTAGCCTATTCTACATGTCTCTTTCCCATACGAATATTGTTGCCCATCATCCTGCCATTTAGAATCCAGGATCTAGAGATCCTCTGTGGGTGTCTTTCACATCTGTGAAATGGCGGTAACACTCTTGGAAAGGAGTCTACCTAGCAATGCTCCTATAAAAACTAATTTATTTAGTTTATTTATTTACTTTTATTTATTTACTTTTTTTTTTTTTTTTTGAGCCAGGTGGTCTTATAATACTGCCTAAGCTGGTCTCAAATTCTTGGCCCCAAGTGATCCTCCCATTTCAGCCTGGTCAATTTAGCAGGAGCCATTATAGCAGTAGCATCTGTCTTAATTTTTTTTAAACTCTGTAGTATCCCCAAGAAAATCAAGTACATGAAAACCTCCCAAAGAGATAATGAGTGATTATATTTTTATGGATTCTTACTACAAAGCTACTAGATATTATGTATCGGAAGATTATGTAAAGCTTTGATGACATGGGAAAATGCTCTTAACAAATTATGAAATGAGAAAACCAGGTTACTAAACTGTAAGAATGGAATGATGACAATTTTTAGAAACCACAGTGTGTGGATACATAGATAGATATGTATGTGTGAATATATGTGTATATATGCATATATGGAATGGAGGGGATGCACCAACATGTTCATTAAAATGATCTCTGGACAGGGGCATTATTGATGACTCTTATTTACTTTTCTACAATTTCCGAATTTTCTACAGTGAACACCTATTATTTTGTAATGTCAATTTTGAAAAGATATTTTAAAGGAATCCATTACAGGTTTCTTTTAAATAGCTATTTTTTACATTTAAAATGTGATTTTTGGCTGGACATGGTGTCTCGCGCCTGGAATCCCAGCACTTTGGGAGGCCGAGGCAGGCAGATCATCTGAGGCCAGGAGTTCAAGGCCAGCATGGTGAAACCCTGTCTCTACAAAACAAACAAAAATTAGCTGGGCATGATGGCGGGTCCCTGTAATCCCTCTGAGGGAGCCTCTGAGGCAGGAGAATTGCTTAAACCGGGAGGCGAGTATTGCAACGAGCCTAGATTGGGCCACTGCACTCCAGCCTGGGTGACAGAGCGAGACTCCATCTCAAAATATATACATATGTACAATTTGTATTATCCAGCTACTATCCGAAGTGAAACATATCTACTTAGCTTATTGATTCATGCTGGAAATACCCCCACCAATCCAGAGATCTGAAAGCCAGTAATTTTCACTATCTGAAAGACAACTGAGAATGAATAAATTAGCAAAAAAGGCATCTGACAGAAAAATATAAAAAGTGTGGGCGAGGATTTGGAGAAATTGGAGACCTTGCGCACTGTTGGTGGGAATATAAAACAGTACAGCCACTATAGAAAACAGTATGGCAGCTCCTCAAAAAATTATGAATAGAATTACCATGTGATTCCGCAATTCCACTTCTGAGTGTATACCCAAAAGAACTGAAAGCAGGGTCTGAAAGAGATATCTGCACAATCATTTTTATAGCAACATTAGTCACAAAAGCCAAAACCCAATTGTCCCTCGATGGATGAATGGACAAAGAAAATGTGGTCTATACATATAATGGAATATTCTTCAGTTTTAAAACAGAAGGAATTTCTGACACTTGTTACAATATGCATGAACTTTTGAGAACAGTGTGTTAAATAAGCCAGTCACAAAAACTCAAAAACTGTATGATTCTACTTACATGAAGTACATACTGTTGTCAAATTCATGGAGACATAAAGTAGCATGGTGGTTTCCAGGAACTGGAGGGAGAAGAGAATAGAAAGGTGTTTAATGGGCATGGGGTTTCAGTTTTGCAAGATGAGGGTTCCAGAGATGAATGGTGGTGACGATTGCACAACAATGTGAACTGTCTTAATGCCACTCAACTGTATACTTTAAAATGGTCAAGACTGGCCAGGCATGGTGGCTCACATCTGTAATCCCAGCACTTTGGGAGGCCAAGGCAGGCGAATCGCCTGAGGTCGGGAGTTTGAGATCAGCCTGACCAACATGGAGAAACCCCATCTTTACTAAAAATACAAAATCAGCTGGTCGTGGTGGCACATGCCTGTAATCCCAGCTACTCAAGAGGCTGAGGCAGGAGAATTGCTTGAAGCTGGAAGGCGGCAGTTTTGGTGAGCTGAGATCATGCCATTGCACTCCAGCCTGGGCATCAAAAGTTAAACTGTCTCAAAAAAAAAAAGGTCAAGATTGACCAGATTGGCCAGGTGAGGTGGCTCATGCCTGTAATCCCAATACTTTGGGAGGCCAAGGCGGGCGTACCACTTGTGGTCAAGAGTTCGAGACCAGCCTGGACAACATGGTGAAACCCCATCTCCACTAAAAAAATTAAAAATTAGTTGGGCATGGTGGCATGCACCTGTAGTCCCAATTACTCGGGAGGCTGAGGCAGGAGAATCGCTTGAACTTGGAAGGTGGAGGTTGCAGTGAGCCGAGATTGCAGAGATGGTGCCACTGTACTTCAGCCTGGGAGACAGAGTGAGACTCTGTCTCAAAAAAAAAAAAAAAACAAAACCTAAAGGCATTTGAGTGGTTTTAAAATTCAATGTACAAGAGCTCAGCCACTTCTTAATTCATATGAGGACTTCTTGGGCTATTTATTAGTGTTATTTATTAACCAATTCTGAGAAGTTTGACACTGGCTCCCTGACCCTATACAAACTAAAGACAGCAAAATAGAGAAAAGGGACTCAAGAGGTAGCATGGGTGCAATAGCAGGGCATGCTGACGCCTACGAACAGGTGGTAGGGTGTGGGGATGGGGGCAGCAGAGGAGCCCACATACCTTAGAGGTCCTGAGCTGGAACAGTGAAAGAGCCTCAGCAGCGAGGACCCAGAGCCAGCCACATCAGGGTAAATGAAAGGGAATACATGTTTCAAAAACAAAAATGTTTTTAAAAATTTGCAGCTTGGGTTCTTAAAGAAAGAAGTTGCAGTTACCCGGAAGATTTATCAGAATTCACCAATACCAAGAAGTTTTTCTCCTCCCGTAGTGCTAGACAAAAGGAGATGTGATCTGTCCATCGCTCGCAGCCGTTTGAGCCACCCCACATGGAGGCGAGCCTCGCTAGCTCCTTGGTTGCGGCCTGTCAGGTACGGCTTCATTCATTCTAGCCAGCCGCAGGTGCGCTGCCTTCTCGGGTGGGCAGGTGCCTCCGCCCTCCAGACTCGGCGCGGGACTGACTCCCACAGCAGCCCAGCCTCTCCGGAGGGTTGGAGGAGGCAGGCGCAGCCACAGCCAGGCTCTGAGGGTTGGTTCCTCGGACGCTGGGGCCTTCCCGGGAGCCGCCGCCGGCCCTGGCTTACGGAGAGAATTGATGGACACGTTGGGATCACAAGCTGCACACCTTACCACTCCACCTGCTCGTCACCTGTTTTTCCTTTCTCTCCCTCTGGGTCACAGACCATTAGCTATGTGTAGCGCATAGTATTTTAAGCGCTCAACAATCACTTTAGGCTGGTCCCAGGGCAATCACCAGAAAGAGAGAGTACAACCCCGTGTGGAGTTGGGTAACTTGCTTAGAGAAAGCAGTTTTGAAGGATTCGCGGGGGTCGTGGAGCGGGAAGGCGGGAAATAGCCAGCTTTGCCGCACGAAAGGTAAATGCCACACTGATGGCTTAAGGGGAGACAGGACGCCGAGGTGAGCTTCCATAAGGCTTATAAAGGCTTGGGAAGTTCTGGTCAAACTAAAAAGCAGTTGATTGCACCTAGGCTCCCTTAGGTCAACTTGTGGACAGCACCCCCCTGGGGTCCACAAGTTCGGGAGTCCTTAGCTCCTTGGATCAGAGCAGCTTTGCCTTTATTAGTTTAAATTCAGAATACACTTGTCTTTGAAAAACCATAAACAAAACTTAAAAAACAAAAATATGTTTCTGCTTCTAGAATGCAGGTAAAGGTTGAGAACACTTCATTTGGAAGTTTGGGTTACATTCTATGCTCACTAGTCCCTGGGCAAGTCAACTACTTGAGTTTCCAAGGATGAGAGGTGCAAACCATGTTATTTGCCTCACATGAGATGACTTGTGAAAACAGTTTGCAAGTTATTAATACTTCACCCAGCCCACAGCGCTTTTCGGCCTACCTCTGTCACTTCTCCCAGGATTAAAAACATCCAGCCTGGCTGGTCTCAAACTCCCGACCTCAAGTGATCCACCTGCCTCGGCCTCCCAAAGTTCTGGGATTACAGGCGTGAGCCACTGCACTGGGTCCCAATGCTGCCATATCTTAGGTACATAATCTTAGATATGTTATCCAGCTTCCAGCTCCTTTTCTTTTCTATTTTTGAGATGATGAAGTCTCACTCTGTCACCCAGGCTGGAGTGCAGTGTCGAGATCTCAGTTCACTGCAACCTCCGCCTCCCAGGTTCAAGTGATTCTCCTGCCTCAGTCTCCTGAGTGGTGGGACTACAGGTGTGCCCCATCACGCCTGGCTAATTTTTGTACTTTTAGTAGAGATGAGGTTTCATCATATTGGTCAGGCTGATCTTGAACTCCTGATCTCGTGATCAACCCACCTTGGCCTCCCAAAGTTTTGGGATTACAGGCGTGAGCCACTGTGCCCAGCCAGCTATATCTTCTTAAATGTAGTTTCCTCACATGTAAAATGTTTACTAATACCTGCCTTATCCTCCCCATAGGGATATTGTGAAAACCAAATTAAGCAACACTTACAGATTTTGTGTTTAAATTGATGTAGAAATACTCATGTTGAATGTGTTAATGTACTGAAATTGTTAACATTTCTACTTACAGAACCTCTTACAGACTAATTTGCCTAAGGCCTGATGTTATGAATTGCCTCCTCTTTTTTTTTTTTTTTTTTAAATTCATGAAGAACTTGTAACATAATCCCATTTCAGTCAAATTGAAAACTCAGGTTTAAAACATTGCTGTTCAGAGGTAATGAGGGATTCGAATTTGCTTCCCTAATTGCTCATCTGGACAAGATTAAAATGATCACACTGGCTTTATTAGTTCTGTTAAAGGTTTTTCTGGTAGGCTTCAGTGGAATTTTATTAGTTAGAAATAGTAATGTAATTCTTTTTTTTTTTTTCTTGTCCATTTGAGACGGAGTTTCACTCTTGTTGCCCAGGCTGGAGTGCAGTGGTGTGATCTTGGCTCACTGCAACCTCTGCCTCCCAGGTTCAAGCAATTCTCCTGCCTCAGCCTCTCAAATAGGTGGGATTACAGGCATGTGCCACCACACCCAGCTAATTCTGTATTTTTGGTAGAGATGGGGTTTCTCCATGTTGGTCAGGCTGGTCTCAAACTCCTGTCCTCAGGTGATCCGCCCTCCTCGGCCTCCCAAAGTGTTGGGATTATAGGTGTGAGCCACCACACTCAGCCAGAAATATTAATGTAATTCTAAAGGTACCTAAATCTCTCTCTCTTTTTTTTTTTTTTTTTTTTTTTTTTGAAAAGACATTGTCTCACTCTGTTGCTCAGGCTGGAGTGCAGTGGTGCAATCATCACCCATGGCAGCCTCAAGCAGCCCTTCCATTTCAGCCTTTCAAGTAGCTGGGACTACAGGTATGCGCCACCATGCTCAGCTATTTTTTTTTTTTTTTAAGAGATGGGGTCTCATTACATTGCTCAGGCTAATCTTGAACTCCTGGTCTCAATTGACCCTCTCGCTTCAGCCTCCCAAAGTGCTGGGATTATAGAAGCGAGCCACTGTACCTGGTCCTGGATCTCTTTAAACCAAGGGTTCTGAACATGGGGGTAAAAGAATACTATGATAAGCCGGGCGTGGTGGCTCAAGCCTGTAATCCCAGCACTTTGGGAGGCCGAGGCGGGTGGATCACGAGGTCAAGAGATCGAGACCATCCTGGTCAACATGGTGAAACCCCGTCTCTACTACAAATACAAAAAATTAGCTGGGCATGGTGGTGTGTGCCTGTAATCCCAGCTACTCAGGAGGCTGAGGCGGGAGAATTGCCTGAACCCAGGAGGCGGAGGTTGCGGTGAGCCTAGATCGCGCCATTGCACTCCAGCCTGGGTAACAAGAGTGAAACTCCGTCCCAAAAAAAAAAAAAAAAAAAAAAAGAATACTATGATAAACTGCTGCTGGTAGAACTTTTCTGGCAGCTCTTGTCTCACATGAGATAACTTGTGTAAACAGTTGCCTACCTGGCCTCTCAAGAGAGCGGAGCCTGAATTGAGCATGGTCCTCTCTGCCTCACTCTGCACAGACACGTTGCTCCCTACCCTGCCTCCTCTTTCTCTCCTCGCCTACCTCACCTCCAACCCACCCCCTACTCCAACTCCCCAGCTGTGTCCAGCTCTGTCTAGTTACCTGGAGATGGGAGACATCAGAAAATGAAAATAACATCTTAGGTGGAAATAACCTGTGTCTATTAATGGATTAATGGACAAACAAAATGTGGTCTATACATACAATTGAATATTGTTCAGCTTTAAAAAGAAATGAAATTCTGGTGCAAGTTACAACACAGATGAACTGTGAAGACGCTATGCTAAGTGAAATCAGCCAGACACAAAAGAACAAATATTGTATGATCCGCTTTCCACTTATGTGAGGTACCTAGAATCGGCAAATTCATAGAGACAGAAAGTAGAGTGACTTTTGCTAGGATTTGGGGGAGAGGGGAATGAAAAGTTATTGTCTATGGAGTACAGTTGCAATTTTTGCAAGGTGAAAAAGTTCTAGAGATGAATGGTAGTGATGGATGCATGACAACGTGAATATACTTAATGCCACTGAATTGTACATTTAAATGGTTAATCTGGTAAATTTTACGTTAGGCATATTTTACTATGGTTTATTTTGTTTGTGGTGGTGGTGGTGTTGTTTGAGACGGAGTTTCATTCTTGTTGCACAGGCTGGAGTGCAATGGTATGATCTTGGCTCACCCCAACCTCCGTCTCACAGGTTCAAGTGATTCTCCTGCCTCAGCCTCTCAAGTAGCTGGGATTACAGGCATGCACCACCATGCCTCACTAATTTTGTATTTTTAGTAGAGATGGGGTTTCTCCATGTTGGTCAGGCTGGTCTCGAACCCCTGACCTCAGGTGATCTGCCCCCTTGGCCTCCTGAAGTGCTGGGATTACAGGCATAAGCCACTGCACCCGGCCCTACCATAGTTTTTCTTTAAAGTAACATCTCCTAGCAGAAAGTTTAAGGACCCCTAGTGATGTGCTTTTTTTCTCCCACCGAAAGATTAAACTTAGGACCAACTCAAGTTCCCTGACCACAGCGTTAGAAATCAAAGGCAATTACTTATTGTTTCTCTAGAATATCTTGTTTTGTTCCACTTATTTAGGACTGTCTTAGCCAGTAAATTATATCTGTATTTCTCACTCACCAGTCAGTAGGAATGATAAGTGGATAAATAGGATTTAGGTATGTGCTGAAGGCATAATTGCACTGGTAACCTAAACTCTAGCAAATACTCTTAGCAATGCAGGAAGCTGCTAGCTACTTTTCCCTGTAAAATGTCTCAGTTCTCAAAAATCTCAGGTGTCTTTGTACCCTTTCAAAAAATTAAGGTAGTTTTGCGATACTTTACTACCTCCTCATTTATAAATTCATTGTATTAAAGGCAAATAATGTTGATGGGACCCCAAAAATTTAGTAATTTGAAAGACCTGAATACACCACTGGGCTACATAACAAGGAATGCAGATGAATACTTGACTTAATTATAATGTTTGGTCCAATACCCCTAGCCTGGTTTAAAGGAGAGATTGCCTTGTTCAGTGGAATGACTTCTTTAACAATGAGCCATTCATTCACTTTTGGTAGCACCAGAAGGAGA
Organism: Sapajus apella; assembly: GCF_009761245.1. Classification (NCBI taxonomy): domain Eukaryota; kingdom Metazoa; phylum Chordata; class Mammalia; order Primates; family Cebidae; genus Sapajus; species Sapajus apella. The sequence goes on from NW_022436962.1 coordinate 27,551,541, forward strand.
GAATTACTGGTTCTTCAAAATCACTTTTTAAATCGAGAATTTAACCTTTTGGGGTGAGGAGGGCTAGAAACAGGTAGGGCTCAGGGAACCGGATCTAGAATAACTGGACCTAGGCCACCTGGGACTTGGAAGTCTGTTCCAAAACTCAAATTATCTCGATTCTAAACTAGGGACCCTATTCCTGTGTTTCATTGTTGTTGTTTTCTCACCCTGTCACCCAGACTGGCATGATCATGGCTCACTGCAGCCTTGGCCTCCTGGGCTCAAGCAATCCTCCCACCTCAGCCTCCAAAAGTGCTGGAATTATAGGCATATACCATTAACGTAATGTTCCTGTTTTTAATGTAAATAAACTTTTATCACACTGAACACAGCTGATGCTCATGGACACTTTAGCTGGTCTCCCCAGCAGAAGCAGCAAAAGCTAAGGGGGCCAAGTGACCTTCTGCCCCTCTGTCTCAAAGCCATGATGGGGACAGGCATGGAGGTGAAGAAAGAGGGAGAACACCTTCTCGCCCTCTTCAGAGGGCAGTTGTTCCTCTAGAATTGTCTACATAGCAGCCTTCATCTGAAGTGAAGACTCCTCAAAATAAAACAGTTCTATTTGGGGGCATGAGGAATCTGTAATGAGAAGGAAAAATGAGGTTTTGGATGAGGACAAGAAACAGTTCTGGCACAGAGAGCCAGTTAGAATGAGGAGAGGACTGGCCAGGCACAATGGCTCATGCCTGTAATCCCAGCACTTTGGGAGGCCAAGGCAGGTGGATCACTTGAGGTCAGGAGTTTGAGACCAGTCTGGCCAGCATGGCAAAGACCTGTTTCTACTAAAAATACCAAAAATTAGCCTGGCATAGTGGCGGGCGCCTGTAATCCCAGCTACTTGGGAGACTGAGGCAGGAAAATTGCTTGAACCGGGAGGTGGAGGTTGCAGTGAGCTGAGATTACACCATTGCACTCCAGCCCAGGCAACAAGAGCAAAACTCTGTCTCGAAAAATATATATATATGTGTATATATGTATATATGTGTGTATATATGTGTGTATACATGTATATATACATATACAGATATATATATATATCTCCCTAGGCTTTATCTTCAGGGAGGCAGATTTGAGAACTGTTCTTCTAGCTTGGTGGCCTCACAAATCTTTTTTCTTTTGGAAAACCCATGTCACAGTGATTGATTTACTGTGCACAGGCAGAATAGACCTGGACCTGACCGGTGACATTAGAACAACCTAATTTGTTGTCTCACAGTTCTGGAAACCAGAAGTCAAAGATGCGGGTGTTGGCGGGGTTGGCTCCTTCCGAGGGTTGAGAAGGAGAATGTGTCCCAGGCCTCTCTTCTCACTCCTGGTGGTGTACTGGTTTGCTGGTAATCTTTGGTGCTCCTTGGCTTCTGTCGCATCACCCAGTCTCTGCCTCCATTGTCACATGGTATCCTGCTTGTGCATGTGTCTGTGTTCCCCCAACTTTTTTTTTGAGATTAGGTCTCCCTCTTCTACCCAGGCTGAAGCGCAGTGGCACAGAAATAGCTTTCTGCTGCCTTGACCTCCTAGACTCAAGCAATCCTCCTGTGTCAGCCTCTTGAATAGCTGGGACTACAGCTGTGCATCACTATACCTGGCTAATTTCTTATCTTTTCTATGAGTAGGGTCTTACCTTGTTGCCCAGGGTGGTCTCAAACTCTTAGGCTGAAGTGATCCTCCTGCCTCCACCTCCCAAAGTGCTGGGATAATAGGCATGAGCCACTGCACTCAGCTAAATTTCCCCTTTTCATAAAGGCACCAATTATATTGGATCCAGGGCCCACCCTCCTCTAGTATGACCTCATCACACTTTAACTAATTACATCTGCAATGACCCTACTTTCAAGTAGGTACTGGGCTTAGGACTTCGACATGTGAACTGGTGGTGGGTGAGGGGAGCACACAGTTCAACCCACAGCACAGAGATAATGAAGGCTTGTTCTACCTTTGCAAGCCCAACAGTTCATAATTGATCCTTGTATTCCAGTAAATCCTTGGAACTAGGGATGGTTTTTAAGACAGGCAAGTTTGCTTTAATGTAGTAATGCTTATTACCTTAGGCAGATAGAGTTCCCAGGCTGCTAGGTGGCTAGTTTTATTTTATTCTAACTAATAAGTAATCATGAATACCCCATGATTTATTGAGCAAAATTCATGCCTGAAAGCCACTGCTTATATTCAGTTTAAAGAATACATCCATTTCAACTGAATTTTGAGTGATAGCAGTAAATAAATTGTGTCCACTGGCTGGACCTGGTGGCTTACACCTGTAATCCCAGTGCTTTGGGAGGCTGAGGCAGGAGGATCACTTGAGTCCAGGAGTTCTATACTAGCCTGGGTAATATAGCGAGACCCCATCTCTACAAAAAATTTAAAAATTAAGCCGGGCGCAGTGGCTCAAGCCTGTAATCCCAGCACTTTGGGAGGCCGAGGCAGGTGGATCACGAGGTCAAGAGATCAATACCATCCTGGTCAACATGGTGAAACCCCGTCTCTACTAAAACTACAAAAAAAATTAGCTGGGCATGGTGGCGCGTGCCTGTAGTCCCAGCTACTCAGGAGGCTGAGGCAGGAGAATTGCCTGAACCCAGGAGGCGGAGGTTGCGGTGAGCCGAGATCGGGCCATTGCACTCCAGCCTGGGTAACAAGAGCGAAACTCCGTCTCAAAAAAAACACAAAACAAAACAAACAAACAAAAAAAACAAAAACAAAAAAAAACAAAAACAAACAAACAAAAAAATTTAAAAATTAGCTGGGTATGGCAGCACACACCTGTATTCCCAGCTACTCAGGAGGCTGAGGTGGGAGGATCACTTAAGCTCAAAAGGTCAAGGCTGCAGCCAGCTGAGATCGCACCACTGCACGCCAGCCTGGGAAACAGAATAAGACCCTGTCTCAAAAAAAAAATTGTGTTCACAAAAGAACCTGGTCCAGTGTGGTGCATGCTACACTCCTACTGGTAAAGATGGATTTGTGTAAAAATATAGTTTGAAGAAAACAATCTGTTTTAGTCTACAAAAGTAGACAGGGAACGTGGTCTGTTACTAACTCGGGTGAATTTATTCTGGAACCTTTTTTTGCTTTAACATTCAAAGGTTGATCCTAGGAGAAAACAGTCTACGCCTCAACATGGGTCTTGCCTGATTCATTTACCAACTATGACAATAAATACTGATCCATGTAGTCAATTCTTTAAAAAAAATCAGTGACGACAGCCTAGACAGGCTGTTCTTTTTCTTCCTCTCCTTTTTAGTCCGTTTTTGTTGACTTTGATGGAAATCTCTATTTTGAGGGAAAGAAATATCTTTTGCTTAAGATGTTTTTTGAGCCAGTGCATTAGATGTTTTTATCGTTATGTCGATTTTAGTTTTATGTAATATTGAACAGATTTAAGTATTACATACATGTATACATACATATGAAATTATCTGTAAGTTATAAACTAATAATAGAATAAACATATGAAAACCACCTCCCACAACTTAAGAATCAGAACATTACCAGTAACTCTCTTCTTTCCTCCAGGGTTAATCACTCTCTTAAATTTGTGATTTCTTGCCTTTAAAAAAGTTTTCTTTTGGCCAGGCGCGGTGGTTCACACCTGTAATCCCAGCACTTAAGGAGGCTGAGGTGGGTGGATCACCTGAGGAGGGAGTTTGAGACCAGCCTAGCCAACATGGTGAAACCCCGTCTCTACTAAAAATATAAAAATTAGCCAGCTGTGGTGGCGCATGCCTGTAAATCCCAGCTACTCAGGAGGCTGAGGCAGGAGAATCGCTTGAACCTGGGGGGTGGAGGTTGCAGTGAGCCAAGATGTCGCTGCTTTACTCCAGCCTGGACGAAAGAGTGAGACTCCCCCTCAAAAAAAAAAAAAAAAAAAAAAAGCTGGTGGAGGCCAGAAGCAGTAGTTCACATCTATAATCCTAGTGCTTTGGGAGGCCAAGGCAGGAGGATCACTTGAGGCCAGAAGTTCAAGACCAGCCTGGGCAACATAGTGAGACCCATTTGCCCATCTGGCATTGGGATTATGGGCTCCTGAATGCTGCAGTGGCACGATCTCAGCTCATTGCAACCACTGTTCTGCAGGTTTCCAATTCAAGCAATTCTGCAGCCTCAGCCTCCCAAGTGACTGGGATTACAGACTTGCGCCACCACACCCTGCTAATTTTTGTATTTTTGACAGCTTGGTTTTTTTTGTTTTTTGTTTTTTGAGACAAAGTCTTGCCCAGGCTGAAGTGCAGTGGCACGATCTCAGCTCACTGCAACATCCGCCTCCTGGGTTCAAGCGATTCTCCTGCCTCAGCCTCTCGAATAGCTGGGACTACAGGTACATGCCGCCATGCCCAGCTAATTTTTTGTATTTTTAGTAGAGACGGGGTTTTAATTTGAGCCAGGATGGTCTCGATCTCCTGGCCTCATCATCTGCCCACCTTGGCCTCCCAGAGTGCTGGGATTACAGGTGTGAGCCACCACGTCCAGCCCAGAGCTCCTTTTAATGTCATTCATAATTTAATCTTGAGCTGCAGTTCTGGGTCTTTTGGTTCACACACCTCACTCTTCCTTCATATTTCACTAGAAGTAGAGAGAAAATTGCTGGTCACTGGGTGCTATTGGTAGCCGTGCTGTGACCAGGGAGCCCCTGTTCATGCCTTTTGTCCAGGTCCCTGCAGTGCTGTTCTGTGGCTGTGTCTGGGCCAGGGTGGGCCTTTTCCCACCAGTGCTTTTGGTAGCAATGCATTCCTTGCAACCGCTTCGTAAAGCAGATGATGTTTTTCCAGGGTAACCATGTTGTAATTGGGATTTGTGTTATTAACTCCATCGATCATAATATACAGCCAGTCAAATAACATAAAAATAAAAATCAGGTGACACACAAGCCTCTGTAATAATTACAGCCCAGTTTAGGAGCACAGCTCATATCTGACACTGGTGTGACCTGGAGCATGATTTCATCATTGTAGTGTTCATAGTGGCCCTAGTTTTGCTTTGACGATATCATCATTGGGCCCTACTTCCCGTATCTCAAATTGGGTTCCTTGGAACCCAGCTCTTCTGGAGGAAATCTTTTGAGTTGACATCAAGCCCCTCAGTGTCATTTCCTAAGATACTAAGACAACGAAAGCAAGGAGGATGCATGGGTGGCCAGAACGCTGGGCCATTTCTGTTTCAATCAGAGCAGTCTTTAAAAATACACACACACACACACACACACACACACACACACACGCAGAATCTCATGTAATCATTCGTTTTTATAAATGCACCTTCAGTTTAGAAAGTGCATCTCTGGAGCAGCTCACCTTGAGTCCAAGGTCCTAACAATAGCTGGGGCTGTAGCTAAAGAGGAAAGGCAGGCTGATGTTTGCTGATGGTTTGTTTTCCTTCAACTAGACATACAGTTTCTGACAATTAGACCATATTTTCTGTTCCACTCCTATGACATTTTTGATGCCTGGTCAAGGGTTGATGCATGGTTCCCCTCGTCCCAGAATTTTAGAACGGAGAGAAGTCTCAGGGTCATTGAAATGAGTTCTAGAATTTGCATCCTTTTTGGGTTGAGAAGTTACTTTTGGATTTCTGAGGTCTTGAGATCACTGAGATTTGGGGTTTGAAGTGGAAATATGTTTTACCCGAGCCTGGGAAGGCAGAAGGCTTTTAAGAGTACCTCCCTCCCTGCCCGGATGTGTAGCTGACTGTGCAGGGTGTAGGAAGGGAGCAGGAGGGCCCAGGCCAGGCTTGGCTTGCAACACACCACCAGCTTTGGTCCTCTGGCAAGTATTTGGGACTTTGGAGACTCCTATCTTGGTCCAAACTTCTCTGTTTATAGAGAAAAAAATTGAGCCCAAGTGTCTTGTCAAAGGCCACATAGTGATTTAATGGCAAAACTGGGACTAGAACCCAGGTATCCTGACTATCTGATGCTATGATAGCATGCTACTTCTGCAGTTGTCCTGATTTGCCCAGATATTCCCCATTGCTTTCAAGACAGCTAGGCTGATGTTTTTGGACCCCAGCCCTGAAGTGTAATCTATATCAACAAGCCACCACAAAATGTTTGAGCACATTTTACAATCCTTCTAGAGGTTCTTCCCTGGAGCACTGCCGTTAGCTGGGTGTTCCCCTTCTCCATCTTTTGGCACTCTCTGCATTCCCTCCCTTGACTTAGCAACCCAGCTTTCTGGTTGATCCTGCTCCCTGGCCTCTTGTTTTTTTTGTATTTTTTTTCTTTTGAGAGAGGGTCTCACTCTGTCATCCAGGCTGCAGTATAGTGATGCGATCACAGCTCACTGCAGCCTCAACCTGCCAGGCTCAAGCCATTCTCCCCACTCAGCCTCCTGAGTAGCTGGGACTACAGGTGCACACCACCATGCCTGGCTAATGCTTAAAATTTTTTGTAGAGACGGCATCTTACTATGTTGCCCAGGCTGGTCTTGCACTCCTGTGCTCAAACAATCCTCCTGCCTTGGCCTCCCAAAGTTCCACGTCTTCTTTTCTCTCTTTGTCCTATCTCAGTACAGCATGAAAATGGGGAGTCAGCAGGGATCCTTTAGACATTGGCTCATAAGACACCACAACAAACAGGGACAGATTACTGAAAAGTAAAATCTAAAGAAGTCCAGGAGGGGTGCGGTGGCTCATGCCGGTAATCCCAGCACTTTGGGAGGCTGAGGCCAACGGATCACTTGAGGTCAGGAGTTTGAGACCAGCCTGGCCAACATGGTGAAACCCTGTCTCTACTAAAATACAAAAATTAGCTGGGTACGGTGGCAGGCGCCTGTAATCCCAGCTATTCGGGAGGCTGAGGCAGAATTGCTTGAACCCAGAAAGCGGAGGTTTCAGTGAGCTGAGATTGCACCACTGCACTCCAGCCTGGACGACAGAGTGAACCTCCATTTCAAAAAATAAAATAAAGTGAAAAAGAAGCCCAGGGACAAATGGGCCCACATCCACTGTAGACACTGGGAGCCACATTCTCAAAATGAGTAACTGCAGGGAAGGAACGGAATTCTCCCAAGAGGGCATATCCGCCACTCTTCATACATTTCCCCTGTAACGTCTTTCAAGTTGAAAAGAAATAAGAAAGCTGTACTTGACTTTCGCTCTGGTGCTTTTTAAGATCAAACAGGAATCTTATACTCTTTCATTGCCGTCTACATTTCTTTTTTTTCTCCTGTCCTCTTTCTTTTTAAATTCAGATCATTTAACGGAAGAGGTTCATAGCTAAAAATAAATCTTCATTGTACTGAGCTGCCTATGATGTCATTTACTGTATTCTTAGGTCTCCAGAGTCAACACTCCAGGCATGTAGACACACACAGGAGAATAAAACCTCAGTTCCCAGGCAGCTTCCAGAAGCTGTGGCATTGCTGTGGCCTGAGGCCTGGACTTCCCCAGGGGATAAGTATCCAGATCGTTTGTGCCCTTTCATATCACCTTTCATTCAGCGGTCTTACCTGGATTAGTAGCCAAGCACCTACCCAAAGAGGTAAGTTTTTGAAGGAAACTGAGGCCCAACAAAATGAGGCGGCTAGACTGAGTGACTGGGGAAGTTTCCAGCCAAGTCAGATATAAAATTTGTACTGTGAAAAGCTTTTGGTAAGTACCAAAAAACAGAGAGCTATGATCACTCCATACAGTAGGTTAAACTTTCAGGGGAAATAAATTCTGTAGTGTTGGCTCAGAACGGAACATATTGGGAATGCAAGGAGAAGAACAGTACTCTCACTCAGCTTCATAACTCCAGCAAGTTTGTGGGTTGGGGTTAACCAAGTCTGGAATTCCAGAACTCAAGTTACCCAAGTGTGGCAGGCCAGGGAAATTTCTGCTGGCTGGATGGGAAATTTCAATGTCAGCATTTATTTTCATCTGCACTCAATATTGTGGCCCTATATGTAAGTAACTTGCTTCCATTCTTATGCTGATAAGGATCCTTAAATCCTGGAACAGAGGAGGGAAAAGTTTGTCTCCACTTGGGTCTAAATGTGGCCATTGGTCATGGAAAATGCTGACTGCAACCATTCTCAATCAGCTCTCAATCAGTCTGGCACTAAGAGACATTAGACACCATGGGCTGCAATGACTGCATCGTGCGTTTGTCACTTTAACGTAAGCTGCATGAGTCCCCAGCTGGCTGTGTTAAAATGCTCCATCTTCCCAATAGCCATGTGCCCCTTGAAGGCAGGAACTCTCTTATATTTCTTCTGTAGCTCTCATGGTGCACCATGTTGCTTATTCTATTTTTCCCTCCCTTTTAAAATTATTTATTTTTAGAGACGGGGTCCTGCTATGTTTCCCAGGCTAGTCTCGAACTCCTGCCCTCATGATATCCTCACACATTGGCTTCCCAAAGTGTCGGGATCACAGGCATGAGCCACCATGCCCAGCCCATGTTGGTATTCTCTCTGTCAGGACCCAACCAGGGGAGTGGAATCATGCGTAAGTATTGAAAGACACATTAGGCAATGGTGGGAGAAGCTGGGGAAGTAAGGGTGCATGACAGGGAGTTAAAGGATCAGTCACAAACCAGTCTTCCTGAACCACTGATGTGGACGGACCAATGTTTGCCAAGGAATATGGGCAGCTAGGCATGTCTAGTTGCTGAAGTGGGACTGTGAAAGTAGACTCGGTAGAAAAGCCTATGTATCTGGCCAGGCGCAGTGGCTCAAGCCTGTAATCTCGGCACTTTGGAAGGCCAAGGTGGGAGGATCATGGGGTCAGGAGTTGGAGACCAGCCTGGCCAACATGGTGAAATCCCATCTCTACTAAAAATACAAAATATTAGCCGGGCATGGTGGAGCATGCCTGTAGTCTCAGCTACTTGGGAGGCTGACACGGGAGAATTGCTTGAACCCAGGGAGTGGAGGTTGCAGTGAGCCGAGATGGTGCCATTGCACTCCAGCCTGGGTGAAAGAGCAAGATTCCTTCTCAAGAAAAAAAAAAAAATAGAAAAGTCTGTGTCTAATGGAGAGCCCGGCCACACTGATGATCTTAGGAAGAGTTGCTGGATGTGGAATGGGAAACTGAACAAGCTGGAACCCACCAGCACCCCTGCACCTGCCAACCATGCCAACCATAGTGTCAAACCACAGTGACCTTCAGAGAGTAGTGGCTGTTGCTTCACTTCCACCTTCCTAATCTTGCACAAATTTCTCTTTTGGCCAACACTCACCCAGAGGCATACAAAGAAGGGGACTTGAGAAAACCATTCTAGCTAAAGCAAGTCGGCCCAGCACAGTTTAAAATCCGTGCAGGTATGTAATAGTTGCTCAGAACTCACACAGTCAGTTTCTAGCATTGTGAGAAAAGCCCTGATCTAAAGTCAGGATATCTAGGACTTCTGGTCATAGTTCTACCTCTAAAAATGTGTCCTGGGCTAAATTCTTAACCTCTCTGCCCCTTACGTCCTTAGGGAAAGAAAATGACTCATCACCTCTTAGAGGGTGCATACAGAAGTGGGGGAGTTAAAATGTTAGCAGTGAAGCTGTCAAACAGTACACAGGGGGAATAAAAAAAGAAACTTCCATCCAAAGGTTCTAAAAGATGCTAGATTCTGTAATGTTATTTTCTCTGATTTTCCTACTGTGCATTTAAAGCATGTTTATTTACAGCTGAGTCTCCCTGCTAAAGCATGGGTTTGAAATTCTAGGCTGGGAGAAAATCTAGGCTGGGAGCGGTGGCTCCTCCTGCCTGTAATCCCAGCACTTTGGGAGGCCGAGGTGGGCGGATCACCTGAGGTCAGGAGTTAGAGCCAACATGGTGAAACCCTGTCTCTGCTAAAAAAAAAAAAAAAAAAAAAAAAAAAAAAAAAATTAGCCAGGCATGATGGCAGGTGCCTGTAATCCCAGCTACTAGGGAGGCTGAGGCGGGAGAATCATTTGAACCCAGGACGCAGAGGTTGCAGTGAGCTGAGATTGTGCCATTGCACTCTGACTCAAAAAAAAAAAAAAAAAGAAAAGACAATGAGAAATTCTAGTATTTTTTTCTGTAACTATAATCTTGGTGTGCTATGAAATTTGGAGCAAGTCATTAAACCATTTTCTGTCAACATTTGCTTATATACAGAATGGGAATAATAATACTCTAACAATAGTAATTGACCATTAGCTAAGTCCTTTAAAGAAATGAAGTCTCCAGCATTTGTCGTGTCAAGGCCCTGCAGAGCTGTATGAGCTTCGCAGCGCCGTGTTCTACCAGACCCCAGGGCCTGCCTCTGTTATCTCCAGCAGATAAGATCATGCCAGAGCACAGAAAGTCAGCACTCTGCCCATTTAACCTTAAGTCAACACTACAGGGTTTGCTTCCTTTTACCAAGTACCATCAAACAGAAAAACAACCAGTTTCCGGGTTCCAGTCTGATCTGCTGCAAAGAATAAAGAAGGGCCCACCTTACTTTATCCACTGGATAAAGGTAACGGAGAGCCGAAAAATGATGTAGGAGATGGCGCCAGGCCAGGGTTGAGGAAGTAGGACGCAACCCAGGAATTTGCTTTCTCCCTGGACCTACTGCTTTCTACAGAGGGTCAGAGAGTTCAGCCAGAAACTTCCTCCAAGACCAAAGTTATGTGTGTGCCTCCTTAAGCAGAAAAAGAGGCCAAAAATGGCAACTCACACCTATAATTCCAGTACTTTGGGAGGCCAAGGTAGGAGGATCACTTGAGGCCAGAAATTCAAGACCTGCCTGGGCAACATAGTGAGACTTTATAACTACAAAAAAATTTAAAAGAAAAATTAGCCAGATGTCTTAGTTCATTTTCATGCTGCTGATAAAGACATATCCAAGACTGGTCAATTTACAAAAAAAAAAAGAGGTTCAATTGGACTTACAGTTCCACATGGCTGGGGAAGCCTCACAATCATGGCAGAAGGCAAGGAGGAGCCAGTCACATCTTAGATGGATGGCAGCAGGCAAACAGAGAACTTGTGCAGGAAAACTCTCCCTTATAATAACCATCAGATCTCGTGAGACTTACTCACTATCATGAGAACAGCACAGGAAAGACCTGCCCCCATTATTCAATTACCTCCCACTGGGTCCCTCCCATAACACGTGGGAATTTAAGATGAGATTTGGGTGTGGACACAGCCAAACCATATCGCCAGGTGTTGTGGCATGTACCTGTAGTCTCAGCTACTCAGGAGGCTTAGGTGGGAGGATTACTTGAACCCAGGAGTTTGAGGCTGCAGGGAGCCATGATTGTGTCACTGCACTCCAGCCTGGGTAACAAAGCGAGATCCTGTCTTAAAAAAAGAAAAAAAGAGAAATGACAACCCTAACAGCTCTGAAGGACATGAACTTCACACACACACACACACACACACACACACACACACACACACACACTTCCTGAATTTCAATTTCACCCCTTAGATCTGGAGGGCTAACTTCATGGCAAACATAGGGGTTATGAAAATAACGCACTATAATATTTCCCCCCAAGATTTTCATTAACAACATGAGCCTTCCTAAGTCTCAGTACTTTAGCGTCTATCCTTAATAATTAATATCTGTGCATTAAAAGTCTCAGCTCTTTCCACCTAGCATCCATAAGCGTCAACCAGAACTTACTAACAAATATGCACATACAACATTTGAACATAAAATAATATCTCCGGCCTTCGAAGGTGACAAAGCTCAGAGTAGCAATTCTCATCCTAAGTTTCCAGCTGTTGGCCTGAGCATATTCACAAAGGTGAAGCATTGTACTGCACCATCCACGTTCTCTCCCATGTCTCTGCAGGCCGGGAGCATGCTTAAGCAAGCTGGCTGATGGTCTGAAGAGTCACACAGAGTCGAGGATAAACATATTTTGGTCTTTTTAAAACCCAGCATAAAAAATAGCAGTAAAAATATTTCACAATTAAAAATAACCATTTCTGAAGCCCTTTATTAGTTTGCCCCTTTCTTAACTGGAAGACTTTTATGTGACTTACAGCATTTAGGTCCAATGTCATGTTTGTTATGTTTATATAGTAACCAAAAGCTCTGGATAAATATTTATGTAGTTACAAAACTTTTAACGGGCCCCAAACTTGGAATAATCCAAAAGAAAACACAATGCTCCATTTGGGGCAGTTGTAAATCCCCTGTTGTCAACATAACTCGGACATTGGAAAGGAGGCAGTTAGCCTGAATGGCTCCCATATGTTTGCCGTGAGCAGGCTTTGAGGGATGGGGGTGGAAGGGAGAATGGAGGAAGGGGCTGCCATGGCTGGCCCAAATCGAGTGTCCTGACAGTCGGGTAATGTGCAGAGCGTTGTTTTGCACTTGTCAGCTGTTGCCCAGGGATGCCTGTGTGATAAATGAATAATGGGCTCCATAGGGCTCTCGTTACACTAAACAATTCAGCGCATATGGTTCTGGCCGGTTTTTTTTTTTATCCCATCCTATCTTTTGGTCACTCTGGAAGCACATTTGTTCCCCAGGCCATAAAAAAGAATATTACAACTTTTAGGAGAAAACTGAGGCCAACAATTCAGAGCATCAGTCTTTAGGGACATGACATAAAGAAATCATGTTTGGAACCTGGATGCAAGATCATCTAGAAAAGTAACCAGGATCAGTGGGGTGGAAGAGTGGGAGTAAATGGAAATGATTTGACAAAGTTTGCTCCCTTGAATACGTAAAGATCCCAAATTACTCTTTTTATTTTATTTTCTTAAGACAGAGTCTCACTGTTGCCGAGGTTAGAGTGCAGTGGCAGGATAATGGCAGCCTCAAACTCTTGGGCCCAAGAAATCTTCCTGCCTCAGCCTCTAGAATAGCTGGAACACAAGTTGATGCCACCATGCCCAGCTAATTAAAAAAATTGTTTTAGACACAGGGTCACATTAGGTTGCTGGGCCGCTGTCGAACTCCTGAGCTCAAGTGATCCTCCCATCTTGGCCTCCCAAAGCGCTGGGATTATACGTATGAACCACTGCACTTGACTGGCTCAAACCTGCTCATTTTTAACTGGTAGTCATTTAATAAATTTTATGAGAGAGAAAGAGAATGCAGAGGATGCTCCTAGGCCTGTATATTCGACAAGGTGGCTGTGGAGTCACAGCAATTTGGGGCCAGTACTCGATAAAATAGTAATAATAACTGTATCTACCTCATGAGGTTGTTGTGAGACATATACATAGCAATATAGAAGTTGCTTAGCTCAACGTCAGACACAGAGTAAGTGTAATCAATGCTAGCTAGTATTATTCTTCCTCAACTCTTCAGACACTGATTCACCACCCTCACTGCAGGGAAAGAGTTATTACTAGACATATTTAGCTGGAACGACTAGAAAAATTGAGTAGAAAATCTTTCCAAAAGGTTTTGACTTGGAGAAAGGAAGTTTATGGTGCTGTTCCCTGAAAGCCATGGCCTAGTGGAAGACAGTCTCTGCCCAGCAGGAGAGAAACCCTATCCTCATTGAGGCTAAGTTAGCAGAAGGCTGGTCTCTTAAGAGTGGAGGCTGGGCTGGGCGCGGTGCCTCAAGCCTGTAATCCCAGCACTTTGGGAGGCCGAGGCGGGTGGATCACAAGGTCAAGAGATTGAGACCATCCTGGTCAACATGGTGAAACCCCGTCTCTACTAAAAATACAAAAAATTAGCTGGGCATGGTGGTGCGTGCCTGTAATCCCAGCTACTCAGGAGGCTGAGGCAGGAGAATTGCCTGAACCCAGGAGGCGGAGGTTGCGGTGAGCCGAGATCGCGCCATTGCACTCCAGCCTGGGTAACATGAGTGAAACTCCGTCTCAAAAAAAAAAAAAAAAAGAGTGGAGGCTGGGAGGGCCTTTTGGTCTTTGGATAGTTCAAAGCATTTCTCAGAGCTTTGCTAGTGGGACAAGAAATACTCAGTAAAACCTAAAATAGCCCCTGCCAGGGCTGATGGCCAACAGCTGTGGCAATGGCAGCTGCTATGACCCACATCACTGCACCTGACCCAGGCATGGGGATCCCTGACAAGTGGTCATGAGAGTCTCGCATTTTTAATCTGTCTAGAAGCCAATGGGAGGTGAAAGGAAGCCAGATTCTGATCCCAGACAGTGGCATCCAATCAATTTGTGTACATTTCTCATCATGTTGCCTTCCTCCTTACCATGGAGTTGGAGAGAAAGGAAGAATTTCCACACTTTGGCAATATAAAAGGACTATCCTGTAATCCTGTTTTCAGGAAAGTTTCCTTCCTTTTAAAAATTCAGGTAAAGGCTGGGCATGATGGCTCACACCTGCAATCCCAGCACTTTGGGAGGCTGAGGCGGGTGGATCACAAGGGCAAGAGTCTAAGACCAGCCTGGCCAAGATGGTGAAACCCCATCTCTACTAAAAATACAAAAAAATTAACGGGGCACGATGGTGGGTGCCTATAATTCCAGCTACTCAGGAGGCTGAAGCAGAGAATTGCTTAAGCCCAGGAGGTGGAAGTTGCAGTGAGCTGGGATTGTGCCACTGCACTCCAGCCTGGGCAACAGAGCAAGATTCCCTCTCAAAAAAAAAAAAAAAAAAAAAAAATCAGATAAATTTCCCATCAGAATAGAATTCTACATCTGGGGCACTCCGAATACTGTTTTGAACGTTGAACATCATTGAGGTGGAATAATGGCGGTAATTCACATATATTAAGCATTTACAATATGCCTTGCATCCCTGCAGGTACTTTATTTAATTTAATCTTATAAAGCTTATCTCTAATACCAAGGTTACATTCGAGTGAGTGGCAAAGGTGGAATCCAACTCACCTTTTTCTTTTCTTTTCTTTTCTTTTTTTTCTTTGAGGAGGAGTCTCGCTCGGTCACCCAGGCTGGAGTGTAGTGGTGTGAGTTCGGCTCACTGCAACCTCTGCCTCCCGGGTTCAAGCGATTCTCCTGTCTCAGCCTCACGAGTAGCTGGGATTACAGGTGTGTGCCACCACGCCCAGCTAATTTTTGTATTTTTAGTGGAGATGAGGTTTCACTATGTTGGCCAGGCTGGTCTTAAACTCCTGACCTCAAGTGATCCGCCTGCCTCAGCCTCTCAGAGCACTGGGATTACAGGCGTAAGCCAGCGTGCCGGGGTTAACTCACCTTTTTCTTTATAGAAGGCTGCCTGGTTTTTGAAGGAGTCTTGAAACATTTTTTTTTTCTTCTGAAAAGTATTTTATAAAGTTTTTTATTACAAAAATAATGTATGCTTGTAATAGAAATTTTGGAAAATGCAAAATGTGTAAAGAAGTAGTAATTCTACTACTCCACATATAACTGCTGTTAATATTTTGAATTTTCCTAAGGTATTTTTCTTCACATATATTGATAATATTTCTTTTTCTCCAAATTATGATCTTGAAACTTTTAGACTTTCCAAAGATTTTCTAAACTTCTTTGAAATACCAGGAAGCCCATCTAACCCAGTGAAGTTCAAACATAGTTGGGAAAATTGACCACATGGTTTCCAAGAGGAAACTAAAATTGGCAGAATGCCCTTTTCTACCCTGAGAGGGGCTTTAAATGCCTGACCATTTGTTTTGCTGGCAGCGGAACCACTTTTCAGTGGCAACCAATGACTATTAGTGCCAACAGAAGTTCTTAAACCCCTTAGGGCATTAATCACGCTCCAGATGTTACAAAAGTTGAGTGACTAAAAATGTACATACATTGAAGTCTTCAGCTGCTGCCTCAAGGTCAGGGGGATTTCAGCTTCATTCTGTTAATTCAGAGTTAAACCAGACCCCATCAGTGAGACTTCAGCCTCCTTATAAACCACAGAGGCTTCATTTTGCGTGTATTTTAGCATTTTCTATTTTTCTTTGGCCATTCTCATAGAGTATGTGTTCCTTTAAAACATCTCCTCTTTGATGAATAGTCCTTCCTGGGGCCCTTTTATAGGCATGAGAGATTATACTCTGTTTTGATTCTATCTTTGCCCCCGAGATACCAACCAGTAGCATTCTTCCCACTTTGTCTGATCAAATGGAATTATTTTTAGAAGAAGCTGCTGTGTTTGAAAGACAGCTTCTAATCTTAAAAAAGCCCTTTACAGTGCAGACATATGGGCTTCTTGACAGTGTGTGTTTCGAATTGCAATGTTTTCTCTGCCTGGTGGACTACCTTTGAATTCACCCTTTCTGCTTGTGTGTGTCTGTAAAGATAAATGAATTGCTCTGGCACTGAATACAGTAACTGTAGCGTGCATCATTTCTGACAACTACTCCCTAAACTCCTTCCCTGGATGTTGTATGAACTGTTTTCATTGTTTCTCCACAGAGCTCGTGGTGCAGAGGGAGATGGACCTCAGGTAGCGGCAGCAGGCCGGGGACCGTGGCTTTTACACACTGCTTCACACACCCCTGTCCAGGAGTTTTACACACTCACTTAACAAACGGAAGTCACCAGCCAATTCACTGGAGCCCCGCTGGATAAATATGGAAAAAATGTGGGAGCTATGTCATGAACCACAGTGGTTTTGCGTTCTGTGTAATTTGAAGACGAGATTCTTTTGCTATGTGTCACCTCCCATATTACCACTGTCACCCAATATTTCGTAACCATCAACTCTTTGCCAGTGCCCACATGCAAAGATGGGTTTGTATTAAAAAATAAATGAGAACAGCACATTCTGATGTGGTGTAGTATATCACCATTTTCCACAAGAAGCCTCGTCGCCGGCCTTCCTCTTTGAGGAAACAAAGGGCGCATGACAGAGCCTGCTTATCCCGTTACAGCTCCTGGTGAGAAGGGTGAAGCGGTGTCAGAAATAAAAGAAAACCCTTTTTCCTTTGAAATATCTAAATGTTCAAAGACGGGAACAGCCACAGCGGGGAGAATACAGCGCTATGCAAGTTGATCTGATTTTGTGGACCATTCATTTCCAATTGAGAAGCTCACTTACTTTCAACTTGAAGCGTCAGAAAACCAGACTTACAGCAGCTTCAGCCTATAGGGGTTTATTTTTCTCATGTAACATGAACATAAGCGGACAGTCCAGGATGAGTCCTCAAAGATTCAGTTTCTTTCTGTCCCACCAACCTTACCACGTTGGATTTTCATCTTCATGCTTGCTGCCTCATGGTGGCAACATGGCTGCACCACCTCCTCTGGGATCACCACTGATTTTTAAGGTGGGAAGAAGGGGACAGGACTGAGCAGCCAGACGGCCTCCTTTCATCTGGAAAGCAAAGGTTTCCCTGAATGCTCAGCAGATTTCTGCTGTCTTCCCATTGGCCAGAACTGTGTCACATGGTCACCTTTAGTAGGCTTAGAAATGAGTTTTTCCTGGGAATATTGCTGGCCTGAACTGAATTGTGGTTCTGTTAGAAGAGGACTGGGTGCAGTTTGGTCACATATCTCACACCGCCGCTCGTCTTAAGATGCTGCTTAGAGGATGGCAGGGACTGAGCGGAGGAGGCAGAAGGAGAAGAGCGACCTCTTTGGAGACATGAGTGGCTGTCTGCAGGCTGTGTTTGTAGAGCCACGGGAATCACAAATAACTCTTGCAATAGAATAGCAGTCCCAAACTTTTTGTTCATATGTGAAAATCTCTGTAATGAATTGTTAGTTCCCTGTTACCATTATTATGAAAATCTGTTGTGTTTAATTTATTGGGAAAGTAAAAGTATGACTTTTAAAAGGGAAATCTGACCATTTTGCCCACCCACGGCTTAAAACACTTCAGGAGATGTCCGTAGCTCTTGAGATAAAATGCACCGTCCTTGGCATGGGCTTCAGAGACCTGCAGGACAGGATTTCCAGCCTCCTGGGTGTCTCTGTGCTCCAGGGCTCTCCCCATGTCCCTCCTTGTCCCCTTGCAGCCCCTGCTCATTCTTCAGCTCTAAGATGAAGGGTTCCTTAGAGAAGCATTCCCTTACCCATCAGTCTAGCTTTGGGCACCTCAGTAGGAACTCTGAGTATTCTGATCTTCTCCTTAGCATTTATTTTTAATTTTTTTTATTTTATTTTATTTTTTGAGACAGA
Source organism: Sapajus apella (assembly GCF_009761245.1). Taxonomy (NCBI): domain Eukaryota; kingdom Metazoa; phylum Chordata; class Mammalia; order Primates; family Cebidae; genus Sapajus; species Sapajus apella. The sequence continues at coordinate 27,569,493 of NW_022436962.1, forward strand.
GTTTTGCTTTTGTTGCCCAGGCTGGAGTGCAATGGTGCAATCTTGGCTGACAGGCACGCACCACCACACCTGGATAAGTTTTGTATTTTTAGTAGAGACGGGGTTTCACTGTATTGGGCAGGCTGATCTTGAACTCCTGACATCAGGTGAGCCACCCACCTTAGCCTCCATAAGTACTGGGATTACAGGTGTGGGCCATGACACCCAGTGGTATTTATTTTTATAATTAATTATAAAAATTAATTAGTTTTCAGTGACTTGTTTCAAGACTGCTTTCTCTGCTAGAATGTTAACTTTACCAAGACCCTGATGTTCTTTTTTCCTACTTAATTTGTATCACCTACTTGGGTGCCTGCTATGTAGTAAGTACTTAAAAAATATGTATTGAACAAATGAAATGAAATTTTAAAAGCGTGAAGCTGCTTTGTTGATACCAGGTATTGGTGCCCATCAAAATACCATCCTTGAACTAGTGTCGGCCTGCAAAGTGTTCACTATTCATCTGCACAAGGTAACTACAGAAATTGAGAGGAATTAGAAACTCTTATAGCAATTATCAAATTGTTTGTATGCAATGATTAGGACACTTTTTTTCTTTTTTGAGAGAGGGTCCTGCTCTGTCACCTAGGCTGGGGTGCAGTGCCACGATCAAAGCTCACTGTAACCTTAAACTCCTGAGCTCAAGTGATCCTTTTGCCTCAGCCTTCTGAATAGCAGCCGGGACTATAGGTGTGAGCCACTAAACCGAGCTAATTTTTTTTTTTTTTAAGAGATGGTCTCATGTTGCCCAGGCTGGTCTCGAACTCCTGGGCTCAAGGGATCCTCCCACCTCGGCCTCCCAAAATGCTGGCTTTACAAGCGTAAGCCATTGGGCCTGGCCAGAAATTTTTAAAAATAAAATCAAATTAGTACTTCCTACGGTTTGAGAAGCACTGCTATGGGTTAGATACCGAAAACTATCATTACACTAATAAAATGTAAACATTTCTGAAGCTTCAGGAGCTCAGAAGCCACTGTCATCAGGATTGGAAACTGGCAGGTCAATAGGAACCTCCGGCAAGAGGGAAGCCATGTACCCCCACCCCCACCTCCCGAGTGGATCCTAACTCCTTAACTTCCCAGCAACTTATTTAACCCAGCTGCCTCAGTTTCCTCATGTGTAAATGGGGATTATAAAAGAAATTTCTTCATAGTGTTCTTTTGAAAGATTATGTGGGGGCAACTATATGCAAAGCGTTTAGTACAGAATCTGTCTCCAGTATACACTAGCTAAGCGTCTGCTGTTATTATTACTTGCGAACCATTTTGCAAAAAATAAGGTTGTTTCTTTTTTTTTTAAAAAAAACATAGTTTTGATTAAAATAACACCTCAAATATAACAGCACACTGAACAGAGATGGATATCAAGCCTACACTGAGAGTACATGGCCTGCTGGCAGGATGTGCAGTGATCATGTATGCCTGAGGCCTGGCTCTGACCTCAGATCAAGGAAAATATTTGCACAGCAGAGCTGGTATATTCATGCATGATTCTTTTTTTTTTTTTCTTTTTTGAGATGGAGTGTTGCTTTTGTTGCCCAGGCTGGTGTGCCATGGTACGACCTTGGCTGACTGCAACCTCTGCCTCCTGGGTTCAAGTGAGTCTCCTGCCTCAGTCTCCAGAGCACCTGGGATTACAGGCGCATGCCACAATGCCCAGCTAACTTTTTGTATTTTCAGTAGAGACAGGGTTTCACCATGCTGGCCAAGCTAATCTCAAACTCCTGACCTCAGGTGTACCCACCTCAGCCTCCCAAAGTGCTGGGATTACAGGCATGAGCCACTGAGCCCAGCCTCATGCATGATTCTTACATGAGAAAACTTGAAAACTGAACAGAGAGTGAGAGGGATGAGTCAGTTTTATTTGTTTTCTCATTACCATTATATTTTTTTCTAACTCAGGAAATGCCTGAAATTCTATCATTAAGACTGCAGTCTGGGCACAGTGACTCACGCCTATAATCCCAGCACTTTGAGAGGCCGAGGCAGGCAGATCATCTGAGGTCAGAAGTTTGAAACTAGCCTGTCCAACATGGTGAAACCCTGTTTCTACTGGAAATATAAAATTAGCCAGGTGTGGTGGCGCATGCCTGTAATCCCAGCTACTCAGGAGGCTGAGGCAGGAGAATCGCTGGAACCCAGGAGGCAGAGGTTGCAGTGAGCCAGGTCACACCACTGCATTCCAGCCTGGAAGACAACAGCAAAACTCCATCTCAGTTAAAAAAAAAAAGAAGAAGAAAGAAAAATGGTGCATCTTCTTAGTTGAAGGCTTTAATGTAAAATGCAAGCACAATTTAAATAGGTTACATATTTAGTCCTTCTCAGTCATTTACACTTTAGTGTAAAGAAAACCTCTGAAGGAATCTTGGATGGTAGAGGCCTTGCTCCCGTCTTACTGTACCCTGGCAGTTGCTCCCCAACTCCACTCCCACTTGCAAAAATCCCGCCTGTCATAGATTTTAGTTTAGCTCGTACCTTAAGCTTCAAGATTTCCTTGTGGCCGGGCGCGGTGGCTCATGCCTGTAATCCCAGCACTTTGGGAGGCCGAGGCGGGTGGATCACGAGGTCAAGAGATCGAGACCATCCTGGTCAACGCGGTGAAACCCCGTTTCTACTAAAAACAACAAAAAATTAGCTGGGCATGGTGGTGTGTGCCTGTAATCCCAGCTACTCAGGAGGCTGAGGCAGGAGAATTGCC
>NW_022436962.1:27572239-27605577 GCF_009761245.1 Sapajus apella
CAGGAGGCTGAGGCAGGAGAATTGCCTGAACCCAGGAGGCGGAGGTTACGGTGAGCCGAGATCACGCCATTGCACTCCAGCCTGGGTAACATGAGCGAAACTCCGTCTTAAAAAAAAAAAAAAAAAGATTTCCTTGTCTGTGTTAGCCTGGCTGTTCTCTCTCTTCCCTGATGAGAAGCACAGTCTTTGCCACATAACTTGGCCCTTATATCCTGCCATCCACTGTTCAGTAGTGTTCGTGTGTGTATCTCAGTCACACCTCTGAGTTCAGAGGCCACTTTTTGATAATTCTTTCTTCCCCACCACCGGGCTGCACCCAGAACAGGTCCTCAATAAACCCTTGTCGGACGATGGGGAAGGTGAGACAGAAACCTGGGGCATACATGTCAGTAGAGAGTAGGGGCGAGCCTCACATGTGAGCTGGACTAAGTCATTTGCGACCTTAAAGAAAGCGTGTTCAACATAGATGGTAAGGAGAGGAGGCCAGGAGGAAAGAGCAAGAGGATAAAAACAATGGAGGCAGAAAGTATAGTGGAAAATCCTTTTTAAAAGTATCTGTTGGCTGGGCGCAGTGACTCACACTTGTAATCCCAGCATTTGGGAAGGCCAGCGTTCTCAAACCCAGGAGTTTGAGACCAGCCTGGGCAACATGGTAAAACCCTGTCTCTACAAAAAATACAAAAATTATCCAGGCATGGTGACACACGCCTGTGGTCCCAGCTACTTGGGAAGCTGAAGTAGGAGGATCACTTGGGCCCAGGAGGTAGAGATTGCAGGGAGCTGTGATCACACTGCGGCACTCCAGCCAGGGTGACAGGAGTGAGACCCTGTGTCAAAAAAGAAAAAAAAAGTCGCAATGTTTTCAAGATAGAAGACACTTCAGCTTGTGTTTCTGTAGAAAGGAAGGAGACCACAGAGAGGATGCTATTAAACAGGAAGAGAGGGGGACAGTGGGTGCATGACGGTTCCTAAGAGGCATAGAACCAAGGGTCCTAATAGAAGGGCTAACCTTGGCTGGAAGGAGGGACCCCTCTTCTTCTGACACAGAAAGGAAGGCAAGGTATGTAAGTGATGACACATTGATGCTGAGGGGTGGAAAAGAATGAATGAGGGAGGGAGCTGGTAGACTTGACATCAGAAAAGTGAGAATCCAGGTTCTCTTCCAAAGGAAAGGCACCCCACCTCTTCTCTTCTCCACCCCCGGCTCAGAGTTTGAGGCTTGGCTGTGGAAAGAATGTGTGGATCTGCGTTGAGCTATCAGAAAAGAGGCACTTAAAAAGCTTATGCGGGCCAGGTGCGGTGGCTCACGCCTGTTATCCCAGCACTTTGGGAGGCTGAGGCAGGCAGATCACCTGAGGTCAGGAGCTTGAGACCAGGCTGACCAACATGGAGAAACCCCATCTCTACTAAGAATACAAAATTGGCCGGGCGCGGTGGCTAAGCCTGTAATCCCAGCACTGTGGGAGGCCGAGGCGGGTGGATCACGAGGTCAAGAGATCGAGACCATGCTGGTCAACATGGTGAAACCCCGTCTCTACTAAAAAATACAAAAAATTAGCTGGGCATGGTGGCGCGTGCCTGTAATCCCAGTGACTCAGGAGGCTGGGGGAAGAGAATTGCCTGAACCCGGGAGGCGGAGGTTGCGGTGAGCTGAGATCGCGCCATTGCACTCCAGCTTGGGTAACAAGAGCGAAACTCCATCTCAAAAAAAAAAAGAATACAAAATTAGCCGGGCATGGTGGTACATGCCTGTAATCCCAGCTACTCGGGAGGCTGAGGCAGGAGACTCACTTGAACCCAGGAGGTAGAGGCTTCTTTGGTGAGCTGAGACCACGCCATTGCACTCTAGCCTGGGCAACAAGAGCAAAACTGTCTCCAAAAAAAAAAAAAGCAAAAAGCTTACGCGGTAATTCCAAGGACCAGGTTTCTACTGGCTGCATGGGTATGGATGAACCAGTGGCCTTCATTCTCCCAACAATCACATGTCCAGCACCTACCTCGAGCCAGGTGCTACTTAAGGCCTTGTTCAGCAGTGAACAAAAGAGGCTGAGTCCCTTCATCAAGGAGTTTGTAGACTAGATGAGAAGACAGGCAAACAGGTAGTTGGAGCACAGTGCGGGGAAAGTTATAGAGTAGGGTAAATACAGGGAGCTGTTAGGGGTGGGGGGATGGCCCCAACGGCAACAAAAACTTAAGGCTGAAAAGATTAATCTACTTAGAGTGAGAGAATCAGAGGCCCAAAGACAAGAATGAGCCTGGCGTTTTGGAAAGTAAGAGTGGAGCCATGTGGCTGGAGCGAAGGTCAGGTGGCGAAGAGAAAAGACCTGAGATTGGAGAGATAAGCAGGGCAGATCACAGGGAGTCGCGCCTGCCCCTCCAGGCCCACCCAACCACCTCGAGTCTGCGTTTCATCCTGCGGGAGGGAGGGAGTCGGAAACAAGAAGGCCAGTTACAAGAGGGTAGAAACTGTAAGGGAAAAGAAACAAATGGATTTGAGAGATTTATAGGTGGGAAAATGGACAGGCCTTGTTAATTGATAGGATAAAGAGGAAGTAGAGGGAGACGCTCAAGTTTTTAGTGTGGGCAGCTGGGTCAGGGGAGATGCCGTTCACTGAAATAGGAAACAGGAGGAAGGACTAGTTTATAGGGGAAAATGATGAACTTATTTTAAGCATGTGGATGTTGAGGGGCCTGTGGGGAATCTAAATGGGGAATGGCAGCAGACAGCTGGATTTATGTGTCTGGAGCCTGGAAGAGAGGTCTGGACTGGCGGCACTGGATGATTGATCTCCAGCTTTGGATGATAATGGAAGCCTCGGAGTCATTGGGATGAACCAGAGGAGAGGGAAGAATAAGAAGAGAACCAAACGAGGGCTAGACCAGGAGAGAATACAGACAATTAGGGTTGAGCAGCAGCCAAAGAACTCACAAAGAGAGAGGAGCCCACACAGGACACTGGGAGGAGGGGCTGGGAAAATGGAGTTACAGACAAAAGAGCAGGACGTCCTGAAGTCAAGGGATGAAAAACATCATTCCCAGCAACGTGGGAAGATACTGAGAGGTCAAGGAAGAAAAGACTCAAGGCAGTCACTGGATCAAGGCACAGGGAGGTTTTAGTGACCTTGCTAAGACTGGCTCCGAGGAGTGCTGGGTGGACGCAGAAATGAAGGGAGGAAAACGGCATCACGGAGACAGTGAATGCAAGCTACTCTCGAAAGACTGCAGTCGAGAAAGAATGACAGATGGAGGGGAGGTGAGGTCAAGGAAAGTTTTTAATTATGTTGTCATTTTAAAAAATGGAAGTGAATTGTATTTGTTTATATGGTAATGGGTAGGAGCCTATAGAAGAGGAGCTGAAGGAACAGGGAGAGTGAATAACTGATTGGAGTGGAGTTTCTTTTTTTTTTTTTTTTGAGACGGAGTTTCGCTCTTGTTGCCCAGGCTGGAGTGCAATGGCGCGATCTCGGTTCACCGCAACCTCCGCTTCCTGGGTTCAGGCAATTCTCCTGCCTCAGCCTCCTGAGTAGCTGGGATTACAGGCACGAGCCACCATGCCCAGCTGATTTTTTGTATTTTTAGTAGAGACGGGGTTTCACTATGTTGACCAGGATGGTCTCGATCTCTTGACCTCGTGATCCACCCGCCTCGGCCTCCCAAAGTGCTGGGATTACAGGCGTGAGCCACCACGCCCGGCCGAGTTTCTGAAAAGGGAAGATACCATGGAAGGCATTGGCCTTGGACAGAAATGATAATAGTAACAGTAATATTAATAATTAAATTTAAATTTAAAAAGAAATAATTATTAAATTTAATGTAATAATTAAAGAAAGTTTCTTGTGCCAGGCCCATGTGCTTTTTCCATTATCTCTTTTGGTTTATTTATTTGTTTGTTTGTTTGAGACAAGGTCTTGCTCAGTCGTCCAGGCTGGAGTGCAGTGGTACAATCACGGCTCCCTGCAGCCTCGACCTCCTGGGCTCAAGCGATCCTCCCACCTTAGTCTCCCAAGTAGCTGGAACTACAGATATGTGCCACCATGCCCAGCTAATTTTTTTTATTTTGTGTAGAGACAGAGTCTCACCATGTTATCCAGGCTGGTCTCAGACTCCTGGGCTCAAGTGATCCTTCTGCCTCAACCTCCCAAAGTGCTGGGATTACAGACATAAGCCATTGCACCTGGCTTTATCATCTCATTTAACGACCACAACCACCCTAGAAATTAGGTATTATTCTTCTTCTCGTTTAAAAGCGGGGGCCATCCCAGCACTTTGGGAGGCTGAGATGGGCAGATCACAAGGTTAGGAGATCAAGACCATCCTGACCAACATGGTGAAACGCCATCTCTGCAAAAATACAAAAAATTCGTTGGGCGTGGTGGTGCACACCTGTAGTCCCAGATACTGGGAAGGCTGAGGCAGGGGAATTGCTTGAACCCGAGAGGCAGAGGTTGCAGTGAGCAGAGATTGTGCCACTGCACTCCAGCTTGGCAACAGAGCGAGACTCCATCTCAAAAAAAAATGGGGGCCGACCGGGCGTGGTGGCTCAAGCCTGTAATCCCAGCACTTTGGGAGGCCGAGGCGGGTGGATCACGAGGTCAAGAGATCGAGACCATCCTGGTCAACATGGTGAAACCCCGTCTCTACTAAAAATACAAAAAATTAGCTGGGCGTGGTGGTGCGTGCCTGTAATCCCAGCTACTCAGGAGGCTGAGGCAGGAGAATTGCCTGAACCCAGGAGGCGGAGGTTGCGGTGAGTCGAGATCGCGCCATTGCACTCCAGCCTGGGTAACAAGAGTGAAACTCCGTCTCAAAAAAAAAAAAAAAATGGGGGCCAATCTTTAACTGAGGCCCTCACAATTGCTCCATGTCACAGAGCTAATAAACAATGCAGCTGGGGCTCACTCCATCTTAACAGGAATAATGGGGAAGATGGACTCAGGTGCAGTAACGTTGCAGGTTTAGTGACTGTGGGGTGGTGGTGGAGGGGCCGATGGGAGGGAGAGGTTACCCAATCACCTGTAGTGAATGACGTGACAGATGAGCAGCTGTGAGGGCCACATTTCCAGTAGCTGCTGCAGCCAGCGGGCAGAAGCAGGAGGAGTCGGTGACACAGGACTGGGACTGGCTCTCACTTGTCTCTCCCTGTCTTTAACCTTCCAAGGCTGAGGGAGGGCCTGCCTTGGAGGTGTACAGGCTGGAGCCAATTTAGTTTCAGAAAGGAAGAGGAATCCCTGGTTGCCTGCCAAGGTTAATACATGTCAGAACAATAGCCCTGCTTGGGTCCTGGAAAATGGTGGTGTAACACCCCCGTTATTATCCTCCTTAGAATTTTTCATAGGCCTTGTAGCAACTTTGTAATTTGTGCTGAATTTCATTGACATACCAAATCTCAACCCCAAAATACTTTTTAGTTCTGAAATGTTTCATTAATTCCATCTTTTATTTATTCATTCCACAAATATTTATTGAGAGTCAGGCAGTGGTGACCAATACATGCAATGCTCCTGTCCTCACAAACCAGGAAAACACACCTATTTTAACCAGACTAGATGTGAGTCCCATGAGGTCATGGGCTTTGATTATTTTATTCACTGCTGCATTCTGAGTGCCCAAAACAGTGCCTGGCATGTAAGGGATGCTCAATAAATGTTTGTCTGCAGAGGTGCATTTATCATGAAACTAAACAAGTTGAAGCTTCATGGCCCCTCAATTGCACTGTCCCCTTTCATGGTGCTAGGAGGGGACTACTGTGTGCTCTCATGGTAATCTGTTTTTATAGAAATTTCAAAGGTAAGATACTGTAACTGTTCTCTGTCTCTCCCCTAACTTCCCCTCCACCTCCCGCTGATGTCAAGTGACATTGGAGAGGCCATAGGCCCTCTGGAGATCTAGTTAAGAGGAAGTTGCACTAGGACAGCATTTAGTATGGGATGTTGGGGACATATTTATGGGACGTGGGGGAAATAGGTGATATGCTGTCACTTAAGTATATATGAAGTTATTGCTAGCTATACTAGTGCAGGGATGACATCCAGGAATACTCCTTTATTTACTGTAAAGACCCACCTGGAATGTCATAAAGGTATAGGGTCAGATGTGATGTCACAAAATGAGCCTGTCCTGGGCTCCTGGCACTAGAAGTTTGGGGGTGGTAGAGAAACAAGAGCTTTTTTGAAAGAAGCCCTCCAAAACTGTTCAAGCTTCAGGCCCCTCAAAATGCAAATCTGCCCTTGACTGGATATTGATAAATCTAAATCAGCTCAGACTTTATTTTCTCTCACATTTACACACTACAGAGCCTAGTTCAAAGCCTGTTCTTGTTCCTAGGAAATAACGTCAAACCCTTCCAGTGAATGGAATGTCTTCCTAAATGACGCACTTGTAAGAATAGCTGGACCTACCTGTCCAAAGGGCAGCTAGCTTCCAGTCAGATTTTCAGAGCTGATATATAAAATTCTAATTCCTTGGCCGGGCGTGGTGGCTCAAGCCTGTAATCCCAGCACTTTGGGAGGCCGAGGCGGGTGGATCACGAGGTCAAGAGATTGAGACCATCCTGGTCAACATGGTGAAACCCCGTCTCTACTAAAAATACAAAACATTAGCTGGGCATGGTGGTACGTGCCTGTAATCCCAGCTACTCAGGAGGCTGAGACAGGAGAATTGCCTGAACCCAGGAGGCGGAGGTTGCGGTGAGCCAAGATCGTGCCATTGCACTCCAGCCTGGGTAACAAGAGTGAAACTCCGTAAAAAAAAAAAAAAAAAAAAATTCTAATTCCTTTTACAGAATAGCCAAATAAATATTGTCTCTGGAAAATTCTTCACATCAAATGCTGTACAAGCAAAATCATTATACCTTAGAAAATGACTGCATTGTATTAGTAGATTTCTAGTGGTCATTCATTCATTCACTCATTTGATAAATGCACGAAGTCCTTACTACGAGTCAGATATTGGGGGTAAAACATTAACTAAGACTAGGTCCCCTTCTTCAAAGAGTCTAGTGGGGGAGTAAGACATTTAAACAGGCGATGACAATCCATGATTCACACTAAGATCGGCGGTGATGATGAACACAGCATTTTCGAAGCACTTGGGTGGAGCTCCCATCTCAGCAAGGCAAGTCAGGGAATGCTTCTTGGAAAAGCTGAGTCAACCTCTTGGCAGGGATGCTGGAGCACTGGGTGGGAGAGTGAACTGGATCAAAGGTTCCAAAATCTGGCTGATCATCAGAATCACCTGGGGAAACTTTGAGAGTCCCAGGCCTGCCCCCAGCCTACTGACTCAGAATTTCAGTGGGGTGAATTTCAGGAATCTGTCTCTTAAAAAATAAAAGCATCCCTGGTGGGTTTTTGATCCACCAAATTTGGCAAAGTGGATGCTATGATTTTGGGGAGAGGGGACAGGACAGGAAGGGTTAGATTAAAAAGCCTACAGTGGCTGCAGAATGGCCTGTGGAAGAGGCAGAGTAAGGAGGGGCTAAGCCACCAGGTAGGTGGAGGAGACCTTTCAGGTAGGGGGAACAAGAACCTTCTAGATAGGCTGTTTGAAGGAGCTCAGGCCCATTTGGAACAGTTACGCGATATGGCTGGCAGCTCACAGGGCCGCTGGCTAACTCAGGTTCTGAAAACCATTTAGCAACCTGATAGAGACCACAGAGCTAGCTGTGTTTCATGTCAGGAAAAGGGGCAGAAGTGTCTGCACTATGGGATAGGAAGGAAAAGGCTCAGGCTGCCCCTGTGACCCTGCAGGGACTTTGGTCCCCTGAAGACTTTGCACTAGTCCAACTTCCAATGCTCTGGTTTAAGAGACCTCCTTGCATTATTTGCCTTTCCTTTTCTTTCTCTTTTTTTTTTTTGAGACAGTCTTGCTGTGTTACCCAGGCTGTAGAGCAGTGGTGCGATCACAGCTCACTTCATCCTTGATCTCCTGGGCTCAAGCAGTCCTATCAGCTCAGCCTCTGGAGTAGCTGGGACCACAGGCATGCACCACCACACATTTTTGTGTTTTTTGTAGATATGGGTTTTCACCATGTTGCCCAGGCTGGTCTCAAATTCCTGGGGTCAAGCAATCTTCCTGCCTTGGCCTCCCAAAGTGCTGGGATTATAGGTGTGAACCACCACACCGAGCCTTTTTAAAATATATTTTTAATACATATATATTTGTTATTATACTTTAAGTTCTAGGATACATGTGCAGAACGTGCACGTTTGTTACATCAGTATACACATGCCATGGTGGTCACCCAGGTTTTAAGCCTCGCATACATTAGGTGTTGGTCCTAATCTTATCCCTCCCCTTGTCCCCCACCCTGTCCTTTTCTTTTTCTTTCTATTTTTTATTTTTTAGAGATGGTGTCTCACTATGTTGCCCAGGTTGGTCTCCAACTTCTGGGCTCAAGCAATCCTCCTGCCTTGGCCTCCCCAGTAGCTGGTATTGCAGGTACAGGCCAACACACCTGGCTTCTTTTCTTTTTCTAATGACAGCTTGACTTAGATGTACTTTACATGCCATAAAATTCACCCTTTTAAAGTGTACAATTAAGTGGTTTTTAGTATATCCACAGATGTGCGGCCATCACCACTATCTAATTTTAGAACATTTCATCACTCCAAAAAGAAACCTGCACCTATCAAGTCACTTCTCATTTCCCCACCCCATCCACATCCCCAGCCCCAAGTAACCACCAATCTGCTTTCTACTCTCTATAAATTTGACTATTCTGGATATTTCACGTAAATGGAATAATAATACAATAATAAAAGCCTGCCTGGTGTCTGGCTTCTTTGCTTAGCATGTTTTTGAAGTTCATCCATGTTGTATGTATCAGTACTTCATTCCTCTTGGTGGCTCAGTCATCTTCCATTGTGTGGATGTGGTTTATTCTTCTTGACAGACATTCTGATCGTTTCTACCTTTTGGCTGTTTGGAATAACATTGCTAAGAACATTTGTGTGCAAGTTTCTGCATCAACATAGATTTTTAATTCTCTTGGATATACATGTAGGAGTGAACTTTCTGGATCTTGCTAGTGTAAATTAACATATTCTTAGGTACGTAATAAGTGGCCACTGAGCCAGTGAGTGCATTCTTTTCCATCCTATCAAAAAGAGGATCAGAACAGTTGATTCACTTGGAACAAACAACATGTACCTTTACTGTCTTGCCCCAGGGCTATGTTAATGCTCCTGCTCTTGGTATAATATAGTCCTGAGAGACATGGACTGGCTGGATACTGACGATATCATGCTAAAGGAACCAGCTGAGCGAGAATTGACCGGTGCATCAGAGACCTCTGTAACATGTATTCCAGAGCATAGGAGAAAAACGCTATGTTAGACCTCAGAGGTCTAACATGTCAGTGACATTTTTAGGGGTCCAGGAGTCTGCGACATGCTGAGACTATGCCTCAAAGGAAAGAATATATTATTGGATCTTGTACTTCCCATCACAAAGAAGGAAGCCTACTACCTGGTAGGCCTCTTTAAGTTCCAGAGGCAACATGTTCCGAAAGTGGGAATATCGCTTTAACTCATACTCCAGGTGACATGAAAACCTGTCCATTTTAAGTGGGGCCAAGCATAGAAAAGGGCCCTGTTTAGAACAAGATCTTGTCTTGAAAAAAACAGTCAGGGAATTTGCCCAGTTTCATTCACATAGCAAGTTGTGATTTGAGCTCAGAATCTAGAAGCTGAGTTCTTCCTTTTTTTTTTAACCAATTCTCTATTGATGGAACTAAGTTTTTCTCAAATTTTTCTATTATATTGATTTTGATCTCTATTGTTAAAAATTTCAGTTATAAAGCAGATGAATATTCTTTTTTTTTTTTATCTTGGCCAGGCGGGTCTCAAACTCCTGACCTCAGATGATCTGCCCACCTCAGCCTCCCGCAGTGCTGGGATTATAGGCGTGAGCCACTGCACCTGGCCTAGATGAATATTCTTATAGGTAAGTATATAATCACATTTCTGATTATTTCCTTAAGATGAATTAGTGGACATAGAAATCGTGGGTCAAAAGGTATGCACATGTGTGTAGCTTTGGATGCTTCTTGCCAGTGCTCTGTGGAAAGGTTGTAGCCATTCCCACTTTTGTCAGTAACACAGGAGAAGGTCCATTTCCTGCATCATTGCCAACCCTGAGTCTTATCTTTCTCTCCCCACCCGCTCCCACTGCATAGTGAGAATGATAGCACTTTATTTCGCATATGTACGATTACCAGTTAGATTTGCCTATGTAGTACAGGTCTGTTTTCCAACTACCCCTTTGGCTTCCCCTGGTGTTTATCATTCTCAAATCTGATCGCCTTCACCTGACCCCTCTAATCAGAAGTATTTATCTCTTGTGCAACAGACTCAAACAGAGCTGGACTGAATTTTAAAATAACAATAATTTTAGGGTAAGAAATTAGATCTTGAGTAATTTTTCTATTTTAGAAAAGCTAGGGGTGATATAGGAAGGAGCGATAATTGGATCTTCTGTGTGACTTTCCAAGTGGCTATGACCTAACAGTGTCTCATTCTGAAGAATTCCCCAGAGTGTGCATGGAAAGGGGAGGGAGGTCCCATCATAAAATATACTTCCAGGGCCATAATTTTCAACTTAGCCACTGTTGGAGGGCTTTCCTGTTCTTCCTTTGCTTCTCAACCTAGCCCTGTGTGGGAGCACAGCTGATAAACTGGCCCCAGCATATTTGAAAGAAGCATAGGGCCAGGCGTGGTGGCTCACAGAGGCCGTGGTGGGTGGATCACAAGGTCAGGAGTTCGAAACCAGCCTGGCCAACATGGAGAAATCCCGTCTCTACCAAAAATACAAAAATTAGCTGGACGTGGTGGCAGGTGCCTGTAATCCCAGCTACTCAGGAGGCTGAGGCAGAAACCCCATCTCTACTAAAAAGACAAAAATTAGCCTGGAGCGGTGGCAGGCACCTGTAGTCCCAGCTACTCGGGAGGCTGAGGCAGGAGAATCATTTGAACCTGGCAGGCGGAGGTTGCAGTGAGCCAAGATTGCACCACTGCACTCCAGCCTGGGTGACAGAGCGAGATTCCTTCTCAAAAAATAAAATTAAATTAAATTAAAAAAGAAAGAAGGATACACACACACACACACACACACACACACACACACACACACGCGTATATAGTTGGTTGGTTAGTTAGTTTGTTTGAGATGGAGTCTCAAAGATTAGAAGACCAGGTGTGGTGGCTCATGCCTGTAATCCCAGCACTTTGGGAGGCCGAGGTGGGCGGATCACCTGAGGTCAGGAGTTCGAAACCAGCCTGGCCAACATGGAGAAACCCCGTGTCTACCAAAAATACAAAAATTAGCTGGACGTGGTGGCAGGTGCCTGTAATCCCAGCTACTCAGGAGGCTGAGGCAGGAGAACTGCTTGAACCTTGGAGGCAGTGAGCCGAGATGGCGCCACTGCACTCTAGCCTGAATGACAGAGCAAGGCTTCATCTCAAATAGATAAATAAATTTTTAAAAATACAAAATTAGCCAGGTGTGGTGGTATATGCTGTCATCCCAGCTACTTGGGAGGCTGAGGCAGGAGAATCACTTGAACCCAGGAGGTGGAGGTTGCGGTGACTCGAGATCTTGCCATGCACTCCAGCCTGGGCGACAAGAGTTGACACTCCATCTCAAAAAAAAAGAAGAAACATTATGAGGTAACAACAGCAGAAAGAAAAATAATTAAACCAATAGAAATTCCTTCCACTGTCCTCTCAAATAATTGCTATTTATATTTTGCCAATTTTGGTTTTCAGGTCTTTTCATTAAACATTTTGTATAATAAATTTACATAATCTATTATTTTCCAGTAATAAATCTTGAATGTCTTTCTAGCTTTCCAGTTGTCAATAAATGTTCATCTATATCGTCATTTTTTAAAAAACGGCTTTTGTAGAGATAGGGTCTTGCTACGCTGCTCAGGCTGCTCTTGAACTCCAGCCTCAAGTGATTCTCCTTCCTTGGTCTCCCAAAGTGCTGGGATTACAGGCATGAGCCACTGTGCTCAGCCTACATTGTCATTTTTAATGAGTTAACTGTTATTAAATTTCATTATATGGATCATTTTAAGTAATTTAGTTAATCCCTTATTTGTGGACTTTTATTTCTTAGTTTTGTTTTGTTTTTTTACTAAAATAAGCAAGAGTAACAATATTGAGACTATGTGCAGTGGCTCATGCTTATAATCCCAATATATATTAATAAGGTTATAATCTTTGGGAGGCCAAGGCAGGAGGATTGCTTGAGCTCAGGAGTTTGAGCCCAGCCTGGGCAATGTAGTGAGACCCTGTCTCTACAAAAAAATTTAAAAATTAGCCTTGTGTGGTGGTATACACCAGTAGTCTCAGCTACTCAGGAGGCTGATGTGGGTGGATCGCTTGAGCCCAGAAGGTCAAGGCTTCAGTGAGCCATGATCATGCCACTGGATTCCACCCTGATGACACAGTGAGAACTTGTCTCAAAAAAAAGAGTGCCAATATTGTACATACATATTTGTATACTTGTCCAGTATTCCTCTTGGATAAATCCTAAAAAGTAGGGTTACTAACTCAAAGAGCATGCACATTTTTAGGGTTTCTGAGATGAACTCTTAATGGTCCAAACATTTCCTGAACTACTTTATCTCCACAACAGAGTTCTAGTTATTGGTTTTCACTCAACCAATGAACATCGATTTTCACTCAACCATGTTCATGCTGAAATGAACAAGAAGTCACAGGTTCTCTTTGGGAGAATGATTAGTATTGCAAGCAATGATATTATTTGAGAAAGATAAATTAAAAACAAGAGATGAATAGAAGGTGAGGAATTTAACATCTAGAACGTGAAGAAGCAGATCTGTATGCAAGGGAGAACCTGAGCTTCTAGAAGCTTCCATGTGACTTGGCCTCTGCTTAATAGCAGCAGCAGTCCCATGGCTCCTGTTTAAACCTATCTACACTCGCACCATCCTGTCTAATGGAAGACAGGACAGCACTGGAAGAAGAGCCATATCAGAGACGGAAGTGTGCCTGGCACAGACACGCACTTAGTGTCCTGTTCAGAAGACCGAAAACATAAACAAGAGAAGAATCCTCTGTAGCAACATCAACAACCGCCTTCACAATAGCCCTTGATCTCTTAAGGCAACAGGGCTAAAATCGAGGTCATTGTTCTTTCCCGTGAGCTTTTGCTCCTATATCCCTATCTTCAATTAGTGGCATCACCATTACTTAGCAAGCCTAAGCAAGAAACCTATGACGTCTCCTTCTCCTTTAACCCTAACATCGAAGGAGCCAATTATTTGCATGTATCTTATCCTCGGTGCCTTTTTTCCGTTCTCCTTACAGCCCTGGAGGGAGTGTCCATTGTCTTTTGCCTGAGAGAAGGTGGCAGTCTCCAGAATGTGTCTCCCTATGGAGGTTTCAGAACCTCCTGATGGCTCCATCATCTGCAACTGATGCTTCCACTCCTCGGTAAGGCATTAAAGGCTTTTCCAAAATCTGTCCCTAGCCTTGCTTTTCAGCTGCACCCTGCTGCTTCCCTTCTTGTGCTCCAGATACTTGGACTTCCCCAGCAAATGCTTCCCTGTGCTTCTCTTCTGGTGTTTGTTTCCCCACTGTCCTCACACTGACTGCTTCTCCTCCTTTTCCCAGCCTGCTGAACTCCTCTCATCCTCAAAGGCCAATGCAAATATTAATTCTCTGTAGCTTTCTCCTGATAGAACCAATCATCCTCTCTTCTGTGTTCCCATAGCATTTTGCCTAACTGTTAGAGAAGCACTTAGCATGGTATCAGATGCCTCCTGATAGACTGGGGGTTCAGAGGACATGAAGTGTGTCTTATTCATCTTGGATACTGAGGGTGTAGCCAAATTCCAGACATAAGGGAGACGCTTAGTAAATATTGGCTGAATTAGATTAGGTTTTTTTTTGAGACAGAGTCTTGCTCAGTTGCCCAGGCTGGACAGCAGTGGCACAATATTGGCTCATTGCAGCCTCCACCTCCCAGGTTCAAGCTCTGCTCATGCCTCAGCCTCCTAAGTCACTGGAATTACAGGCGTGCACCACCACACGTGGCTAATTTTTGTATTTTTAGTAGAGACAGGGTTTCACCATGTTGGCCAGGCAGGTCTTGAACTCCTGACCTCAGGTGATCCGCCTGCCTCGGCCTCCCAAAGTGCTGGGATTACAGCACCACGCCCAGCCCCAATATCTTTTATATTATCCCAAAGTGAATACTTGCACAGCAAGGAGGCCATTACCAGAAGGCAGAATGGGCCAATCTCCCACTCTTCCTTTTCATTTCTGTTACCCATTGAAATTCCATTGGAAATTAATTCTTTCGTGTATGATATTATCTCTAGTTACATTGCAAATATCCCTCTGCTGAGCATTCTAGGGATAAAAAAATTACAAATATCGCTGGGAGGGATTAAGATTTTAAGGCATTATCATAAAGATTAACCCTACTAAAATTTTTGTGCTGAAAATGAACTTAGAAGTTGTTACTCCTAGGCTAGGCACAGTGGCTCACACCTGTAATCCCAGCACTTTGGGAGGCTGAGGTGGGTGGATCACTTGAGGTCAGGAGTTTGAGACCAGCCTGGCCAACATGATGAAACACCATCTCTATTAAAAATACAAAAAAATTAGCCAAGCATGGTGGCCCACACCTGTAATCCCAGCTACTTGGGAGGCTGAGGCAGGAGAATTGCTCGAACCCAGGGGGCAGGGATTGCAGTGAGCCAAGATCGTCCCATTGCACTTCAGCCTGGGCAACAAAGCGAGATTTCATCAAAAAAAAAAAAAGAAGTTGTTACCCCTTTCTAAAGAAACAACTAGCCTACAGGGGCTACCTGCAGAAGGAGTGGGCATCAGGTGTGTTAACAGGAGCGCTGAGAGGAGACAGTTGCAGAGCAGGGGCTGTGGGGATGGGAAGGGCCAGTTCTCTGTGAGGTACCACGGAGGGAGGTATGGGGTAGTGCAGGTGTTCTGAGGCCTGGGGAGCGGATGTGCAGCTGGGGAGGGAATCAGATCATGGGAGAGGGGAGGAGCAAGGACAAATTCTTCCTACTTCCCAATTCGGTCAAGTGTCTTCCCTGTGTAGAGTGATGATTCTTAGTAAAGATCCTGGCTTTCAAACACTTCTGGTAGATCTTCTTTTGCTACAGTGCCAGAAAATTCTCAGGTAATTTTCCAATTTTAATTCACTTTCATCTTAAAAATAAATACATGCCTTGTGGCATTTTTAAGAGGGGTGGGTGTTTGATGAAATAAAATGAGTGACAACAGGGTGTCACAACTCCAGAAAGGTTTTGTATCGCTGGTTTAGAGATTCCCGGTGAGTAGGAGTTTGATGAACTGAAAAATGAAATGGCTTCCAAATCACTCTGCCCTACTATGCTGATTTAAAACACATAACCTGCCTACACGGCTGAAACGCTCCCAGCCCTGGGGTGAATGAACCCTGCAAAGCTACTCTTTGGCACTCACCCAGCAGTTTGCAAAAGGCAGTGAAAGGAAATGTTCACAGTCAATTGATAGCCACGGGACCCTTAGGGAGCCAGAGTGAGGGACAGAACCAGCCAAGGCCATTTGGACCGGCATCCAGGTTACCACACAAAAGCCTTCCTGGGAACTCTCAGGACAATGACGGTTTGGAACCTGGCTTCACATTTCACTTTAAAAGAGGCCACCACCTAAGTGGGTTGAAGTGATCCTTTCTGGCTCTCTCTAGTCAAAGGTTCATAGTACCCGGGAGAAGATGAAAAGGGCAAATCAGCCTTATTTGCATGTATTTATTTGGGGGCCTGACTCTGAGGCAACATTTGGTGGTGCCTTTCAGGACTGGAAGAGGCCAGAAGATTCCTGCTATATTTGAAAGCAATTCATGACTTAATTTCACATTTTTTAGCTCTGGATTATGCAGGGTGCTGATATATTCAGTTATTGCCTTGGATTAATTTTTCAAATTGTGATCTTTCTATTTCCCAAAAAAAGAGAGCTTGAGGAGTTCATTAGGCCAGGATTCTTCTTCTTTTGAGAGACAGCCAAGCAGATGGTGTTGCTAATGTGTAGACACCTGCACAGATGCCCTGGTGAGGCCCAGGCGACATCTGTGGCTTTTCTTCATGCCCAGGGAATAACTTACCTTTCCTCTCTGATTGTTCCTCTTTTAAAATTCTGAATAGCTGCTAATGAAGGGGATAAGGATAACACAGGCCAGGGCTTTTAAAACACTTTTAAACTAACAAAACCCTCTTTCACTTAAATCTGCACCTAACTTCAGTATGTAAAATTAAAAAAGAAAGGCCAGGTGTAGTAGCTCATGCCTGTAATGCAGCGCTTTGGTAGGTGGAGGTGAGAAGATTTCTTGGGGCTCGGAGTTCAAGACCAACCTGGACAATATAGCAACACCGTCTCTACAAAAAATACAAAAATTGCCAGGTGTTGTGGTGCACACACCTGTAGTTCCAGCTACTCAGGAGGCTGACTCAGGAGGATCTCTTGTTTTTTGAGACAGAGTCTCACTCTTTTGCCCAGGCTGGAGTACAGTGATGTGATCTCAGCTTACTGCAACCTCTGCCTCCGAGGCTCAGATTTCTCCTGCCTCAGCTTTTCGAGTAGGCTGGGATTACAGATGTGCACTACCACGCCCATCTAAATTTTGTATTTTTAGTAGAGACAGCGTTTCACCATGTTGGCCAGGCTGGTCTCAAACTCCTGACTTCAAGTGATCCACCCAAGGTGGGTGGATCACCTTGGCCTTCCAAAGTGCTGGGATTACAGTTGTGAGCCACCGTGCCTGGTCATCAGGAGGATCATTTAAGCCCAGGAGTTTGAGGCTGCAGGGAGCTATGATCATGCCACTGCACTCCAGCCTGAGCAACAGAGCAATACCCCATCTCAAAAAAAAAAAAAAATAGAGTAGGGGGCTGGGTGCAGTGGCTCACATCTTACAGTTCCAGCACTTTAGGAGGCCAGGAGTTCAAGATCAGCCTCACCAACATGGTAAAACCCCACTTCTACTAAAAATACAAAAATTAGCCAAGCATGGTTGCACATACGTGTAATCCCAGCCACTCAGGAGGCTGAAGCAAAAGAATTGCTTGAATGTGGGAGGTGGAGGTTGCAGGAGCCAAGATCGCGCCACTGTACTCCAGCATGGGTGACAGAACAAGACTCTGCCTCAAACAAACAAACAAACAAACAAACAAAAAACAGTAGTGATTCTTTGGTTAAACTGGGATGGAGACTTGGAGTTCTTTGGTTAAAATGAGATGGGGACCTGGAGTCTTGACCTCCTCACTTCCAGCCCCTGGGAAGCAAGTCTGTCATAAGTTCCAGAATGCTGCCATCATCCCAATCGGAATTTCTCAACCTCCAAGAGAAACTTTGTCAACTGGCACTTCAATGGCTGTTTTAAAATGTTACAAAAGATTTGGCAAGGTCCCAACAGGAGGGGCAGGCACCTACATCTGGGCTTGGAGGCCAGCAGTGTGACATGAGGGAGTCCAAGTGGCCACTGCCAGCTCCACTCTGGGGACTGCCAGCCTCCCGTCCTGCTTGCTGTCTACATCACATAGCGTGCCTGGTTGAGAATGGCCTTAGGAAGAGCCAGAGAGTGCCAAAGAACAGAAAGAGTATGGCACATGCCTCTCTCAGGTCTGACAGCACGGCAGCCTTACTTTCCCAGCTGACTAAGGACGCCTCCCACCAAGCTGGTTGCCCACCGAAGCCTGTCTTGAAAACTGACAGTAGATGGCCGTGACTACCCAGAGCTTTTTCCCTAGCAGTTAATGAACACACAGCAGACATGTACATACATGCAATACCTTGGGATCATCCCAGAAGCTCCAGGTCAGGTCTCCTTGTCTGAACAGCCCTGTCTAGCTGGCCACACAAGCAGTTTCCACGCTGGGGCCACTAAGTAATCCAAAACAATTGTTCCTTGGGATTTTTCTGGAAAAGAGATAGAAAGGGCCCTGACTCGGTGAGCGGAAGGAGCTGATTAAGTATTGGAAACAAAGATAACTGAAATGCATTCCTTGGAATCTGATAAACCCTCTTCCCAGGACAAGAAAGGCATGAAGTCAGGCCTGAGCTTTGGGGCTCATTTCAGGTACCTGCTGGCTTTAGCATCAGAGGAAAAGCCACTATCCCTGTCTTCTTAATTCCCTCAGCCTATCAGCCCTAGTAGGCTCACCATGTTCTCTGTGCAGTCTGAGACAAACTCACTAAACGTCCTGTTCTCTGAAAAACGATCCATCCAGGAGGGCACAGGCCAAGAGGATTTCTCCCTTTGGTATCAGGGACAGGTTGTGATGCTGCCGTGATCAAAGGCAAGAGTTCCTCAGGTGAGGGGCAGCGTGGCTAGAGCCCTGGTGAGGAGGCTTCGGTTAGTGTGGGGGCTGGTTATTTCAGTGCCCCGCCCTGTCTTCATTGCTCCTAGGCACCCAGAGCTCCATGGTGTAACATGTATCCTGGAATAGTTCCAACATCCCTGCTCCAGGACTTGCTGGACGCAGACTCACTTGTGATTTGGTTGGAAAAGTCACTCTTCACCTCCTGTTCTAAGCTCCTTGGTAAAAGGAATCATGTAGCCTAGATTTACGTGTCTACATTTTTCTGGTGATCACGAGTGACTAATTTGAGCAATAAGTATATGATGGAGAGGCCCCTGCCAGGCATTTGTGGAGTGGATTGCTGAAGCGTGGTTAGTTAAGCAATACGCTAGAAATTTGGAGGTCATGAACTGACTTTTGCTATCCTGCCACACACTCTTCAGTTAGTTGTTTCTTCTATGTTCTACCTTTAGAAAATGGGGATCAGATATCTCTGAGATTGTTTTAAGAAGAGACACTAATGAAAATGACTGCCAAGTGCCTCTCTAAAGAGAAAGTACCATAGGCATAAGTGCTTTATGTGATGAAATTCAATCTTTCTTCCTCCCTTTGCAACCTCAACCATGGAATCAATAATGTTTTTCCAAGTGCAGTGTCCCCAGGACAAAATGTGAATCAGTTTCCTGAGCTTGGCAGCCCTCAAATGGGGAGCAGCCCCTGCCCTCTGGGGCGTGGTGTCCTGAGCTGTGGCTGGCTTTGCTGCTATAAGTGCCCATCGTATCCTAGGATTCCAGCCAAGATGCCAGGGTTGCAAATTTCTCTAATTTCAGAGGAAGCTTTGTTTAGGGGTTGAGTCTTCTCAATGGCTTTTGCCATCTATCTCCATTTTATTTTCTCTTTTATTGAGTACCTATTGTACCCCAGGCACTGTGCTGAATGCATTCACCGACATTATCTTGTTTAATTCTCTGAGCAGCTCGGCAAGGGAGGTGTCATTACCATTCCTATTTTACCTGATGAAATGGGCACTTGGGGGGAGTGAAACAAGTTAGCAAGGTAACATAGAAAACAAGGGGCAAGGCCAGGATTCCAACCCAAGCTCATCATGCTTCCTTTCCCACAGTTGCCCTATATTCAGACACTCCCATTTAAAAGAGAATCAAGCTACAGTTTGAGAAAGCACTAACTAGCTGAGTGTGGTGACTCATGCCTGTAATCCCAGCACTTTGGGAGGCCGAGGCGGGCAGATCACAAGGTCAGGAGTTCAAGACCAGCCTGGCCAAGATGGTGAAACCCCATCTCTACTAAAAATACAAAAATTAGCCGGACATGGTGGTATACACCTGCAATCCAAGCTACTCAGGAGGCTGAGGCAGAAGAATTGCTTGAACCTGGGAGGCGGAGGTTGCAGTGAGCCAAGATCGCACCACTGCATTCCCTGGGTGACAGAGCGAGACTCTGTCTCAAAAAAAAAAAAAAAGAAAAAAAAGAAAAGAAAGAAAGCACTAAGTAGAGAGTTCAAGGTAGCATAGTGGGGTTTTCTGCCCACACCTATGGGAAGATGCTGTAGGCATCTTGGGTACTACCTGTCTTAGAGGATGAGGGTGAAGGGATTGGGGTCCATCCCCCTTCACCTGGTCCTGAACCCCAGTGCCCAGGCCTGCACGTTCTCAGAGCTCTTCCTGTCCATCTGAAATGCAGAGCATCCAGGTTGTCACTGCTACAGCAGGGCCCCTCGTGCACTGCATCACAGTCAACGTGAGCATCAGTATTCATTTCAGCTCAGTCATCCGGCCTTGTAAGAGATGCCCACATGCTGAAGGGCCTTCCTGCAGTTCTGCATTGAACTCTTCATGTGGTCCCATCTAGTAGTGAGTGCAAGTGATAAGTGCAAGAAACAGAGCAGGGGAGAGGACCCTTCTCATGCTTCTTGCAGTTCTTTTTGTTCTTTTTTTTAAGATGAGGTCTTGCTCTGTCACCCAGGTTGGAGTGCAGTGGGGCAATCTCTGCTCACTGCATCCTCTACCTCCTGAGTTCAAGCGATTCTCCCACCTCAGCCTCCTGAGTAGCTGTGACCACAGGCATGCACCGCCACAACCAGCTAATTTTTGTGTGCTTAGTAGAGATGGGGTTCCATCTTTTTGGCCAGGCTGGTCTTGAACTCCTGACCTCAAGGGATCCTCCTGCCTTGGCCTCCCAAAGTGCTGGGATTACAGATGTGAGCCACTGTGCCCAGCCATTGTAGTTCTTTATACAGAGAAAAAAGTACTGATGACTAGCCCTTGTATCAATGAGAGCTGAGATGTAGAGCAGAGTGGAGCTGCCTATAGATCAACTGATTTTTTTACCAAAATAAGGGAGGTCCTTTCTGACAGTTTTGCTTGGGGACTGGGGGACAGACTACAGCTTGCTGCATATCTGTTTCCCTCTTAATTATAAAACTCCAAGTTTATATGGAGCAAAGTACCCAGTTAATGTCTACATCTCCAAGCTTTCCTGGCCACCAAGATGTACGGGAATATTATATGTAAAAATGTCAGGAGTCTACTGAGAGGGAGCTGACTCAGATGACCAACTTTTTGTGCTTTGCTTGTCCCTCTCCCTTTGTCCTGCAGCCTGGAATACAGATGTGATGGCTGACGTGCCACTGCCCTCTTAAACCATGAGGTAGCTTTGGAGATGGAAGTCAGTGTTAAGGATGGCGCTGAAGAAAGCCAGAAGCAGCTTGGGTTCCTGCTGACTTCGTGGAGCCACCATTCCTGCCCAGCACTTAATTCCCCTGGAATTCTTTTACATGAGAGAATAAACCTTGCTTTCTGTTGTATAAAATCTAACTTATTCCTAACTGACAGATTGTTTGAAAGAGGGACCTGGAATTTCTAGCTAGTCAAGGTCACCTGAGCCCTGTTTTATCTACTTCCTAAAAGGCACATACCTAAGCCTTCCTTACAGTCTGTGCACAAGTTACATGATCATCTGTAGAAGGGTAGGTGTGGAGACATTTTAGGTAATACTAAATAAATGCCTGAGTTCTATCTTTTGTGGAACATGTATATTGATAACCCACCACACACTGGGTACCACACTAGACACTCTCAGTCTACTCTCAGGACACTTACAGGAATTTAAATAGAGTGACATGGCGGGGTGCAGTGGCTCACACCTGTAATCCCAACACTTTGGAATGCCGAGGCAGGTACGTTGCTTGAGGCCAGGAGTTTGAGACCATCCTGGTCAACATAGTGAGATCTTGTCTCTACAAGAAATTTTTTTTTTAAGTCAGCCAGGTGCAGTGGCATGTACCTGGAGTCCCAGCCACTTGGGAGGCTGAGGCAAGAGGATCACTGAAGCCCAGAAGCTTAAGGCTGCAGTGAACTATGATCACGCCACTGCACTCCAGCTTGGGCAGCAGAGTGAGACCCTATCTCTAAAACAAAGTGAGGTGTGCACTGTAAAGACGTGCTCTGACAAAGATTCCCTAAACTAGTCTTATAGAAGGCTTCCGAGAAAAAACTGGGCCTGTACGGCAAATAGCTGCCAGTCAGACATAAAGTAACCAAAGAAGAGCTTTCTGTAGATGATATACAATCCCTTTTAATGGGCTACAGTTGTCTTTCCAAACAGGCTATGACCCAGCAGCTGATTCTTGCTAAGCTTGCAATGATCTTGCAATGATCAATACTGACAGCCACTCCATTACCGTACCCACAGTTTAGAAGATAGTTTGTATTTTTCCTTCTTTTCCTTTTACCGCACTCTTTACTCCCTTCCAGAGTCTAGAGTAAGGGAAAAGAAATGTGTGTGGATCAAGAAGTCTGATTATGTACCAAGAGTAGATTTGGGGAAAGTTCAGACTGGTTGTATCCAGATGGATCTAAACAGTCAGTATGTGGTCCTAGGCCTTGGTCCTGGCAGAGAGGTGGCGCAGGGCAAGGGAGCTTCCCCAGTGATCAGTGGTCTCTGGGGAACCCGTTTGACTTTGTCACTCTCAGACCTCATCAGATCCAGGCAGCTGTAGGTCTGCTGCTTCTGCCCTGAACCCAAGCTCTCAGTTTTTGTTTACTTTCAAGATGAGACTGTATTTGATTATAAGTAACAGAAACCAACTAGAGCCAGCTTAAGCACAAAAGGATAAGTCAGAGGACAGGTAAGGATTTTTGTTTTGCATCCAGTGGCAGGAAAGCAGCAATGTCTGAGGAAGATATCAAAGTCATACACTAGAAGGTGTCAGGAATCCCCAGTCCACATGATAATAAATAAATAGTGCTCAGGTGTGGTGGCTCACGCCTGTAATCTCAGTACTATGGGAGGCCGAGGCAGGTGGATTGCCTGAGGTCAGGAGTTCAACACCAGCCTGGCCAACATGGTGAAACACCATCTCTACTAAAAATACAAAATTAGCCAGGCATGATGGTGGGCACCTGTAATCCTAGCTACTCGGGAGACTGAGACAAGGGAATTGCTTGAACCTGGGAGGTAGAGGTTGCAGTAAGCCAAGATTGCACCATTGCACTCTAGCCTGTGTGACAAAAGTGAGACTCTGGCTCAAAAAATAGATAGATAGATGATAGATAGATGATAGATAGATAGATAGATAGACAGCAAATATACTAAAATTGGAATAATACCGAGAATATTAGCATGGCCCCTGCATAAAATAAAAATGTTTTTAATTAAGAAAAAGATAATTTGTAAAAGGCCAGGCACAGTAGCTCACATGTTATCCCAGCACTTTGAGAAACTGAAGTGGGAGGAAGAGTTGAGGCCAGCCTGGGTAACATAATAAGATCCTGTCTCTACCAAAAATGGAAAAGTTACCTGGGTGTGGTGCCTCGTGCCTGTAGTCCTAGCTACTCGGGAGGCAAAGGTGGGAGAATCGCTTGAGCCCTGAAGCTCGAGACTGTAGCAAGCCATGATGGTGCCACTGCACTCCAGCCTGGGAGACAGTGTCCCTAAAAAATAAATAAAAGGGCCAGCGCAGTGGCTCACACCTGTAATGCCAGCACTTTGGGAGGCAGAGGAGGGGGGATCACGAGGTCAGGAGATCGAGACCATCCTGGCCAACATGGTGAAATCCCATCTCTACTAAAAATACAAAACTCAGCTGGGCGTGGTGGCAGGTGCCTGTAATCCCAGCTACTCAGGAGGCTGAGGCAGGAGAATTGCTTGAACCAGGAAGGCAGAGGTTGTAGTGGGCCGAGATGGTGCTACTGCACTTCAGCCTGGCAACAGAGAAAGACTCCGTCTCAAAAAATAATAATAACTAAAATAAATAAGTAAATGAATAAAAATAACTTCTCAAAAAAGGATATACACATGACCAACAAATACATGGAAAAAAGCTCGACATTACTGATCATTAGAGAAATGCAAATCAAAAACCACAAGATACCATCTCACGCCAATCAGAATGCCGATTATTAAAAAGTCAAGAAACAACAGATAGGTCAGTCATGGTGGCTCACACCTGTAATCCCAGCAGTTTGGGAGGCCAAGGTGGGAGGATTACTTGAGGTCAGGAGTTCGAGACCAACCTGGCCAACATGGTGAAACCCTGTCTCTACTAAAAACACAAAAATTAGCCAGTCACCATGGTGCGCACCTGTAATCCCAGCTACTCAGGAGGCTGAGGCAGGTGAATTGCTGGAAATTGGGAGGCAGAGGTTTCAGTGAGCCAAAATTTTGCCACTGCGCTCCAGCCTGGGTGACAGAGTGAGACTGTCTCAATAAAATAAAATAAAGAAACAACGGCTACTGGAAAGGTTGTGAAGAAATAAGAATGCTTTTACACTGTTGGTGGGAATGCAAATTAGTTCAACCACTGTGGAAGACAATGTGGCAATTCCTCAAAGATTTAGAACCAGAAATACCATTTGACCCAGCGATTCATTACTGGGTACATACCCAAAGGAATATAAATCATTCTATTATAAAGATATATGCACACGTGTGTTCATTGCAGCGCTATTCACAATAGCAAAGACATAGAATCAACCCAAATGCCCATCAGTGATAGACTGGATAAAGAAAATGTAGTTACATATACACCATAGAATACTATGCAGCCATAAAAAGGAATGAGATCATGTCCTTTGCAGGGACATGGATGAGGCTGGAAGCCATTATCCTCAGCAAACTAATGCAGGAACAGAAAACCAAACACTGTATGTTCTCACTAGTAAATGGGCACTGAACAATGAGAACACATGGACACAGAGGGGAACACTCACTGGGACCTGTTGGGGGTAGGTAGGGGAACAGAGAACATTAGGCGAAAGAGCTGATGCATGCTGGGCTTAACACCTGGGTGATGAGCTGATGCGTGCAGCAAACTACCATGGCACTTGTTTACCTATGTAACAAACCTGCACATCCTGCACATGTACCCAGGAACTTAAATAAACAAATAAATAAAAGTAAAAAATAAATTAAGGGCCATGCCTTAGCTCCTGGTTTTTAACATGAGCTCAGCCCAGACTGAATCTCTTAGTCTCAATTCCAGGTCCCGTGGCAAAGACATTTTCAGGAGCCCATCCTGGGATGAAAACCATGACCAGGGAAGAGGCCACAGCAGAGACACAGAGCTGCTGAGACCACTCCTGCAGCCACAAGGACACAGCACACATCATTGGTGAGGGAGGGTTGGTGCCTGCCCCCGTGTGTACACGGCAGCCCACAGCTGAGGAGTCCCAGAGCTCTCACTTTTCTCCCCCAAATCCTCCCTGATCTGCGCATGAACTGACAAGTTTCAGCCAGAACTAATCTCTCAGCCAAGTCTGTACCCTAGCTAGAATGTGATGTTCAGAATGTGATCTCAACCTTTTTGGTTCACTCCTATGACCCCAGCATCTAGAACAATGCTTAGCACCAGTGGTAGGCACTCAAATATTATACTTGGTACATCAAATAAGTTAACTCCTCCATTCATGGAAGGGATACAGGATGCCAGCTGTGGAGAGGAGAGCACAGGAGAAAGATGAGAACAGGATCTTAGAAAAATCTCTGGGGCATATTTGTAGGCCATGACTTACCCAGATCCTAGGAATGGGAATTATGGCCTAGGGAGCAGTAGGTAAGCCCTGATCGTGGAGCCTGGCAGACACATTTATTCCTTCAATGGGGATTTATGGAACACTTACCAGATCCAAGTCCCGCTGTATTCTCAGCCACGCCAAGCCTAGCTTTCATACTCTTCTGGCCCTGTGATTTCTGGCTGGCTTTTAGCCTCTCTGAGTCTCTGTTCATTCATTGGTAAATAGATCCCAGGGTTCTTGAGAAGATTAAATGACATAATATAGAAAATACTTCCTTGTACAAAGTAACTGTCCTGTAAATATTTTTGCTGCCAAACATGGTTGTTGGGTTTTCTGCTCTTTTGTCGGGGGTGGGGAGATGGAGCTTAGGGTATAATTGTAACTGTGTAATTTACCACTGTCTGGGGTTTCTCCAGGAGATGGAATTGATCTGTATAATCATCATTTCTCATGCAAGAATAGCCCTGTCTTCACCTGGCTGCTTTTGTATGAAGGAAGTGCTTCTTTCCATAAGAAGGCACAGTTTCCGGTGTAGCAGCAGGAAGCTGTAGACACAGCATGGGTTGCCCGGGGATGATGGGGTTTGCACAGCACCATACACAGCTTCCTACCCATGTGGGTTGCCCGGGGTGCTGGTGTCAGCCTGCTCAGAGGGCAGGTGAACCTAATGGCTGCCACGCAGTGAATTCACGGGGCTACCTTGTTCTACTTCCCTCTACCTCCTCTCTCCTGGCTTCTGTTCCCAGGTGTCTCAGGCACAGTTCCGCCTCTTTGAATCTCCACTCAGGGCCATCCCAGTCCCTCGGGTTCATTGTAGGTGTCCATTCCCTGCTTCCCACTGTCCCTGGGACGCACCCCCCCCCTCATATCCCACACTCTGATATGAGACAGGAGGTCTCCCAGGCCTCCTTCCCTGCAGAGACCCCCCTCCATCCCCCACCCAACTGTCCCCGTTTGGCCTCCTAGGCAGACAGTTTGTGCTTGAGGGTCATCCCTCTCCTCTGGACGCCCTGTCATTCACCTTCAGCATTTAGGAACACAGCGGCAATCTAAACCAAATGGAGAAAGCGGAGACATTCTAAAAAGAAAGAAAAAAAAAGGTGAGGTGCAGTGGCTCACACCTGTAATCTCAGCACTTTGGGAGGCCTAGGTGGGAAAACCACTGGAGGTCAGAAGTTGAGACCAGCTCGTCTCTACTAAAATACAAAAATTAGCTAAGCATGGTGGCGGGCACCTGTAATCCCAGCTGCTCAGGAGGCTGAGGCTGGAGAATCGCTTGAACCCGGGAGGCTGAGGTTGCAGTGAGCTGGGATACTTCCACTGCACTCCAGCCTGGGTGACAGAGGAAGATTCCATCTCAAAGAAAAAAAAAGAACAGATAATTTCAAAAGGACATTAAGTTCTATTCAGAGGCACAATCTCCAATCAACAAAACGAGAGGCGAGCGTTGCCCCACAGGGACTGGCTGAAAGGCAGCCTGAGAGCCTTCCGGAGCCGGCTTCTCACACTACGGAGGGCGCCCTCCCAGCAACCAGCCCCACCCGACGGGATTGGGCGGGACCCCACCCCAGGCTACGGGGCTTTGGGCCGCCCTGCAACGGAGCTTCCTCCCTGACACAGCTTACAAAGGCTTCCTCACAGGGGTAACAGCAGGACCCAGCTTGGCTGACAGAATGCTTTGGCAGAAAACCGCTGTCTGAGTCAGCCCTGAGAAATAATTAACCCTCATGATGTTTCCTGGAGGACTGAAAAGGGTTGGGTGCGGAGGATACAGGGAGACCCTGAAGAGCTGGGATTCTAAGGAGGAGGGAGAGCCTGGGGCGACGGGCCTGGGCCTCTGGAACCCTCACCTGAAGTGCCAGGACACCCCAGCTAGCTCGAACATGCTCCCTGGGCCTCAATATTGTTCTGGGGGTGGGGGTGGGGGGTGCAGAGAGAAGACTCTTTTCTTTTCTCTCTTTTTTTTGGAGATAGGGTCTTGCTGTCACCCAAGCTGGAGTGTAGTGGTGCAATCATGGCTCACTACAGCCTCGGCCTCCTGGGCTCAAGTGATCCTCCCACCTGAAAGCTGGGGCTATAGACACACGCCACCGTGCCCAGCTAATTTTTGTACTTCTTATAGACAGGATCTTGCCATATTGCCCGGGCTGGTCTCAAACTCCTGTGCTTAAGTGATCCTCCTGCCTCAGCCTCCGAAAATGCTTGGGATTACAGTGAGCCACCATGTCTAGCCTTTTAGTTTTTATTTCTTTTTTGAGACAAAGTTTTGCTCTTGCTGCCCAGGCTGGAGTGCAATGGCTCAATCTCAGCTCACTGCAACCTCCACCTCCCAGGTTCAAATGATTCTCCTGCCTCAGCCTCCCAGTAGCTGGAATTACAGGTGTGCACCACCACGCCCAGCTAATTTTGTATTTTTAGTAGAGACAAGGTTTCTCCATGTCATTCAGGCTGTTCTTGAACTCCCAACCTTAGGTGATCTGCCCACCTTGGCCTCCCAAAGTGCTGGGACTACAGGCATGAGACACCGCACTCAGCCACTTAGCCTTTTATTTATTTATTTATTTATTTTTGAGACAGTGTCCCTTATGTTGCCCAGGCTGGGGTGCAGTAGCATGAACATGGCTCACCGCAGCCTCAATCTCCTGGGCTCTTGCCTCAGCCTCCCATAGTGCTGTGATTAGAGTCAGGAGCTGCCACACCCAGCTAGTTTTTGTTTTGTTTTGTTTTGTTTTTGAGACAGAGTTTCGCTCTTGTTACCCAGGCTGGAGTGCAATGGCGCGATCTCGGCTCACCGCAACCTCCGCCTCCTGGGTTCAGGCAATTCTCCTGCCTCAGCCTCCTGAGTAGCTGGGATTACAGGCACGCGCCACCATGCCCAGCTAATTTTTTGTATTTTTAGTAGAGACGGGGTTTCACCATGTTGACCAGGATGGTCTCGATCTCTTGACCTCGTGATCCACCCGCCTTGGCCTCCCAAAGTGCTGGGATTACAGGCTTGAGCCACCACGCCCGGCCCTGTTTTTTTTTTTTTTAACTCCTGGGCTCAATCGATCCACCCACCTCAGCCTCCCAAAGTGCTGGGATTACAGGCGGGAGCCACCATACCCTGCCTGACCCTTACTTTTCTAGACATTCTTCCTGGAGGCCTGTTTCCATTCAGGGCATTTTTGTAGCATGTAAGTCAGGCAGTCAATGATTATGCAGAGGTGCTTACCGTGTGCTGCTAAGTGTGGTACCAAGAGCTCAGAGAAGACGCAAGTAAAATGTAAGATCCCGACCAGGGATCTTATCGCCGAGCAGAGAGGGGAGACATGAAACATTCAGTTAAAGGGTCTCTGCTGGTCACATGTTCATACAACCAGTGTGAAAGGAGAAAAGATGGGCCGGGCCAGGTGGCTTACGTCTGTAATCCCAGCACTTTCGGAGGCTAAGGCAGGTGGACCGCCTGAGGTCAGAAGTTCAAGGCCAGCCTGGCCAACATAGTAAAACCCGTCTCTACTAAAAATACAAAAATTAGCTGGGCAAGGTGGCAGTCACCTGTAATCCCAGCCACTCAGGAGGCTGAGGCAGAAAAATCGCTTGAACCCGGGAGACAGAGGTTGCAGTGAGCCAAGATTGGGCCATTGCACTCCAGCCTGGGTGACAAGACCGAGAATTCATCTAAAAAAAAAAAAAGAAAGAAAGGGGAAGGATATTTCCTCGAGCCTAAGCAAATTACTGCACACACTTAGACTGGGGCTCAAAGACTTGCTAAGGTAATAATGCCGGCTGTGATTCATATTGGTTCTTCCTTATAAGAGCTCCCTGCCTGTGTCTCTGAGAGTCAGTCAGATGCCCCTCTTTCATGTCCCTGCATTCCAAGGCCAAGATTTCTCATCCTCATTTCACAATTGGGAAAGTCAAGACCCAGGCCACAGGCTGGCCTGCCAGGCAATTGGCCGGAGGTTTACACACACTCAAAGGCGCAGCTGAAGATTTGAAAATCCCCTGGCACCTCTGTCTTCATGCACAGAATGAACTCATTGAGAGTTTAATTGTTCAGAGCACTCTTGGAAGCAGTCGAGTCCAAAGAGACTTGGAGGCCAGCAGACATGATGCTGGAGTTTACTGGATGGTATCTGTGGGACGGGATGCTGCGGCAGGCTAACTCCGCCGCCAGCAAACGCTGTCTGTAAGGGCCCAGATAGTAGTAAATAGTATTTTAGGCTTTATGGGCCAAATACTGTCTCTGTCACATTTTCTTTTTTTTTTTTTTAACTATGGTATAGCTGGACATGGTGGCTGGTGCCTGTAGTCCCACCTACTTGGTAGGGAGGCTGAGATGGGAGGATTGTGTGCACGCAGGAATTTTAGGCTACAGTGGGCAATGATTGATCACACCACTATATTCTAGCGTGGTCAACAGACTGAGACCCTGATTCTAAAAAACAAAAGCTGGACTGAGGTGGGAAAATTACTTAAGTTAGCCAGGCATGGTGGTGTCTGCCTGTGGTCCCCACTACTTGTGAGCTGAGGTGTGGGAGAATCACTTGAGCCCACGAGGTCAAGGCTGCGGTGAGCCATGATTGTACCACTGCACTCCAGGACTCCAGGCTAGGCGACAGAGCAAGACCCACCTCAAAAAAAAGAAAGAAAAAAAAACTGTGGTAAAATACATATAATATAAAATTTATTAGCCAAATTATTTTTACATGTGCCATGTGTTTTTTTTTTTAACCCTTTAAAAAGGAAAAAAAAAAAATCAACACATGGGCCTTACAAAAACAGGATATGGCTAGATTTGGCCCATGGGCATAGTTGGCTGACCCATCTGCTAGATGAATAGATACAAGATCCAGATTTGGTAAAATGTAAACACTTTAATCCAGGACAAAGCAGTCTTCATGCACATGAGACAGCAGTATAATGGCTCCGTTAGACTCCTAGCTCTGCCACAGACCAGCTATATAATCCTAGACAAGTTATTTAACCTCTCCAGCCTTCAGTCAGCTTGTCAATGAAACTGAATTGATAACTGAAGCTTCCTTATAGAGTTGTTATGAAGACTAAATGAGTAGTGCATAGAAAGCTCTTGGTGCAGTATCAGGCACACGGGAAGATCACAGTAAATGTGAGCCTCTACACGGATCAGGAATGAAGGAATCCCAAGGAAAACACCACCAAGGTTGAAGCTGCTGGAACTCCAAGATGAGGTAACAATCAAATGTATTTGCTCAGTCTGGAAAGCCCCTGGAAGCACAAGGGCTATAAGAGCAGACTGCACATTGTCTGGTCCCCTTGCCCTGGGGCTCTCAGGTAGGCAGCCAGAACCCCCTGAGCAAACGGGTGTTAGCTCAACTATTTGAAACCTTCTAATTCAGTCCAATGCTCCCCTGACCCTTGGCCTGGAGCTTTGATGCTGGGAGAGGCTGCCACCCACCAGACAGCAACCACACTAGGCAAGAGAAGTCGGAGTGGCTAAATGGTCAGGAGGGGCAGATGACAGGGGAAGCCACAAGAAAGAAAGCCTGTGGGGCAGACGTGATGGCTCGTGCCTGTAATCCCAGCACTCTGGGAGGCTGAGGAAGACAGATCACTTGAGGTCAGGAGTTTGAGAGCAGCCTGACCAACATGGAGAAACCCCATCTCTACTAAAAATACAAAAATTAGTTGGGTGTGGTGGTGCATGCCTGTAATCTCAGCTACTTGGGAGGCTGAGGCAGGAGAATTGCTTGAGCCTGGGAATCAGAGGTTGCAGTGAGTCGAGATCACGCTATTGCACTCCAGCCTGGGTGACAGAGTGAGACTCCATCCCCTCTCCAAAAAAAAAAAGGAAAAAAGAGAGCCTCTGGCTAGATGGGGGGGGGGGGGGAGGGGGGCTCAAGCCAGCCCCAGAGCAGGACAGTCACACACATCCTACTGAGGGAAGTTCTTCTTTCCCCCAATGGGTGTGACAGCTGGCAACATGACTAGGCTGACAGCTGTGCCCACCCTGGCTCCTTGGCACTTTGGAGAAATTAAGGATAGGGATGAGGATTCTGATACTCTCCCCTCAACACTGGAAATGAAAGGACGCCTTCCAGTGCCCAAGTCCTCCATGGTCTGTCAGCAGGTTTATGGAAGGCCCACTGTGTGCAAAGCCTGTACAAAATCAGGAGGGAGTTAAATGGGAAATTGAGGCCCAGGCTCCTCTTGCCCATGGAGGGCTCACGTGAACCTAAATATGAGACTGGTTCCCCAACACTTGCCAGGCAAAGAGGATGGAACCTGGATGTCCTCAGCCAGCTCCACCACTGGCAACAACTTCTTACTGGGTCACTAGGCCCTGACTGAAAGGGCACCAGCTGGCCAGGTAGTGGGTGGGTATCCATTTGGTTTTGGAGAAAAACAACCACAGATCCAATATCAAGGCTTTGAGCCTCACACTGGCTCCTTCCAGTCTTTTCTCAATAGCAGCATTAACTGGGACCCCAAAGAAGGGAGGTGGGAAGCAGACACCCAGCAGGGCTCTGCAGGAATCTCCCTGAGCCCCACACCCAGCTCCTGCTGTCTGTGCAAGGGGCAATCATGACTTTCTTCTGTGGCGGGGAGACAGTGGAATCCGTGGGAGGTTCCAGGCCCAGCGACGACCAAGCCTGGGTGGTTCTGACACTAAGAACAAAACGCCTGCAAAATCCACACTGGGAACTCAACCAAGAAGGAAGAAAAGAACAAACAAGATCAATTTTCTCCCCACAGGAGCCAGAATTTTCCTAAGCCAAAGCTACGAATGTTTAGAGACATCTTTATCTCTTGCAGGGACTCTACCTCCTCTCCTGTCTCACCTGCTCCTGAAGAAAACAGATGAAGTTCCACTGCCATCAAAACACCTCTGAGGTGTCAGCTTCAAATAATTTATGAATTACTTCTCCCAGGCTGGGTTAGCTTCAAAACTGGGAAGGGGTTAGGGTGTCAGCATGGGAGGAACCTTTAAGAATGTCAGGCTTTTAGAGCCTCAAAGCCACAAAGCTCTCAAATGATGCCCTCTCCAGCCCTGGGCACTGGGTCCAATGAGCAGGGGAAGGAGGCATATTTGGACAGGGGCCTGTGCCTGAGACTGGCCCCTGATACCAACCAAATGTGTCACTTGCATTTTTAACTGCAAGCTCCCACCACCCCATTCCCTAAGCAGTGGTGTCAAAGCAGCCATTCAGTTGGCCTTCACAGTCATGTTGACCCAGGGCTACGTGGTCTGCATCAGATTCTCAGTCTAAGCATCAATCCTCTGACAGAGCGACCTACCCCAGGCCCTTCCAGCTCAGCAGAAAGCACCCTGGGCTAATAAAGGAAGATGTAATTTAGAGGTCGTGCCCCAAAGCCAGCTATTTCTGACTGCAGATCCAGCTCCAACTAAAGCCAAGCCAAAAATTAACATCATTTTGCATTTTAAACAACTTACTAGTCTTTCAAAGGGCACTGATTGGTGAATGGCAATTTACAATGAAGTAATCAGTTGCAAATTACCAATAATTGCTATCAAGTGTGGGTCCCCCCCTCCATTTTCTTCTGCCTGTTCTGTCTCTGTTTTTAAGCCAACAAATATTTAGGTATGAGCTAGGAGGCACGAGAGATAAAAAGGTGCGCCTGC
Organism: Sapajus apella; assembly: GCF_009761245.1. Taxonomy (NCBI): domain Eukaryota; kingdom Metazoa; phylum Chordata; class Mammalia; order Primates; family Cebidae; genus Sapajus; species Sapajus apella. The sequence goes on from NW_022436962.1 coordinate 27,605,211, forward strand.
CAAGTATTTGCATGTGAGATATTCACAGTCTGGCTAGGGTAGTAACATGGAACACATGGGAAAATAACCAAATATCAAAAGACTGAAAGGTGATGAATGTCGGCTCTGTAAAAGTGAAAGGACACAGAATGTTCAGGGAACTTGATTTTAAGTTGCCTGTGGGTTGTAAACTACTTCTATTTCCAGTGAGGTGTTTTCCTCTACATGTTTGTTCTTTCCCAAACATAAAAGTCTAAGAAATGATTTTTTTTTTTTTTTTTTTTTTTTTTAACAGGGTTTTTCTTTTTTGCCTCGGGTAAAGAAAAATGGCCGGATCTCGGCTCCCCCCACCCCCCCAAATCTCGATTAATAAAGACGCCCACCCCCC